>NC_000082.6:89659588-90012088 GCF_000001635.26 Mus musculus | reverse complement strand
GAGGGGGACGTCAAAGGAAGCCCAGTGAGGCCTATGGGCCTTGTGGCTGCACAGGGGCAGGCCACAGCTTGCTCAGGCCTTCTCCAGGGCGCTCACAGCTCACATTCCACAGCACGGCACTGAAAAGCCTCCACTTCCTTTGTTCTCTCTGAATGGCCAGTGTGGAGGCCTGGTGTATCTATCCATCCGTTCCTTCAGATCCTTCTGTCCGCTTCCTTCTGCCCTCCACCATGTGCTGCGGGAAGCGGCCCGGCATCCTCGCATTTTGACTCCTGGAGTGGAATGAAAGGGCTTCTTTTTCTAGAGAGAGGTTTGTTTCACACAGAACCGCCTTTGACAGGGAAGACTCCCCCCGCCAGCAAGCGGAGGACATAACGGGTTGGCGCCAGGCCAGCGAGGGTGGCTGTGGACCGGGACGAGGTTTTATCAAGTCTTCACCCCGTCAGCTCCTTTCTGGCACGGGGTGTTGGGTGCGTTAAGCCCAAGTGTTCTGGTCGGTCCGATCGTAATCCTGTAGATTAGACGCCACGTGGAGACCACGAGGGTCTGAGGTGTGCAGGCGATTCGCAAAAAAATGTCCCAACGAACAGGAAGGACGGTTCCAAAGTGGCGCCAAGAAGGCGTTTAATTTATACACAAGTGCGCTGTACAAGTGGCAGAGCGTCTTGCCAGCATTTTCTCTGTGTAAACTTTCAGGAAACAGAGTAGATGGTGTGGTTTGTGGTTTATTTTAGGGAAAATGGGATTGACTCTCTGAACTCTTCTTTTCTGGAATTTTTTTTTTCCCCAGAAGCGAGAAATGAAAAGAGAAGGGCCTAAGGAAAGCAGAAGGCAACCTGAAGTGACAATACCTTTAAAAAACTCTTATCTCTGTGTGGGGGCGTGCGTGCGTGCGTGCGTGCGTGCTTGCGTGCGTGCGTGGAGGCCACAGAACTACTTGCAGGAGTCAGTTTTCTCGTACTGCCCTGTGGGTCGTGGGATTTGAACTTCGACAGTTGGGTTTGGTGACAGACCTCTTTACTCCTGAGCCGTCTCACGAGCCTAATATTGTCTTTTGATGAGAAAGGATGGTACTTGCCAGTCTTGCACTTTTGGCCAAGCCTAGCCTTTGCCTCCGTCTGTTAGAGCTTGAGTAAGATTGATGGCTTCCCATGCTGCTCCTCCCTTCAGCGGTTCTACTTCTTCACAGCCGAGCACGGCATCTGCTTCGCGAAGGGCATCTCAGCATTTTTATTTCTCTTCCTGGACGGTTTGCATTATGGGTCTGTAGTTGTATTGAAGACAAACTCTCATCCTACTAGGAAGCCTCAATACAGGTCTCGCCGGATACAGCCTCAGGCTGTTGTGCCAGGACGCGTTTAAATTTGATCTTATTTATTGACAGCCAGGTGAGAGCTGTTCTCAGGGAATCTGATTGACAAGTCCTGGCTTGTATCAGTTACTTTCCTAAAAGTTGCTAAGGTAAAATAACCACGACCGAAAGCAGCTTAAGGAAGAAAGAGTTCATTCTGGTTTATTGTTCCAAGGAAAAGTCCACAGAGGGCGGCCTGAGCAGGAAGCTGAGAGACCTGGAGAGGGTGAGGCATTAAACCCCAGTCTGTTATGTCCGTCCTCCAGCAGGCTGTGGGTATCCTCGTGGGTCAATAACCTTCCCAAACAACGCCACTGACTGGGCACCAAGCTCCCTGATATGTCACCCTATTGGGGACATTCCTCATTCCAGCCACGACACCGCTCTCATCTGGCTGATGTCCCAGTGCACGTTGGGTTGTGGAGACCGAGAATCTATGCTATGGAGATGACAGCGTGGCAAGAGGCTAGACACCGAGGGCTGCTGGGATTTCTATTTCAGACAGACAGAGCCGGGACCACCTTTCTGAGAAAGTATGATCTTGAGGCCTATACAGAGGTGTAGAACAGGCTTGTTCCCCACCATTTCACACTGGACTCTGGAGAAGGAACATTCCAGGCTGGAGGAACCGTAACTAATGGAAAGGACGGAAGGGAGCGGGACGGGGCCACGGGCAGGAGGGAGGCTCGACCACCAAACAAGCCCCTCCACTGCTCCTCAGAGATGGCTAGACGCATTTTGCAGAGAAGATGGGAAATGAGGATGCGTCTGTTACTTTGATTACAATTCCTTTCATATTATAATTAACTGCTAACTGTAATTATAGGACTTCCTCTAATTTAGTTTAGCGCTCTGGGGACCTCTATTAGCCTATATCCCAATCAATTTCACAGCCATTAAGGGAGAAATGCCATGCTCCTGTTGAATTTTAAATCCAGTGGGAGTCTGTTTCTCCTGTCTGCCAGCCGGCCTGCCTGTCTCACAGATCCGAGGCGGTCGTACTACGTCCAACCAGTTTATGCCCGACATGCTGTCTCATGTATGTTGCATGTTGGTTCCTAATTAGGGCAGAGTTTCATAGATACCTGTTAATGAATCCCATGCCCTTCTTTAGTAACCTCCCGAGTCAGTGCAACAACAATTTTTACCTAACAGCCAAGGGAGCGCCCATGTCTCCTCCCCAGAATTGATGTTGAAGCACGTGTTTATTCTGTCTGGCACCTTGTACCACCCTCATGGCCTCTGCTAATGTTCATTTATTTTTTTCTCAAGTGGTCCCGATATTATGTTCTCCTGCTGTGGGGGACCCTGGGCTGGGCCTCCTTTGTGCCTCTTTGGCATATCTGATGGTTTGCTGAGTTTGGGTACCCTCTGCCTGAGGGCTCCTTTTGCTCAGTTTTGCATACTGACGCCTGAAAGTGACCATGCTCACCTCTTTGCTCCTGCGGACCCCAGGAGACAGTGGTTGCCTGGAGACAAGCGGGAGCCAAGTATTACCTCACTAAAAATGGCCTGGCTAACTGCGGCGTCATCTCTAGACGGGAGCCATGTTGCCCATGTTGAGTAACACCTGTAGCAGGTGATAGGTAGCCCAACTCAGAAGAAGCCAGGACGTCTGAACAGGGAGGAGGCGGCTGGAGTGGGCCTGGTGAGCCAATACACTCACACAGCACGTTTAGAGGAGGGTTTGGGTCATCTTAAGCTGAGAGTTCCCCTATCCCCTCTGACCTATGACCCCTGCTACCTACTTCCTGTGTCAGAGCACTACCATTGTTAACTCTTCTTTTCACCCAGAGGTCACAGTTCACACTGAGGTCCTCTCACGGTGATGGGACTTAGGGGGGAGTCACCATCATACAAATGACCCCCAACTTACCGTGGTTTGATTTAGGGTTTTTTGGTTTGGTTTTTTTTTTTTTTTACCTTTTGGATGGTGTGAGAGTGATTTGTACTTAGTAAAAACAATTTCAGATTTCAGCTTTGCATCTTTTTTCCCAGGCTGCCATGCCACACCCATGCCACTGGTGGTGCTGAGGAGCAGCAGAGCCTTGTGGAATAGATTGCATGGGCTCTTTAATAATCTTATTATAACCTGTGCTGTGCTGGGTGACGTGCCCTGCTCTAGACGGAGGATGTAAGCTGCAGGAGCATGGTTGATTGACGTAGCGTCGAGTGGCATGGGTGTGATTAGTGTGCTTGGAGCTCATGGTGATGTCAGTTTCTGAAGAGGTTTTTTAGGATGTAAGCTCACTATAAGCCAGAGAGCACCTGAGGTATGAGGAATTAATTTCCCTACTCTAAAAGTTCTCCGTGCTCCCTAAAAGTCCTCCGTGCTCCACCTACGCACTGCTTGCCTGCTGCCAATGTTACTCTCTGGCCTCTTAGTGTTTTTGTCATTTGACTTTTACACACCATAGACTTGGAATTGTATGACACAAAGCTTTCTTCCAGCAATGTACCCTGAACATTCTTCCATGTTTTTCTGTGGCATTCATTTTTGGGTCTGAATAATATTATGTTTGTTGTATGATGTACACGGTTCATTTGTCTTGTCTGAGCTGTTTATGTTATAGGCGTGCACTACCATGCCTGGGTCCTGAAGGACATTGCAGTTGCTTCCAAGTTTGTAAAATTATGAATAAGGCTGCTTTAAGCATTCATTTTTTTAGAGTTTTGAATGAACATGATATAAAGATATATTTGTATATGATATATATTTTATAAGGGGTTTTCCCCTTCTGATTACGAGAAAGCGTATGTTCAAATGTATAACATTTGGAAAACATAAAAAGAGGAATTTTTAAACAATCTGTACAAGCCTATTTATTAATTTTATGTAACAAAATATGTGAAACTGAAACCCTGCTGGAAATGTAGGACATATGGTTATTATATATTATTACAGTTGCTGGTGAAGAGAAGAAAGGTTTAGAGCATTCCAAATGCTGGTTCTGTTTCTATTAAAACTGCCTAAGTGGCTTTTTACGATACTCAACATTCAAACAAGCGCTGCCAGCTCTACAGAATGGCTCGCTGAGATACCAGCGTTCTTCCTGTACCAAGTGCAGCTATGCAGCAGTGGTCTGCGGTGCTGGCGGAGGGGCTCCTGGTCATCGGTGTGGGGTTGTACGGACTTTATAGTGGCACAGTCTAGGCCCCGCTCCTGGTGTGCTGGCAGAGTGTGGAGAGCGTTCGTGTGGTGGAGGAGGCCCACACACTGGGCTTTTCTCTTCTCATTTTTCACGTGCTCACAGAACCTAATTCCAGTGAAAATAATATTCTGGGAATTGCGTGTGTCTAGCAAATTAAAAACCAAAAAAACCCCATTATTTCTTTCTGATGGAAGAAAGCAGGTCTGAGTGCAGATGACAGTTCTTGCAACCCAAAGTGCTGCCTCTAGACACAGGAGAGCAGTGCACCTCTGACCCCTGCTGTGACAGGCTTGTGGACAGATGATGTGGATATGGGTACTGGATCTCAGGTACCCTGGTGGTCTGCAAACATGTTCAGTAGACATCTACTTATCCTCATGGGCAGCTTGTAAGGAGTGGCTGGTGCTACTGCAGATGAGTGACGGTCAGGGCCTCCTTTTCCCCAGAATGAGGAATTGGGTCCCTTCCCCTTCCCCTTCCCCTTCCCCTTCCCCGTCCTCTTCCCCTTCCTCTCTTTCCTTCGGTGTTGTGTGCTGATATATATATATATATATAAATATATATATATGTATTTTTTTTTGAGAGGATTTCTCTGTGTAGCCTTGGCTGTCCTGGAACTTGTTATGTAGACCAGGGTAGCCTTGAACTCACAGCGATCCGCCTACCTCTGCCTTCTGAGTGTTGAGGTTAAGGGTGTGCAGCCCCACTACCTGGGCTTGATTGCATAGTAAGATGTAGTAATATACATTTATACTAATATAAATATACATAAATGCAAACAACATAAATATGCTAACATGCATCTAATATAGAGGCACTCTTTATTAGAGTTTTACTTCTTCAGCCTTTTTACTTTGTGAGAACCATGATGAAGTTTAATCTAAAAGCTGTCAGTCCTTGGTCTAGAGACCACAGGTCTTTGTGGAGTGGACATCATGGCTCACCCCCGAGCCTCTTGTTTGACACATTCCTAGTAAGCTTTATATCTGTGTCTGTGTAGACAGGAGCCCTCGGGTTCCTAATTCTTGCTTGGGAGGGATGCTCGTATGAACAGTCCTTGCTATGTAAAAACAGTCAAAACCAAGATTGTGTTTCAACTGGGAAAGATGGTGAGGTTAGCTGGTGGTGGGGCTTGGTGTTTAATTCTAGAACCCGGGAGGCAGAAGCAAGTGTGTCTCTGTGACTTCACACCCAGCTGGTCTATAGAATGAGTTCCAAGACAGACAGGGAGACCCTGTCTCAAGGTTTTTACATCACGAATTATTTAATCAGAGGTAAAAGCCGTATGTCCATAATACTGGGCAGCGAGGGCAAGACAATACCTCTGAAGAAGGGTCCTCACAGGGCCCCTCCATCATGCTCTAGGACATGCCTCCAATCGCTCCCAGAGGAAGACATAAACAGTGTGTCTACCTTGAGGAATCTGCAGGAAGCAGTATGTTCCAGGGCAAGAGAGACTCCTGATTACCAAATGTAATGAAGTAAATTCGTCTTGTTGGACATAGCTCGTGGCAGAGTGCAGAATGGAAATCTCCAAACTCAGAGAGGAGGTCTGACATCTATAACATATATGACATCTATAGCTGATATGACATCTATAGCTTATAGACAAGTGTGTGCTTTAGGATCTGATGTATGTGGAAGAAAGCCAGTGCTGCAGTAGACAACTAGAAGCTTGTAAGTAAGTAGGGTAGACTGTTCATCACATACTGCTTAAAAATCATTCTCTCTGTAGATTGGAAAGAAGGCGTTTAAGAGCCGCATCCACAGACAGGATGGCCAGTTCACCACTTGGCTCCTACGCTTAAACCGAAGCCGGGCAGCCCTATGCATGCCTGGTGTCCAATTCTGCTGCTGCCTTTTAAGGTTTCCTTTCCAGGAGCTGAGTGGAATTTTAAATTTGAAATGACCTTGGGCTGGAGAGAGAGCTCAGCAGTTAAGAGCACTGACTGCTCTTCCAGAGGTCCTGAGTTCAAATCCCAGCAACCACATGGTGGCTCACAACCACCTGTAATGAGATCTGACGCCCTCTTCTGGTACGCCTGAAGTCAGCTACAGTGTACTTATATATATAAAATAAATAAATCTCTAAAAAAACCATTTGGAATAATCTTAAACAGGTTATCTCTAGCAGCAGGTTGTATGTAACAGATCCAGTGGAGTACCGTTGGAAATTGTTAGGAAATTTAAATTTCTGTGTGCATGAATAAAGTTTTACTGGCACAACCACACCCACTCATGCCTTGCTTAGGGTGGATTTTATTATGCTTTGTTAGCAGAGCTGAGACCAGACACAGACTACGTGGGTCGAAGAGCCTACAGTATTGTCTACGTGACCGTTTACAGAGGATTTCTCTTAACAACAACAACAACAACAACAACAACAACAACAACAGAAAACAAACAAACAAAACCCAAACAGAAAAACTGCACATGTGAATTTGGGGACATGATTCAAGGCGTTTTTTTGTGCCTTAGCAGAGCTGGAGCTGGTTGCCACTGGCAACCTTTACCCTAAATTCCTGTGACTCGAGTGTCACCGTAACAAAGGTGATGCTGGGCTAGCAACTTGTGCGCTTTCTTCTATGATGGGTCTGGAACCCAGGTCCTTCCATGCCCCGGGCTGCTTTACTGCTGAGCTCAAGTCCCTGCCTCATCTGCTGCTTCTTGTTTTCCGATTGCTCAGCGCCTTTCTTTCTCACATGAGCTCAAAGGTGCAGATGTAATCATCAAGTCCATTTTATATGTGGAAAACTTGAGGCATGAAAAGCGTAGGTAGCTACACAAATAGCCTTCAAGGTGGATCCATTGTCAGGGAAGCTGGCACCGTGTCCTCTCTGCTGATCTCTCTTCTGCTTCTTGTACCTTGTTAGTAGAGCCATCATGTTTATGAAATAGATGGTTGGTGTGTGTGTGTGTGTATGTGCTGTGTGTATATGGTGTGTGTATGTGTGTGTGAAAGTGTGGGGGCTAGGTGTAGTATGTAGCATTTGTATGTAATGTGTGGTGTGTGTGCTGTATGAATATGGGGGTTGTGACTGTTGTGAAGTATATGCTGTGTGGGAGTGTGTGTGGGAGTGAGTGTGCGCTGTATGTGTGTGTGTGAGAGAGAGTGTATGTATGGTATATGAGTGCATGTGTGCAGTGGGTGTGCGCATGTGTGTACACATACGAACCCATGTTGTCTGGTCCTCATGTTACTTGGTGTGCTTTGAACACTCATTTTGCATTGGGAGTTATAATGAGGACGTAGAACACGGTTCCCGCACACCACTGAGGCACGCTGCCTGTTCCCACAGTACTGTGAGCATTTTGCCTGTGCTGCTTTCTGGTTCCCTGGTCTGCTTGTGGGACTGACTGATTGTGGGCTGCTGTGACTCTAGTTTTGACATTGAAAGCAAGCTCAGGTTGCTTGTTCTGAAATACAAAAGAGTACAGAGAATTATCCAAGAAAGTTTGAGAAAACGGTAATTGAGGCGGTTCCTCCCCTGGTGTCTTTTTTTTTTTTTTTTGAGTTAAAAAACCATTTAATGATGCATTTATCCCATTCCTTTTGCATTGTAAAGCCTCTTTGGGTGTTGGGCATTTCCTTGACTAGTCTTTTGTGCTCATATGTTCAACTTGAACGTCCTGTGCTCTCAGTACCGTGCGGGACACAGGCGGAGTATCTGAACACCCGCACACACCACAGGACACACCACAGGATGAGTGAGTTACCTGGGCCAGCAGCTACCGTAACTCGTTCTGCTTAGACCTAGGCATTTGCGCTGCTCTGTGGGTGCTGGATATTTATTCGGATATTGTTGGGAGCGTGATCATTTTGAGACAGCAGGTCCTAACAGACAGAGGATCAGCTGTCAGCTCGGGGAAACCTGCGCGTTGGCCTAGATCGCTCAGATAATTGTGACATAACCTTGGAAAGTCATTCTGTGTCCCATTCCAGGTTTTCTTTCCAGAAGTGGAAAATAACAGCAACCGAAGCTGCTCCTAACACCAGCAGGTGCCCTCAATGCTCTCCTCCAGGTTCCTCACCGCTCACATGGGCCTGTGCGTGCTGTGCGTGCTGTGCGTCCCTGTGGCAGGTACTGGTGTTGAAGATGCTTGGTAGATATAGGATCTCTCCTTGGTCCTGAGCCACACTGGGGAGAGGGTGAGGCAGTGGGGGACAAGACAGCTTCAGACTGGGGGACCCTATTGTCACCCATTTGGGGCATATTTGCAAGGCTGGGTGAAGGACCCACAGATATGCACGGATGTCTCGGGACAAGGATCCATCCTAAGAACTTTTGAGGTCCTGGTGTGTGTCGTGTAGCCCAGGCTTGAGCATAGTAGGTGCTTACCAGATACTGTTTTGCACTGTCCGGGTACTGCTTAGTGGCTCGTGGTCCTTAGAGAATCTCATTTTGGATCGGGAGAGGGAATGAGTGAAACTTTGTATCGTTTTGAGTTTCATAATACAGAGCAAATATATCTCTATGTATATCTATATATCTATCTCTATCCCTGCTACTTTTGAATTTTGATTCTCCCTTCTGTCACTTGAATGCCAGCATTCTAGCATTGTTACTACTGTTATTTACTGTATTTGCTCCCCCTCCTCCTCTTCCGCCGCTGCCTCCTCCTCCTCCTCTTCTTCTCTTCTTCTTCTTCCTTCTTTCTTCTTCTTCTTCTTCTTCTTCTTCTTCTTCTTCTTCTTCTTCTTCTTCTTCTTCTTCTTCTTCTTCTTCTTTCTTCTTCTTCTTCTTCTTCTTTCTTCTTTCTTCCTCCTCCTCCTCCTCCTCCTCCTCCTCCTCCTCCTCCTCCTCCTCCTCCTCCTCCTCCTCCTCCTCCTCCTCCTCCTCCCCCTCCTTATCCTTCTTCTTATCCTTCTGTTTTTCGAGACAGGATTTCTCTGTGTAGCCCTGGCTGTCCTGGAACTCACTCTGTAGCCCAGGCTGGCCTCGAACTCAGAAATCCGCCTGCTTCTGCCTCCCAAGTGCTGGGATTAAAGGCCTGCGCCACCACCGCCCGCTGTGCTTCTTTATTTTAAATATTTAAATAGCAAAGCCCTTGTCTTTTATATGTGCACTTAGAATATCACCAAGTGACTGAGAAAGTTTTTGTTTTTATGTTTTTGAGTGTATTTTATAAATTGTGACAACAAAAATAAATACCCTAGGTAGTTCACCATCCACTCTTCCGATGTGCTTGAGTTTCCTCATTTGACCCATCAGAGAGTAGAGTCAGTCGTCATATATCGCTGGCTTAGATTAGTTCTCTGCTCTTTCACGTTGTTGGCCCCAAAATGCTGAATCTGGAGCGTTTGGTATTTTCTCCTGGGATCTGCTCAGTCACCGGCTGCACTGTGTGTTGTTCCCTTGCGTGCCTTTTGTGTTCATCTCAGAAGCTGTGATTTTGTCCCTTGTGGTGTTGGCAGTGGCTTCCTTGATACCTAAGGGTCCTTATTCCAGATGCACAGGACACCGTTGAGTGCTGAGGCTCCTAGCTGCACAGGTCTGGGTTTGTGTGACAGCATCTCACGGAAGAGGGCTCTCCTTTCCTTCGTTATTTCAAACACTTCCCTGTGATCCAGTAAAAATGTCTCCACTCGCACGAATTTCCTCTGACTGTGACAGGCGTTCGTCTTAGTTCATTTCAAGGTGATATAAAGAAGCCCTGACAACTGGGGAAGGGGGGCATAGATAGTAGTAGTTTTGTGGGTTTCTCTTATTTTTTTTATTTTTATTTTATAATGGTTTGGAAGAACATGAGGTCTGAGATCAGGGTGCCAGCTAGCTGACCATGCTCTCTTCTTGGTTTGAAGACTTCATCTTCTCCGTATCATCTCATGATCGAGACAGACCATTCCCCTTGTCTTCTCTAAGGGCATTAAACCCTTCACTGTGGTGAAAAGCGCCTGAATCGATATGGGCTGACGAGGAACAGCGTCACATGTGTCTTTCCCCAGAGCTGGTACGCTGCACTGGCACATGGGTGGAGTTGCATTGGAATGCTCTTCTGCGCCAGCTTCTACTTAGCTGTTTGTAGGCGTAATGATCATGGGAGTTATGTCCATAGGAGCTATCTCACTGAAGTTTTGGGAAACAACCACTTGAGAGTCATCATTTTCCTCATTTTCTCGGGTAGAGAGACTGAGGCTTGTACACACTTAGCCACATCCGGGGTCATGCATCGTGTGAGCGATGGGGTGGGACTCAGCTTTCACTCTGAATTCAAAACCCCTTGTCCCTAACCATCTGGTATACTCGTTTTGAATTAGCTGACTATTTTGTGAAAATTTTGTATTTAATTTTGGATTTGATCCAGATTTTAATGAAGTAGAAATGCTAGGTTATTAATTGATTATTTATATTGTGGCTGGTAATAGGTTCATTGTCCTCTCTTTGACTTTGTTAAATGCTTTATTGAGCTACAGCTCATATACTTAACATCTCAGTAGTACTTAGAGTTGTGTCACAATTGTCAAAATCATTTTTAGGAAGAAACTGTTACCAGTCATTTTTCATGCCGTGTGAGCTCTGCCCTACAACGTACAGTCTCTGTGGAGCGCCTCTTCTGGACAATTAAGAGCGATGTGCAGTCTTTATTACTGCTCTCTGTTGCTCGCCGTGCTGTGTTCAGCCAGACTGTAGCGTGCATCAGTACTGCACTTCTCTTGGATGCAGGTGATGCTCACTTGCCTGGTCTTCCCGGGCCGTGTTCACCCATGCATCCGGTCGATGTTTTAGGTTGTTCTGATTGCTACTGCTATGGCAATCTTCTGTAGATGCATTTGTTTGAGTTCACTATGCACCCTGGTGTGGAATCCGTGGGTCCTCTGATAACTCTAGTTTCAGTCTTTTGAGGTGCTGTTGGTGTGTTTTTCAAAGTGGAGGCATCATTTTTCATTTCTAGGCGTTGTGTGACGATTCCTGTTCCTCTGTGTCTTTGTGATCACATATCTGTCATGTTTATTGTAACCAGTATAGCAGTGTGACTCTCTCTCCTTAGTGATGACTGTTGCACATCTTTTTACATGAAACTTACTACAGATCTGCGCTTACTTTCAGAAATAAGGTGTTGAGCATATCCTGGCATTGATGTTTTCTCATATCTATTGCTGTTGTTATTGCTATTATTATTATCATTATTTATCAGTATTGTCACCATTATTAATTTGGTCTTTCAAATTGCATAGTAATCAATGATTTACCCAAATTGTAGTCTTGAATGACTTGGTTTTTGGCTAAGGGCACAGCATTGTGCTTTAAGAACAAAGTTCTCCCAGTGCCTACTTGTGTAGCCACATCTTGAATGAAAGGAAGGCTGGGGTTGTAGAATCAAGGAATCTAACTAAGGTGAGAGAAAGGCAGAAAGCCCCGAGGGTTGAGAGAATAAAATGTCTATAATCCTAACACTTGGGACGTTGAGGTAAAGAGGATTGCTGTGAGTTTCAGGCCATCCTGGGCTACACAGAGAGTTCCTGTCTCAAACAAGACAACATGCATATAGTCTGATGACTTTCATGGAATACAGAGGGGCTAGGTTTAGGAAGGCCAGACCCTAGTAAAATATTTTATAAGATGGCCACTGATGGGTAGCTTGCTCTGTAGTGTCAGAGTGAATGGCTGATTCTGTCTTTGTGTTTTGTATATGTGTATGTTAATGCTCGAGAGTATGGTGCTTAAGGAGGTGGAAGAGGACATTGGGTCCCCGGAACTGGAGGCAGTGGTGAACTATGTCACGGGTGCTGAGAACTGAATCACGCCCTCAGTAGGAGCGACAGAGGAGGTTCTATTAACTTCTGAGCCATCGCTTCAGCCCCTCATGTGGTTCTTCTGTTAGCTAGGATTCCTGTTTGAAAATAATGTGAACCAAGCCGAGACCCGAAGGTCATGGTCCCCTCCTTCTGACTCTTGTTCATTTTTATAGTGTCCTCTATTTTCCCTCTTGGTTTTGAGATTACAACACAATGGCACCGTTTCCTCTTCCTCTTCCCCTTCTTCCCTCTGAACCTTCCCTTGTACTCCTCCTTGCTGTCTTTCAGCTTCATATTCTCTTTTCCCCATTTATTTATATTACATCCATATATGCGTATACTTTAAGTAGTCTATTCCATCTGTGTAATGTCACGCCTTTGTAGGTTTTCAGGGCTGCCCATTTGATATTGCATGTAGTTCTTTGTGTAGGGCTGAGTCCTTGTGGGCTTTCCCTGTCTACATTAGCATGCCCTGTATGTAGCTGCTGTCCTCATTTGGCCAAGGGTTAGGCCTAGTCCCAACAGATGCTCAGTAGGCTGTCTAAACCATATAACGGTTATGTCCTGCTCTTACACGCGTTCTCGCGACCGGCCAGGAAGAACGCAACAAACCGGAATCTTCTGCGGCAAAAGCTTTATTGCTTACATCTTCAGGAGCAAGAGAGCAAGAGCGCAAGAGAGCAAGAGAGCAAGAAAAAGAACAAGAACAAGAAAGCAAGAGAAAGAACAAGAACAAGAAAGCAAGAGAGAGAAAAAGAATGGCAAAACCCCGTCCCTTTTAAGGAGAATTATCCTCCGCCTAGGACGTATTACTCCCTGATTGGCTGCAGCCCATCGGCTCAGTTGTCATCACAAGAAAGGCAGAACACATGGCGGGAAAACTGCCCCTGCACGTGTGCAGATTATGTTTACCACTTAGAACACAGCTGTCAGCGCCATCTTATAATGGCAAATGTGAGGGCGGCTCCCAACATCTCCCCCTTTTCTTTTAATAAGAGCAATAGGCCACCCATATTAATGAGAGTGGAGATAGAGGTCAAATCCCCAGTGTGCAGGTAAAGGAGCCATGTACAGGATTAGCTCTTAGGCTCACAGGCTTTTACCCAGAGCAACCCTGACCTGCTCCCGTGTCGTTTTACCTGGGGAGAAGGACACTTGGACACTCAACCTTCTTGAAAGATGACATGTCTCCCTAGAATAGGCTCATATATGCCGCAGAGCCCTTCTACTGCAGTGCTTAGCCGTGCAACTCTCTCGGGCTGCTGAAGCACACTTACTCTATCCCGTGCAATGAGACTAGCCTCGTGGGGTGCAAGAGCTGAATGGCCAGCGACCTATTGCTTAAGCATAGATATATCAGGGGAAGCACCATGTTCTAGAGCTGCAAGTGCCTGGGCAATAACCACCTTGTCTCTCCTAGTTTGGGCCTTAAGCTTACAGACCAACCAGAGAAGCAACACTAATCCACAGCAAAGTATATCTCCAAATAATCCCACCCATACCCATTCTTTAAAGAAGGAAAATGCTGAGGAGATCCAATTGGGTAATCCTTTGATCAGGGACAGGTCCAAGCGCGTGGAGTTGACCTGAATGATGGCAATTCTCAATTCCCGAAGGGTCTGTTCAAATTCAGCCGTCCAATTCTGTAACATATACTGAGAAAGACTTTTTGACAAATTAGCTGCCCTAGTAAATTTCTCATACTGAATGGAAGTAACGCACAATCCCGGAAACTTTTATTCACATCCCAGCTGAGTTATTTGCCATAATACATCTAGTTGTTTCTGGACAAGATCTATGAGTTGATTAATTTCTGCCCATGGAGCATTTTTGGGATTGGAGGATGGCGGCCGCTAAGCCTGCATTGTTGAGAGTTCCCCCAAGCTCCCGACAAACCCTGAGCCAGTCTTGTAAACCTTTGTTCTTTCTTGGGGCTATGTCCGCTCTGCATTCCTGCGTGGCTTGCTCATAAATGAGCTATTCTACCAGAGGTGCGGCTTGCTCTGAATCTCCAAAAATACGCTCTGCTGCCTCTGTCATTCTGGCCACAAAATCTGAGAATGACTCCTGAGGTCCCTGGACAATCTTTGTTAGTTGTCCAGTGGCTTCACCTGCTTGGGAAAGCGCCTTCCAGGCCCTAATAGCCTTTTCATCTGATTCAGAACTATTAAGAACTGGCTCCTTGAGCTCATCTAGTGATGAGTATAGGCTCCTTCTCCTAGAGACCTCCGCTAATTGACCTTTTTTCTTTTCCTTCCTTCTAATCTCTCCCCAGGTATTCTTACCTGACCTAAACTTTTCCTCGGGTTCAAGACCCGTGGAAAGGCCTGTATACTTATTTTGTGTACCATATTTCCTCTTAGCTCCTACTCTCTCTCCCCGCTTTACTTCTGATAGATTGCCCTGAATTTCATCCAGAATTTTCAGCCCTGCCTTAACCGCTTGATAACATGTGAAAAGGAACAAAAAGGCTCCTAACACTAGAGAAAGTTCAAGGCCAAACATACCTTGTAAAGCTATTTCCCACTTTACTTCTGATAGACTGTCTTGAATTTCGTTAGAAAGTTCAAGGCCAGACTTACCTTGTAAAGCTATACTTACGGGTACCCTGTTCCCCAGCTGAAGAGTTCTGAATTCACGCAGTTGAATCCTTCTCAACAGTCTGTGTTGCGGGAACACTTCATTACCACCGTTCCCCAGCTGAAGAGTTCTGAATTCATGCAGTTGAATCCTTCTCAACAGTCTGTTTTACGGGAACCTTTATGACCGTGACCCGCAGTTCTGGTTCCGGAATGAGGGATCTTCCTTGCGCCGGTGATGGTAACCGTCCCAGGTCTTCTCGTCCCGGGATTTCTCGTCCCAGGTCTTCTCGTCCCGGGTCTCAGCACCAACTCTTACACGCGTTCTCGCGACCGGCCAGGAAGAACGCAACAAACCGGAATCTTCTGCGGCAAAAGCTTTATTGCTTACATCTTCAGGAGCAAGAGAGCAAGAGCGCAAGAGAGCAAGAGAGCAAGAAAAAGAACAAGAACAAGAAAGCAAGAGAAAGAACAAGAACAAGAAAGCAAGAGAGAGAAAAAGAATGGCAAAACCCCGTCCCTTTTAAGGAGAATTATCCTCCGCCTAGGACGTATTACTCCCTGATTGGCTGCAGCCCATCGGCTCAGTTGTCATCACAAGAAAGGCAGAACACATGGCGGGAAAACTGCCCCTGCACGTGTGCAGATTATGTTTACCACTTAGAACACAGCTGTCAGCGCCATCTTATAATGGCAAATGTGAGGGCGGCTCCCAACATCCTGCAACACGGCTAGCATTTTAAGGAGACTCTGAGAAAGTGGAAAGTATCCAAGATGGTGGGAGGAAGCCCTTCCAAGCTATGGTGGCTGAGGAAAGAGTACAGGGAAGGTATGGCTGCCTTCTTTGTGATGTGTGAAAGGTTCCTACGGTATGGTTGAGAGCTGGCCTCAATCACAGGAGTTTGAGCAGCGTCTTGTAAACTCACCTACATTTTTGTCTTTCTTGTGGTTGTCAGTCTCTGTTGCTGACAGGCCGTGGTACAGACTAAGGTTTCAAGGAGAAGAGATTCTGGAGGCAGCACAAGGAGCTGCTTCTGGTGACGGCCTTCTCGCCGGTAGAGGACTCCGGTACCAGGGGCATCACATGGTGAGAGTTGGGAGTGCGTGGGTCCTTCCCGGCATGAGGGAGACTCTTGAACATCCGCCACGCAAACTTGAGGATCAACGTTTGGAGTTCAGATCATCCAAAATTCTTGTAAATGTCAAGTCTTGGTCACTTGTAATTCCAGCCTTGGAAGGTGGAGACAGGTGATCCGAAAAGGAAGCTGGCTCTTAAGGGAACACCGTTGGGCAAGCTCTGGGATTGATTGAGAGACCTTGCCGTAAAGAATATGGTAGAAGAGTGACTGAGGATGAGACCCAACATCAGCCCTGGGCCTCCACAGGCGCAAAAACATACATACGTGTGCACACGTGTGCGTGCTCCCACGATCACCTATGAATGCCATGGATGGTCTAGCTGCTAATGCCACACGATGGGGATTAAATTCCAGTGAGTTTTGCAGGGGGCAAAGGACACTCATGTTACTGTGACTCTCTTAGAAACCACATAAACAATCGCCTGGAACTCGATGCTTCTCAGACTAGAGTCACACTGCTGCCTTTCCAGGAGATTTTAGATTTCTCTCCACTTTTTACCGTCAGTTGAACATGGTGTCAATCAGCACCGTAGACCACATTGATTCACGTGATGCATGTGACGTCAGCATGTTCAGTATGCACTTTGTTTTGTATAAATGATTCTCAGAGTATGGGGGAATCTTCTCTGTATTCTTTCATGCCTACTTTGCATTTCAGCCAGCTCTCGTTTCCCAGAAGGCTTTTTGGATGAGGTCTCCTCCCCCTATGTTGTTTGTGTATATGGGGAGGTGGGGGGGCTAACTAATTTTGATGGTAGCCTAAGCAAAATGCAATTAAGAAAATCTTGTGCCAAACATGCGTCTGTGCCAATGTTTGTCTTAATTAGTGTGCATAATCAGGAGTTTGCCTTAAACACTGCTCGACCTTTCCCGTGGAAACGTGAAGTGTAGAGAGAAAGAGAGGCTTGTGCCCCGAGTTAGCAGAGCACCCCAAACAAGCCCAGCAGCCTGAGGGGCATTCTCTTACCGATTACTGTCATGGCTAAATCTGGCTTGGTGTGCATTGAAGGCGGTGTGCAAATATGCACATGTGTCTGCACATATGTATGAGTGTGCACACCCATTCTTGCTGTGTATTTGACTAAGGAAATAGAGATCAGCTATTCTACAAAACAAAAGCATTGGTTAGGGAGATCTTAAAACCTGGTCCAAATTCCATTCTTACTGGCTGTAAAAAAGGCTTTCCTTTTTTTTCTTTAGAAAGGAATGTAAATATCCTTAAAATGGACACAGGACTAGAGGAACAATCCATACCTGGGTTTCTTTGGCCAGCTCACTTCTGAGCCTTCAGTCGATTGTAATTTTAAATTCTCGAGGTGGTATGAATTTGCGGTTCCAATTTCTGGGAACCGAATCTTGCCTCATATTGCTTTGGGAAGTGTTCTCCCCGCTGAGGGCAGCATGCTCTCCTTCCTGACTCTCAGCAGGGAGGACAGGGGCAGGTTGGGTTTCTTTGCAGGACAGAGTGGTGGATGGGCACAGGCAGACGGGAGCAGGCACCGGTGAGGCCTGAAGTGGCCCAGATTGCACAGCCCTTCCTGCTCATCTCTTCCTCCACCGTGGCATTCAGGTCAGCTAGAGGAGAATCAGACTCTCCGGTTCCAAGACTTGGAATAGAATGCACCCGTGACAGTGTTAATCTCCCTCACATGGTACTAGTGTTGTGAAGGGAGAGCACGCCGGTAGACACCCAGCTAGATGGACACAGATGGAGTGGTGCATGTGTTAGTTAGGGGCCATGTGGACTGAGGGGCCAGAATGGAGGGAGGGAACCAGAGATGCAGGAGAACTCCTCTCCAGATTGCCCGAGGTGCTGCTGTTGCTGTAACACCTTATCAAAGATAAACCCTTCCTAAGGAGGGCTCGCTTGGGCTCACAGCTTGTGGAGTTGAGACCATGGTTGTTTGACTGTGTTGCTTTGAGGCGCATGGTGTGGCAGGAACTTGTGGTGAAGGAAGCCGCTCCTGCCCTAGTTAGGGAGTACAGGCGTTGGGAGGAGGTGATGTTTCTGATAAAGTGGCTTCCTCCCTTTCGGTTCCTCCTCTTGAAAGTTTCTCTGCTTCCCAATAGACTGGGCTGGGGACCAAGTCTTTAACAAATGACCCTCTGGGGTATTTATCTAAACCACCACAGTGTGCCTGTTGGTCGGTTCTCATCTCCCTTTGCCCCAGCACTGGGTGTACGAGGGGACATTGCTGCTGCTGCTGCTGGCATGCAGTGGGTGGATTGCTTCTGTTCCTTTTGTTGGTGTTCCTCACCGCGCTAAGCACTGGCCACATTGGACCTGAAACTCAGGCAGACATTTTTTTTTGTTGTTGTTACTGGGCCTGAATTTAAGAGAAAAATGCTTTGCCACCTGTGGGGTGTGACTGATGCTTCAGCTGTTATCTAGGCATCAAGGAGGAGAAGACTTGACTCATAGCTGTGGTAGGCAGCTTGAGGGAGAGCGGAGAAAGCTGCTGTTTATGATGATGATTTGAGGGTACCACACAAGGGCAATAGCTAAGTGGGCTTGCAGAGCCAAAGGAGAGACTTCCGTCTGGAAGACAGAGGAGCAGATGTTTTTAGTGTAGACTAGTGGCTAAATTTGATCACTTAAATCATGGATCTCTGGCTCCTTCAGCCTGGTTGATACCACGTCAGGCAGAATCTTCCCAACTGCCCTTAGTACGGTTCCTGTCTCTACAACACTTTCTTTTCTTTTTAATATTCTTTCATTTTTTTCTAATACATTCTGGTTATTAAATTATCCCTCCCCTCTCTCATTCTAGCTCCACCCTTATAAATCCATCCCACCATTGCCCCCTCCCCTTGGGCACCACCCCACCCTGAGACACCTAGTCCCAGCAAGACTAGACACATTCTTTCCCATTGAGGCCAAACTAAGCAGTCCAGGTAGGAGGAAGGGGATAGAGTGGCAGGGAGCAGAGACTGAGACAGCCTAATTGTCTCCTAAATTGTCCTAGGATGCCTTGAGTTTCTCTTTTCAATGTGTCTGCCATTCAAAGAATTAAAAGTGTAGCCTATTTTTATCCAAGTGAACTCACTCACTTCAGGAAGAGCCGGATCTCGAAGAAGGACTCTACAAACATGGCAGCCACTCTTGAACCCTGTGGACTGCTGCCTTTGAGTCAGCTGCATGGATGGTCTGAGCTGACACAGAGAGCCTGGGACTGAAGGAACCGTTAGGAGCCTGAATGTCCAAAGGTCTTACCTGTCCTCACCTCTACAGGTGAGGGGCAGTGGCGAAGTTGTTGGAGACCTTGTAACTCCGTGCCACGAAGAGTGGCCAGTTAATGCAAAATGCCCAAGCCCTGTGCTTCAAGGCCCCGTTCTCATCCTGGTTCTCATCTTGTGCCTGCCTGAAGGAACACTGCCCTCGTCGCATTAGATAAACAGTTTGTTTTTGTTTTTGAGACAAAACATAGGCTCCTACTATATAGCTCAGGCTGCCCTGGAACTCATTGTCTAGACAGGTCATCCTTGAACTCACAGAGATCCACTTGCCCCTGCTTCCTGAGTGCTGGGGTGAAGTACATACACTTCTACCCCTGGCTAAGGAAACGTGTGTGTGTGTGTGTGTGTGTGTGTGTGTGTGTGTGTATGTATATGGGTATTTGATGTGAGAACATGTTCCTGCAGAGACCAGAAGAGGCCTAGTTAGATTACTCGTGGAGCTGGAGGCAAAGGTTGTTGAGCGCAGCGCCCTTGGGGCATGGGTCAAGTCTTCTGGGAGGGCCGGTAGAGAGCCGGTACACCATCTCTTTACCCCTGGAAAGATGATTTGAAGACATTAAACACACCCAGGAGCAAATTGTAACTCCTGTGTGTGGGTGCCGCCTATGCTGTGTCTCACATCACAGACTCCTCCGGCCTCTTCCAGGGACCCCTTTGAAAAGTTGGGAGGGAGATGGGACAAACTTCTTGGCTTCCCTTGGCCTGGCTTCTGAACGGAAGCGGGAGATGCTCACTGGAAGCTCAGCCCCTTCTTGCCTTTGCACTCTGGGAGTCAGGACACCAGATAGGAGCCTGTCCTGAACCCGATTGATAAGGCAAACTGGCACAGTGGGCTGGAGGTCCTAAGCCAAGTACACAGTAGAAGCCCAAGGGTTGCTTCTGCGCTGTGTTAAACCCGCATATGTTTCCGATCAGGGCTCTGTGTAATATCAACCGAGGCTCTCCCATGCTCTCGCTGAAGCATTTGGCAGGAGCTTGTGGTGACTGGTCGCTAGGGCTGACAGGGAACATGTTAATTCTGGAGACTTTGGCCCTGGTGTAAGCTCAGAGTCCCTGGTCTGGATCCCCTGTACGGTGGGCGCCAGACGCCAGCGGTGACTATCTAGGGGGGCAGCAGAGGTCAGAGAATGCCAGGATAGGAGAGTCAGCCCTGGGCGCTGCTCCAGGGCCTGTTGCAACAGCCCAGTGCTTCCAGATCTTTCTCAGTTTTCAAGACAACTCGGAAATCCTAATTTTTTTTTTTATGTGAAGTCTTATTTTTAAAATGTTGGATCAAAAAGGAAATAACATTTTTAAGCAATTCACAGTCCAAACAAAATATGTCTGCAGGCCACACACCCACAGGCCACCGGCAGCATTTTCTGGGTGTGCAGACCACACTATTTCTTATACATACTGTGCTTTATGGATAATTTCAAATATTTATCAGCCAAAGGAAGAATACAGTAGGGTTCCATGCAAACTCTGTGACCTTTCACTCAAGGATTGTCAGCATTGGGGCCAAGCTGCTTTTTCTCATAGTGCTGCCTTGGCTCTCACACATGCACTAATGCACATCCACACATATGGATGCATGTACTTGTGTGTACACACATACACACATGTACACACAGAGCTCATACACATGTGCACATATATGAAGATACGTGTACACTGTGTACGTGCACATTGAACACACACACACACACACACACACACACAGGATTGTTTAGAATTGTGGCAGCACGGAGTGATTTGTATCACCCCATCTGCTGTTATGTTAGATTATGTCATTAAAAGATAACATGAAAAATTTTGACTCAGGTTGTGATTAAATATCCAGTTTTCAAGTTCACTTTCTTGTCTTACAGTTAAATTTTTAATACTTTGTTCTGTATGTGTGCATGCACATACTGTAGTGGACATGTGGAGGTCAGAGGACAATTTCAGGTCCTCAGAGTTAGTGGCACATGCCCTTAGCAGCAGAGTTGTCTTGCCAGCCCTTGTCTCATAATTTTTAAACACTTTTTTTTATCACAATCCTGAATGACGAACTCTATCTTATCCATTGGGCTGCTCTCACTGTGTAAACCACTAGTTTAGAAACAATCTGTAGTTGTGGGTGTTTGAGGTGAAGGCAGTCTGTGGGGCCTGTTTCAGATAGCTCTTCACTATGCCTTCCTCCTCTGCTGAGGATAAGGGGCCTACCTCTCAGATCTTTGTAAGTTCCCATTGTCCACAGAGTTGCCTTAAAAGTTAGGATTCTAACATCAGATTTGAAGCTGATGAAGACACAGGTGACCTTAGTGCATCGGTTCCGGCTGCTGGGAATAGATCTTGTTTCTGGAGTTCTTATGATACAACCTTAATCACCTTGCAGCAGTAGGTCTGGGGGTGGGGTGTGGCTGGCCAGTGAGCACTCTGTTCATGAATATGCTAATGATGCTGTCTTGGGTGTGGCTTTGACTAGAAGGGGTGAGTTAGGCCCCTCTCCAGCCTTCATTCCCCATACCTCCACCAGGGGATGATGCGGCCAGGTGCTAGCCCTTTCCATCAGTCTCTGCAGCTCCCAGAACTGTAACGAATATATTTTTAAAATACTTTATTCTTATTGAAAAGCCCAAGTTGTTTGCTCTATAAAGTTCCCCACAGCCTCAATTTTGCTGGTTGCGTCCCTGTTACCGTTTGAAGTTTAATATCTTGAGTTATATGCCAGAGAGGACTCTAGATGCCTTCTTCTTCCTGCTAGCACTGGATGTGGCTGTCCTGTTACACACTCACGTCTTGTTCCACTTTCCTCCCCGCAGCACAGCGCTGTTAGCTTTGTGTCCGATAGGCCCTTTCACTTAAAGTAAAAGCATCCTGAGGGGTGACCACACTGCTACACTTGGGGTCTTGACCAGCCCGGGCTGCGTTTATGGGATCTTGAGCCTGTTGGCAGCTGAGAGGCCTTTGCGAAACTCTCCTCTGCGCAGTGAAGTGAATTTTGCTAATTTTAGCTTTCTGATTCTTGGCAGCAGAAGTGAAGCCCGAAGATTAATTTTGGATCGGAATATTTTGGATTTGAAACCAAGTCACACTGTGGCACTCTAATTAAAAATGTTAAATGTGTGGCTTTGCCCGCTCAAATGAAGAAAATGAGAAATTGTTGAACTACAAACAGCAGCAAATTGCAGAAAGGATTCACTCCGGGTTTTGCCAAAGGTTATTTGGAGCGCTTAACATCAATTCTTTTGACATCCTAAAGCCACCATTAAGGATGGAGGAGCTGAGGGAAAATAATTGGGAAGCGTCGATATCTAATAAACGTTCTTCCTTAAAATCTTTCACGCAGTTAAGAAAATTAGCGGACTTCCATTGTGATCTCGCTTAGAGTGGTTCCAGTCATTTCAACAAAATGTAAATAAAGGAGCTTGCATTTTTCTATCGAGGCTTTCAAAATTAGCCAGGAAGCGTGGCTAAGGTCCTCTTTCATGCCTAGAGCCACCCATGGAAGTATATAGACTGGGTAACTGAGGATTAACTAGCTCTTGAACCAAACATCGGGTTCTGTATGCGTTGTTTTGAGAGAGTCTTGTGCACTGTAGTCTGGTCCTTCTAGCTGGAATTCCAGGTGTGCACCTCCACACCTGCATCTCTTTTGGTTTTTATTTGTGGTTTATTTAGTAAGAAGATGAACAGTGGGTGACATAGTACCAGTACCAATGATTCCTAATAAAATGGGGTGTGTGCGCGCGTGAACGCTCTCGCATGCGTATGGAGACAGCACACTGATGTTGGGCATCTTCTTTATTTGCTCTCAACCTTAGTATTTGAGAGAGCCTCTGGGACCTCCATTCCCAGTGTGGGGTTATCTGTTTATACCAATGCCCTGTTGTTGTTGTTTAGCATGGGTACTGGGGTTCAGGACTCAGTCCCTTTAACAGGGTCTCATGCTTGTATGGTAAGCACTTTACTGACTGAGCCATCTCCCCAGTCCCCCAAGATGTCACCTGAAGCTAAAGTCTTATGATACAGCGGCTTGTGGGGATGCGGGGATACAGCATCAGCATACCCAGACAACGGTACACGCTTTGAAGATGGGCTGATCTGTGGTTATGAAGTGATGGAGTCACCCACACAGTGAAGATGCCCAAGTGTGCCGGGTTCCTCAGTAAACAAGCCTTGTCTCATGAATGTCTCCTCAGCTGGGCAGACACTGCAGGCCCGGGAGATCGCCTGGCTCCTCTTACTGTGGCCTTTAGTGAGAAAATGTTCTTGCCAGACTTACTTGGTAGGTAAGCTTGGTGAATATTGAGGTGTTCCAGTTAGTTGCTATGGGGACTTTTTTTTCTTTTGTTGAGGGGAGGGTGCAAAGAAGAAGACTGCAAATATTATTTAAAACCAAATAGCCGGTGGATTGCAGAGTGTGTTGCTAACTTAGCCTTTCTGCCTGGATGCATCGAGACATTCCCATTCTCTTCCCACTAGGACCCCGAGCGTCAGTGCAACCTGAAGTCAGGTCAGCAGAGATGCATCGAGAGGTCTAGGGACGCACGGATGGACGGGCTGGCGGGCGGGCGGGCGGTGATGGGCCACTCTAGGGTAAACTGCATTTGGTGTCTCTGGGAGAAGAATCCGGCTGAGCTGCATTGTGAAGGCTGTGGTGGGCAGGGATGAGGGTGAGTGAGGGGGCTGCGTATGACTTAGCTCCCCCTTTCCTTTTCTCTTCCGTTGCTGCCTCCCTGCCTCCCGGCCCTCGATTACAGCGGTTCCTAGAGTCCTGTTCTAAAAGCCACCTGGATTTGACTAATCACACGTCATTCCCACACAGATTCTTCTGTGGTTCTTTGTGCTTCCTTTGCTTATAAATTTGATCCCTGACACACTTGTCTTCAGGTTTTCCAGTGAACTATTTAGAGGGGGAAAGAAACCCTACCTCCAAGCATCCTTATTTCCTGGGAAACGGACAGCTATTGTAGAGGAAGGCTATGGGGTATAAGTACAAAATGCTGTCACTGTGTCTCTGAGCTTCCTCCTCATGGAAAGGAAAGACAGCCCCCAACCCTCGCCCCCTCCTATTTTAAACTGGGTAAACTAAATTGCTTTGGCCAATGGGCAAAATCCACCTTAAGGGTGATGTATAGGTTTTTATTCTATGGCCTTGGCCAATGGTCCTGAGGGAATGATATTCATGGCTGTGCTGGTAGACAATGGGAAGCCCAGTGGCTTGGTCGGTTACTTCTGGGTCGCTCCTTAGATCAGGAAATGTATATGGAGAAATGATGTTCTAGATAATAAGACACATGCTGGAGCTGGAGAAACCCATGAGGTATGGATGCCGCTTACCAGAGACTCGTTGAGGGCCATTGTGTGTGACAGAAACCCCCACCTATCCCTGGCACAGAGGCTATAAGGAGAGCGTGCCCAGCCCAGAGTGGAAAACCCCCACTCTCAGGAGCTGAGAGGAATCTTTCTCTCTGGACTATCTGTAGCGCTGTAGATCTAGGGTTCTCAAACTTGGTCCGAGGGCCGGATTCTTCTGGGTTCCTCTGAGTGTAAGGTCCTTGACGTAAGAAGGCCTCTTAGGTTTTTAAGTGGTTGGGAGAAAAAAGACCAGATGAGCAGTACTGTATACCACATTGGTCGCTGACAGCACACATGTGCCAGTGCCTCCTGGTGAGTACTGAGCACCGCGCAGGGCTGTGGCTGGCTTAGTTGAGGGGGATGGTCTCAGGTGTCTTTGCTGTGAGGAAATCATGGCCCCGTGCAGCTCCCCCCAGAACTCGCGCCTCCTGTTAGGCAGCACAGGACTGTTACAGTCTGTGTCATGTGACTGACTAGCATGTGAAATTTGAATTTCAGTCTTCATGCGCAAAGTGATACTGGAACAAAGCCACACTGGCTCAGTGGCCTGTACTCTCTGATTGTTGACACGTTCTCCAGAGCCTAGGAGAGTTTGCCCATTAGGGTTTTCTAGCCCCTGTTCTGATGCAGCCAGCACAAGCCCAGGTAGTTCTAGCTGTACCGTCCGTAATCCACCTATGACGTACATGCATCAGTTCCCACCATATGCGTGAACTCAGCTTCCTCTCCTCCCCGGCCCTGCCTTCAGTTGCTTGTGGCACGGGTTGCAGGCATCGCTGCCTCCTACAGGGCCTTCATCAGGCTCCCTATAGAGGCCGGAGGAGTACACGGGTGGATGGATATTCACCCAGGCCCTTTCAGGACTTCTCTTGTACTCTCCGCTGCACTTGGAGAAGAGGAGCTCTGTCCGTTGATCTGTGAGAGAACACTCCACCAGCAATTTGTAAATGGCGCTTTGGTTAACAGACTTGTCGCAGTTGGAATCCTTTTGTTTTGGGCCATCCATAGGAAAGCAGACAGTGCAGGGCTAGGGTCTTTCATCCTTTTCTAGGCCCTGGGATGCTGCGAAGCTCACCATACAGAGAAATATTGAGAAATCTGCAGGCTAGTGCCTGCATTTGGACCGTTCCGTGTAACACTGAAACCTCATGCTTTCTGGCAGAGATAACGGAGTGACGTGTGAATATAAAAGTCAGCGATAAGACCCATGCAGCCGAGGGTTCAGCAGCGTTGTCACGGGTCACGCTGGCTCCTGGTGGCTCTTTCTTGGAACCCAACACCACTCATCTCTCCTTAAGCAGAGCCCCTCAGCAGAGCTACAGGAAGAGGCTTTTCTGCTCGTGGCTCCACTGCCTGTGGTTTCAAGGGCACTTCCTCTGGTTGCCCCAAGCAACTGGTTTCCTCCAAACCAGAAAGCTTTCTTTGGAAGAACTCTGAGATCGTAATCTCAAGGCTGGCAAAGGCAGCTGTAGCTACCGCTCCGCTTTCAGGCACTGGTGGGAGGGAGATAAGTCTATCCTAGCCATCCTCTGACTATTCAGTGTTTGGGAAAGGAAAAAAAGAAAGATTCGACAGAGAAACACATGAGGATGTTGGGCCAGCACGAGTCACCGAAGGTTGTTTGAAAGGACATAATCAGAGAAAGCTCTGGGGAGTGGCAACATGTTCTACACAGAATGTGGGGTGGAGAGCGGTGCTCCTAGCAGGGCCAGCCTCCACTGCTTATCACTGCAGAGCAACCGAACAGTAAAACCCTTTCAAGACACCCATCGAGTACCATACATCATGAGTGAGACCTGAGGGTTGCCGGACTAGAAGCCCCAGTGGTCTGAAGGCTTGCTAATGTGGCACTTGTTTTCCTGGGTGAGGGTCAAGAGAGGCTGGAGTTAGGGGAGCAGAGGATGCAGAGAGGATCTCTCTGACACCCCTGTTTTCCAGGTTTCCGTTGTTCTGACTCAGACCAGTATAGCCCAAGCAAAGTTGTTCAAAGCTGGACACATTCATGTTTAAAAACCAAGACCTGGGTTAGTTAGCCAGATGGCTCAGCAGGTAAAGGCAGTTGCCTTTACACAAGGTTGGACCCCTCAACCTCCATTTGGTCCCTGCAACCTTCATGTCAAAGGTGGAGAACTCATTCCTGTAAGTTGCCCTCTGTCCACCCCATAAGCAACTTGTCTTGAGGACCCTTGCCCAACATAAATAACTTGCAATAAAATAATTTCTTGCCGGGCAGTGGTGGCGCACGCCTTTAAATTAAGCCCAGCACTTGGGAGGCAGAGGCAGGCAGATATCTGAGTTCGAGGCTAGCCTGGTCTACAGAGTGAGTTCCAGGACAGCCAGGGCTATACAGAGAAACTCAGAAAACAAATTTTTTTTTTTTTTAAAGAACAAAATTCAAGGTAGTTCTATGATTAGCTTGTATGGACCATTGGCCGGCTTCCTCAGTCACTTGGACCCTGGGCAGGAGGAGTCTTGATCTCTGTTTGAGCATGTGGTTAGGGATAAGGGTAAAGAAAGCACAGAAAAGCAAGCACAAACTAACGTGGCCAAACCTGGATCCTATTGCCAGGCCTTGCAGATTCTCCCACCAGAGAACTTGGTGTCCTGTTCTGTAGTGTTGTTCTAACGAGAGTGGGTTCGTGTTATAGATGTGAAGACTTCGTGCTATCCCCGGAGATGGTGGGCTGGCATTTCTTTAGGAAAAACAAAACAAAACAAAACAAACAAACAGTGATTGCCTTATTTGGTGGTCATGAATGCATGCTTCACTGTGAGAAAGGTGAGCCTTAGGTGGATGGTCTGAGTCTTTAGGCAGTGTCGGGTAGGACAGTCTGATCCTTTGCACTTCCTGTCTTGTGCCCTTGGCTGGAGGCTCCATGCTCATAGTTCATCCACTCTCAGTAACACCAGAGAGATTGATGGGGGCAGAGGGTTCTCTGAGCCCGCTCTTAAGTCCTGCTCTCAGTCTTAAATAAGTCACAGCCAAGGTTACATTCGTACCCATGCATGGTTTGTGATATGTGTTCATATCTGTACACATGCATATGTGTGTGTGTCTATAAATATATGTGTGTATTTACAGAACAAAATTAGTATACATACATATATTCATACATCAATTTATTATCCATCTGATCATCTGTCTGTCCGTTCATCCATCCACCCACTCTCTATCTGACAGTATCTCTCCAAAAAGAGGCATTTGAATTTGTGATCTTGCCATACACTCTCCAAATACTGGGGGAAAGAGCATGTTTGGCAAAGCATCTTCTTTAGCAAAGTGCATTGTCTGTCACTGAGCTGTTTTAATGGAGTGGTGATGTTTGGACAGGGTTTTATGGCTACCGATGAAATGAAGACTTTATTTGGGGAGGAGGACCAGTAGTGGGAAATAATTTTCTCCAAGATAACTTCAGATTTTATTAAGCCTTCTTCAGGTGTGAAATGCACCACGTGTCCTGGTGGCTGTGTCCTGCGAGTGAACGATTGGCCTGATGGGTGAGGCGATGATCAATTCTGCAGTCGCCTGACCCAGACAGACCTTATTCCCATAAACAGTTATCTTTCATTTCCACCTACCTCAAGAAAACACATGAGCCTTGTCTTAGTCAGGGTTTCTATTCCTGCACAAACATCATGACCAAGAAGCACTTGGGGAGGAAAGGGTTTATTCGGCTTACCCTTCCACATTGCTGTTTATCACCAAAGGAAGTCAGGACTGGAACTCAAGCAGGAGCTGAAGCAGAGGCCATGGAGGGATGTTACTTACTGGTTTTCTTCTCCTGGCTTGCTCAGCTTGCTCTCTTATAGAACCAAGACTACCAGCCCAGGGATGGCACCACCCACAAGGGGCCCTCCCTGCTAGATCACTAACTGAGAAAATGCCCCACAGCTGGATCTCATGGAGTCACTTCCCCAACTGAAGCTCCTTTCTCTGATAACTCCAGCCTGTGTCAAGTTGACACATAAAACCAGCCAATACAGGCCTGAAGTTTATGAAGCTGTGTCTTCTGTCTTTATAGTTTGTGCGACAGACGATGACATTTGGCTTTGTTTATTTGTTTGCTTGTTTATTTATATTGTAAAGGCTCTCCATATGTAGCCTAGGCTGACTTCAAACTCTGATCTTTCTGTTTCCTTTCCTCAGAGGCTTAGATTAGCTCAGCAATGCTAAGGCCAGAACCAGCGTGCTCAGTTTGTTTCATAACAATATACGAGTGGACGCCCAGGTTATGAAGTTTGCTGTGTCTGGCTTGATTGCCCCAAAGGTTGTGAAAGGCTATGGGGATAAGATTCACTTGTCTCCTTTGTTGTTTGTTTTTATCGGTTTCATTTGGACCACCATGTTGTGCTCCACTGTGCTGCAGATGGCCCTATGGGTTAGCATGTGTTGGCCACTGCTAGCCACAGTGCAGAGCATCCTTAAGGACACGCGTGTCCTTGTACTTGGTGAATGCGTTTTGTGGTTCTGTCCTCATTCCTGGAATTGCAGATTTCTCTTCCTCAGTAAAGAGATTAACCCAGCTGCCCTCTGTGTCAGTGTTAGAGAGTGCCTTCCGACTTTATCCTTAGGGAGACCTTGGCATTATTCTCCACTTTGCTTATATTCTGCTAATAAGTGGATTTCCTGGTTTTAATTTTTTTTTCATAATTCACAATGTCATTTCCCAATTCTAATTTATTTGACTATCCTCATTTGTAAACTCCTTGTTCAAACCACCTGTCATCCTTTGATTTGAGAGCTGATCTTTTGGAATATTGACTTTGTATACTTTTGTTTATTGTCATGAGTTGATTAGGTAATTGTGTGTGTATGTGTTTGGGCAGATGTGCAGTGGGGCAGATGTGTGGGGGTTCGGTCTCTCCTTTTACCACATGGGCCCCGCAGATCAAGCTTAGGCTGTCCTGTCCTGCCTGGCAGCAGGAGCCCCTGGACTATCCAACTGTAGCTCTGGTCCTGTGGATAGTCCTATAAATCGTTCTTTATAACACTCTTTCAGAATTATGTTGTTTTCCCCCCTTATACGTTTCCTATTTATTTAAAAAACCCTCAGCCGGGCGTGGTGGTGCACACCTTTAATCCTAGCACTTGGGAGGCAGAGGCAGGCGGATTTCTGAGTTTGAGGCCAGCCTGGTCTACAAAGTGAGTTCCAGGACAGCCAGGGCTATACAGAGAAACCCTGTCTCAAAAAAACCAAAAAACCCTCTTCCTGTCACAACATTTATCATAGTTATATTAGATTACAAAATCTGTCTGCCTCTTTCTGTGTATATGTCTCTTTCTATATGTCTCTGTGTGTGTGTCTCTGTGCGTGTGTCTCTGTGTGTGTGTCTCTGTTCGTGTCTCTCTGTGTGTGTCTGTCTCTGTACTTTTATCTCTTACCAGAAAACACAAGGATTCAAGCATTTTAACTCTTTTTATCTTCTCCTGTTTTTTTGGTAATACGACACTGTTACAGATACCATTGTATCTTTTTCTTTATTTTTATTTATACCTGTAGCTGTAATTGATGTGGTCATACCTCAGCCTGTCTTGTTGTACTCCCGTCTGCTGAGGTGGCGTTCGGCTGGCCGGGAGGTTCATTTAGACCTTGGTTCATCGTCTCCTGCTGCTTCTTGCTCGTGTTGGGAACTTGGATTTTTAGCTAACCTCCTGTCTGGAGGGCATCGTGTAATTTTCCCCTCTGTCCCTGCCTTTTCTGACTCTGCTGTAACACTCAGAGCATTTGCGGCTGTATTCTATGAGGTTGTAGGACTTCGAGTCTGGCGGTTGCTGCATTTGGGACCATATCTAGCCTATTTCAGCCACCCACTTTTTTTTTCCCCACTCTGTGATAAACCTCTTTGTTCCATGTTCGCGGAGTTGGCCTCATGCTAGAAACCTATATGAACATAAACGTTGGCTCCTCCTACCGATGCCTCCTTACTGCTGGGGTTACAGGACCGTGCTGTCACCCTGTCCTTAGCTTCTCTCTCTCTCTCTTTCACCCCTCTCCCCACTTCTGTGCCTTATTCTATTTTATCAGTGATGTGAAAATGAGACATACTTTGTTCCCTCAACAAGTTTTTTTTTTTTTTTTTTTTGGTTTTGTTTTTTCAAGACAGGGTTTCTCTGTGTAGCCTTTGCTGTCCTGGAAATAACTCTGTAGACCAGGCTAGCCTTGAACTCAGAAATCCTCCTGCCTCTGCCTCCCAAGTACTGGGATTAAAGGCATGAGCCACTATTACCTGGCTTCAACAAGTCTTTTTATCTTTAGGCTCCATGACACGCCAGACACTGACATCAATCTAGGTTCTTGGTCATTGGAAATACAGAGATTCTCATCTCTGTAGATTGCTTCTAAACAATAAAAACCTGTTCGCTACTGATTAGTACCCACTGTTGGTTATTTCTTCATTTTATATTAATAACCGAATGACCTAGGCTATAAAGAGGTGGTGGGTGTTCCTGACAACGTGACAGAGTAGCTTCTCTGGGTGGATGGGCTATTCTGAGGGGAAGAGGAAGAAATTTGGGGACTGCTTGATGAAGACGTAAAGCAGGCAGGCATGTTTGAGAAAGAAAGTGTCCAGAAAGTTCAGTCGCATCAAGTGGGGCAAGTGTGGCTTCCTTGGCAAGAACAAGAATGGGAGGGACAGGAGACATAGGCAGAGAAGCAGTGATGGTGTCCAGCTCTACAGGGCCTGCTGAGGCTCTTACCCCTGAGCAGAGGAACCATGGATCCAACCCATGGTTTTAGAGATCCAAGTAGAGTGGGCTGCAGAGAGCAGAAAAGAAAGGGAGACAGCTCCCACCCCCACCCCCATGAAGAAGCTTTTGTATAATTCTGTAGAGAGCGTCCTGGCCAGGTTCTGCTGACTGCAAAGTACGGAGAAAAGAGATTCAGATTTGCTCCTTTCTTTGAAGAGGGTGCAATAGAATTTTCTGACTAATTTGATGTGGGTTGCGAAAGAGATGTGCAAACCGCTCCTCGCTGCAGTTCAGCCTGAGCCACTGGGAGGGTTGAGTTCCCCTTGCTGGGCTGGGAAGGTTGCCTGGAAGGAAGGATTAGCTCACACTTGGGTATCTGAACATGGTCTCATGCAGGGAGAGGCAGTGTCCCGACGCCTGTGGAGAGATACCAGGAAGTCTTGGTATTTGATAGTCATGAGGCAGGCTGGGATCTCCGAGGACAGTAAGATGGTGACATTTAGGAGGAAGATCGTTCTCAGGAGAATCAGCCTTTTAGAATGGGTGGGGAGAGGATGCATGCTTGGGCAGAGACATCACACTGTTCTATAGGGCCACCTGTCAGTGAGCTAAGAGCACCTGTCATAGTTGATCTCTGGATGCCTCTACCCCTCCTGATTCAGTCACCATGGGGTGCCCACTATTCATAGTCCTTCCCTGAGAGAGCAAGTCCTTCCCTGAAATAGGATCTGGGTCAGTGCGTATCCCATCCCGAAACACTGAGTGCAGACTGAAAAGGCAATCTTTGTCTTCTTGAGGCTCCAGAACTGTCCAATACGGAGAAGAGGAGTCAGCAGAAGCAACTGGCGGGATCGAAGGATCATGGCGGCTGGCAAGGGCAGAAATCATAGCATTGTAAGTGCATAAGGTTGCGTCAACCATGGCGAAGATGGAGAGGAAGAAGCATTAGGTTTGCCACTTTGTAGGTCGGAGAGGAACATGGCAGTGGACGGCAGTCTAGATGCCTTGGAGTCAAGAGAAAGGGAAAAGAATAGGGCCCAGTTGACAATGAGTGTGAGGTCTATTCCTGGTTGTCCACTTGACTGCTTCTGGAATGAAGTATAGTCTATAGATGGAGGGACGCCTGTGATCCAGAGCTTGAGGCATAGCAGCCAAGAAAAGCTTAGGCCCAGGCAAGGTTGTACACACCTTTAATCCCTGGAGGCAGAGGCAAGCAGATCTTTGGGTTCAAGGTCAGCCTGGGACAGAGCAAGTTCCAAATTCAGGCCTGGTGGTACACACCTTTAAGTTGGGCCGTATCTTCTGCTGGAGGCCTACATAAGGACAATGGAAAAAGGAAGCATTTCTTCCTTGTCTGGTTGCACTTATGTGCCAGCACATCTGTTGGAACCCACTTCTTCAGGATTCCAGTTTATACAGAAGATCGGCTGAAACACCTAGCCTTGTGGGACTGAGCAACTACTAGATTCTTGGACTTCCATTCATAGCTGCCCATTGTTGTGTTAACTGGACTGCAGCCTATAAGTCATTCCATTAATTCCCCTTAATCTATAGAGACATTCCATAAGTTCTGTGACTCTAGAGAACCCTGACTAACCCAACAAGCAACCCCAAGACTTTTTGGATGAGAAAGCAAGAACAGAGCGATTTGTGTATTTATAATTTGAGCACACTGAGAACGATGTGTGGAGTACTGATTGAGTCTGGGTGGGGTGGGAAGGAGTCTCAGTTGGTGAGTCTGGCTCTAGATATGATTGCTACCTATGTGTACAAGAAGTTGGGAGTGTGTAGATGCAGACAGAGCCTTGCTGGGGGCTATGTAGCCTTTCAAGTTTGTGGAAGTCACTCTGAGTTTCTCCAAGAATTAGATAAAAGGTTGTCTGCGGACAGAAGAAATGAGAAAAAACGCCTGGAGATTTGGGTAGAAAGAGAACATGTAAACTTGATCAGTGTGCAGGTTAAGAAACTGGAGATTTCCAGGTGACTGCTAATGACTTTTAAAGACACACTTGACATTAGTGGTTTCCGATCGTGAATTTTAAGTGAGCCTGTGACTGTGCACATGTGTCTTTTGTTTGCCTCCGATTCTTTTTTTTTTTTTTTTTAAAGCCATAGATAACTGTCTGGGTTCAGGTGTGAATGAAAGTGGTCTGTTAAATTTAATGAGTGTGGGTTTTATGCCAAAAGGGTCTGATTGAAACACAGCTGAGCAAATTGAAGGAGGGGATTTTAAGGCTAGAATACAAATACAGTTTCTATTTTCCTTCTTTCCTTTTATTATTATATATGTATGTTCAGTCTCTTAAGGACTTACTTTTAATTCTGTACGTGTCTCTCTCTGTGTGTGTGTGTGTGTGTGTGTGTGTGTGTGTGTGTGTGTGTGTGTAGGGGTATGCTCACTGAGCGCAGGTGCCCATGGAGGTCAGAAGAGGGCCATACATCATCCTAGGCTGTATCCTTGGACAGTTGTGAGCCATTTGCCATAGATGATATTGGGAAGGAGTGTTTCTGGTGTCTCTCCCACAAAAATAACTCAGCAAGGCAACTCAGCTTTCAGAAAGGTGTACGGTGACCAACCCTGGGTAAGCAGGCACACAAGGTGGGCAGGCCACTTGGTTTTTATCCTATAGGAGGGTGGTGACTGTCTCACCCCACGGTGAGAGCATAGCATCACAGTCTGATGTGATTGGCTAATTCATGATGGATGGGATGTGGGATGGTGAGAGAGAGAGAGAGAGAGAGAGAGAGAGAGAGAGTTAGTTAAATATTAGGAAATACTAGGTGTGGTGATCTTCTCAGGTCCTGGTGGACCTCAACCCCCTGCAGCTGTGAGCACCATGCACTCTCTGCTCTAGAGAGGAGTGTGTCCTAGAGTCTTACCTGTCGGCCATAGGACTGCAGGACCAGTAGGGACTCGCTGCCTAAGACAGGTTTTGTAAGAGAGCCTGTAGTACTTGCATACTGCTTAACTCCATACTGCACTCCACTCTGTTACCATTTCGATTTATGCTATGTGGTTGCTTTGACAAAGATGGTAAGAAAGTCAAGTGGTCTTTGTCTTGATGAGGTCACCAACCAAGATGGATACAAAGCCACATGGTTACTATCCTCCATCAGAACACAGCCCCTAAATCTCACAGATTAAATGTGGACAGTGCCCCTTTTTTCTTTAAACAACAACAACAAGAGCAACAGCAGCAGCAACAGAGTAAGAAGTGATCTTGGCACCCCTTGTTCACCATGGAATAGGCTGAGACCCCCACAGACTTCTGACCCTCTGGGTTGGATGGAAGCCTTAGAAATCAACCTGTTAGAAAGTTGTTACTTTCACACCTTGGCAGCCTTGGGTGGTGCTTTTACCCAGTTACAAAAGCAACTGCCCAGGACCCCGTGGTCTAAAGCAGTGCCAGGCCTGACAGCACTGAGCGGCTGTCTCTTGTCACTTCCCAAAAACCTGATTCAAAATCTTCAGGTTCTCCGAGGGAATCCTGTGCCCAGGGAGAGAACACAGGGCATTAAACTTAGCCCTGTGTAGCTCCTACCACATGACTGTCAGTCAGCTATTAAAACACGAGAGAGAAGGGACATAAAGATGCTCTTGTTTCCTGCTTCTCCCAGGGACCCAGAGCACTGAGCAAGCGTCTTATGGCCCTGTGGCAAGGTGGATGAAGGAGCTCACATTTTCTCTTCAGAGATGCTTTGGCATGTCCTGTGCACATCACCAACTGTTACTGGAATTTTGTTGTGCCTTCATGGTCACCATAGGAAACACGGGAAATCAAGTCCCCTCTTGGGTTTCCTAGTCTCATTAATATAAGAACATAAGAACTTTCAAATGGAAGCTGAAAGCACATCTATTTTAAAGGCCCCCCTCCCCCCACCTCATGGAAGGTAAGCTATAGATCTCAATGGCTGCCCTGAGGATAAGAATAGAGGAAAAGAGTCAGGTCATTTGAGCAGGCTTGAAGGTCATTGTTGTGGATTGTATATGTTGGCTCAGGGAATGGTACTATTAGAAGGTGTGGCCCTGTTAGAGTAGGTGTGCCACTATGGGTGTGGGCTTTAAGACCTTCTTTTTAAACCTGGCCGTGGTGGCACACACCTTTAATCCCAGCACTTGGGAGGCAGAGGCAGTCGGATTTCTGAGTTCAAGGCCAGCCTGGTCTACAGAGTAAGTTCCAGGACAGCCAGGGCTACACAGAGAAACCCTGTTTTGAAAAAACCAAAAACCAAACTAAACCAAACCAACCAAACAAACAAAAAACAAAAAAGACCCCAAAAATCCCTCATCCTAGCTGCCTGGAAGTCATTATTCTGCTAGCCGCCTTCAGATGAAGATGTAGAACTCTCAGCTACTCCTGCACCCTGCCTGCCTGGATGCTACCATGCTCCCACCTCGATGATAATGGACTGAACCTCTGAACCTGTAAACCAGCCTCTAAATATATATTTCCCTTATAAGAGTTGCCTTAGTCATGGTATCTGTTCACAGCAATAAAACCCTAACTAAGACAGTCGTACCCAGGGCTCACCAGCAGCCACATTTCAGGGAGAAGAGCTTTAGGTTCTTCTTCAGAATTCAGAGCGCCATTGACAAACCCAGTTGCCACTGGCCCCAGAGGAACCTCCGCAGGGGGAAACACAGTTTGAGCCTTTCCTCTGGGGTAGGAAGGAAGGGAAGGTGTTGAAGATCGGTCTCACATTGTTTAAAGTCTCTATTCTCCTTTAGTGGGATAAAGGGGCATGGGTCTTTACTAAGTAGAACGACTCTTCCTGAGAAACAGGGTTCTTTCTGTTGAGATGGGCAACTAAGTGCTGGTGGACACAGTCCTCATTGGATCCAACTCTTCAGGCTTGAAGTCTAATGGCTTAATAATTGGCCTAGGGGTCTATGTGAAGTATGTTATCATACCATAATGGTATGTTATCACCTGTGGGTTTTTTATTTGTTTACGGTGTGTTATCTCATTATCCTTCCAGTAGTTAAGCATGAGTCCCAAGGGGTTGCCAGAGGGAATTTGATTCTTTTATTTTTCCTAGAGTTCATTTTTTGGTGGTGGGGCATTTCCCATCCCTACTTTCAGATCTGGCAGCCCTTTACAGCGCCAACACTCGCCTGCAGGCATTTCTGGGATAGTAGTCTTTTCACTCCAAGTCAGCTGCTTTGCTCATCCACGAGCAATTCCCTTGCAGGGCGGTGTCGGGTCTGGTGCTTCTTGGCACCGAGCAGGTTGGAGCAAAGCCCTGACTAGGTCAAAGGGACTGCCACTGAGGTGCGTGAGGTTGCATCAGCACCCGCAGACCTGTGTGTCAGGGTTCCCAGATGTCCCAGCTACCAAGGAAATCCTTCATCACTCCTTGTAACTTTTCTTGTTTACACAAGAGTTACCTACTCACTGGGATGCTTACCGGAGAGAGTCCTTCTTGTAAGTTGCTAAGAAACTTTCTCTTCTGGGATCATTATCAATCTGAGGAGTGTCCAAAGGGGACAGACAGATATAATAAAGAGTCAAGTTTTAGGAAAGTCTAGGATTCAGGCTTTGGGCAAATAGGCAAGTACCGCAAGTGTTTTGACAAGATAGGGAAGGTCTACAGGTTGCTAGCCCTTGGCCCATTAGCTGTTTTTGAAGACAAGTCTGCCTCTTATGGATCTTCTGCAAGAGGAGTGCCACCTCTCCAGCCCTCAGTCCATGGCCACCCATGTGAAGATTGCTTGGGTTGCGTTCTAGTCTCTACAGAGTTCCATAATCTGGGCAAATAGCAAACGTTTTGTTTCTTTAATGTCTCAGAGCTGAAGAGCCTAAGATAAGGGTGCTGGCAGAATTCACTGGTGAGGGCCCACTTCCTCCTAGACTTCTGTGCCTTCCATCAGTGGAAAGGACAAATGAGACATGGGTCACGAGGGGCTAATCCCAAGTGTGTGGGCTCCGTTGTCATGAACTAACCACTCCACCGCCTTCACTTTCAAGATGTGGATTTTGAAGGTCCGAGGATGCCATGTCCTGATATGTTGCCTGGGGATGTGGGGCTGCTGAGCTGAAGCTGGGATGAGGATTCTGATAGCGCACAGGAATTAGTAGCACCATTCTCCCATTCTGTTTTTAAGCTATGCTCTTCAAAGATCTAGCATGCCAAGCCTTGGAAAATGCTCAGCGTGTGTTTTGATTCATGCCGGGAATCCTTCCTATTTAGGTGATGCTTAAGTGCTGCATATTTCTCGTCCTAGTCCGTCCCTGTCCTTGCTGTTTCTGTTTCCGACTGAAGTGGCTTCTGTGGTTACAGGAGAGACTTGGGTGAGAGACTTAGGCTTGGCTGTTTTGGATTGTGCTTCTGATGTGGAGTGGCTGTCAGGTGGTGATGAGTCAGTCATTTACTGAGGGTAGCAAGCACTAGTCTAGGCACGTCTACCGTGAGCAGAAGTGTCAAGGGTAGCTGTGTTTGTAGAGCTTTTGGTCTAGTTGTGTGTGTGTGTGTGTGTATGTGTGTGTGATCTATAAACAAATACAGCCAAAGTATAACATGTTTATAATGTGTTAATGTATTTTGAGAAAGCATAAAGAAAGAAGACGTGGTAGGGGTTAGAGTTGTCTTTGAGCAAGGATCTAAAGCCTAACATCAGATATCTGCACAGGCAGGAACAAGTCTCCACGGGCCGTTGATCTAGTTGGTGGCATGTCCTTAGGAAAACAAAACCCAAAATTACTGCTAAGGGCCAGGGATATCATTTGTGGTCATTGCAACAGCCTGAGCCGGTATGCTCATATAAATCTGTCAAAGTGGGAACGGGCAGCGTGTGAACAGACACCTGCGATTTTTGTGGGGTTGGGGAGGTGGGCTTTGAGGGAGCGGTGGCTGGTGGTTATCCCTCCTGGAGGCAGCTGGCCTCAGCAGCTGATCTGAGTCAGTTTTCCCGGTGGAAAGTTACACCTGTCAGGGTTACAGCTGTTCTCTAATAAGCCAAGCTCATCTGTGGCCAGGAAGAGAACAAAGGTTCCCAGGTGCCTGGCCTTGAGAGCCCAGAGAAGGTCTGAATCACAAGTCTGAGCTTTCAGCAAGGCGTGTGGTTGCGTGGCCGCCGAGAAGGTAAAAGTCAGATACTGACAGCCTAGCAGCGCTGGGGGCCCCTAAATGAGACATTGTTCCTCTTGGCGACCACCACGCACTGGAGGATGGAGGCTAGCTTTGGGGGTTCAGGTGATGCGGTAAGATGTTTGTCAGCCTTCTGGTAGGGTCTACCTCACAGCATTTTGGGATGGGTTCCTCCTAGGACCTGCACCAGGAATGGCATACCACCAGCCCCCTCCTTGTGTGGGCCGCCTGCCTTGTTTCTCTGGGAAGTCTGAGAGTGTCTGAGATGGTTGAATAGAGATTCTGCTCATTGCGTGCAGGAAATGCAGCATCAGGACATGAGGCAGTTGTTGCAAATAGGTCAGTATAAAGTAGCCACCGAGCGACCCAGCCTTACCCGCCAGCCTGTGAGCTGGCTCTTGCAGACCTTGCTTTAGTGAACAGGCCCAGAGAACACATTCACCCACTTCCTACCAGGGCGTTACTCATCGTCTTGCTCATTACCCAACTTGGCTCGCTCAGGTTCCATATCTTCTCCACGCATCTCTGGTAGACGCCGTGATGACTCACGTGACGGAGCTTTGTAACAAACCCTTGCCCATGCTTCCCACAGGCTGCATCTGGCCCTGAAAGGTGGATGAGGTCCTTGTGGGGAAGCAGGCTCTGGGAGGCATGATAAGTGTTCTGAATTCTATACGTAGAACCCGAAGATGATGCCACCAGAGACGAGGATTGTAAAGGGGAAACCCCTGGGCTGTGACTATGCTGCAGTTCCTGAGGGCAGGGTGGTTGGCCACGCAGGTGTAGTGGTGGGGCTGGGGAGGGCTGGATTCCAGCTTCACAAAGGCTAGGTTAGAATTTCAGACCCAATTCCTCCTTTTGGGTGGCTTTGGACTTTCACTGGGCCTTTCTGTGCTTTAATCTCTGCCTGTAAAATGAAAATGGATCTAGTCACCGATCTGTGCTGAATTAGTCCCGAGGACCAGGTACCGATATGAGTGTAGTGGTTTGTATGGAGAAAGTGGACAAGAAGCGAGCGATTCCTCATAGAAACGATCTCACACCAACTCAGGGAAACATTGTTATTGTTGTGCCCCTGTTATACAGGTGGGGGCCTGAGAGTCCGGTGCTGTCCAGAGCTCTCACTTAAGCTGCCTGGCATCTTCTGTGTCTTTGCCCCTATGGTCACAGCTGTTAAGAGGGCCTGAGTGTGGGCTGAACATGTCTCATACAAATGTTCCTAGTTAATAATTCGTATTTGATTCATTTCTCTCACTCTGATCCCTCATGAGCAACCCATTCTGGTTTCTCAATCTTCTTTGAAATTTGGGATTCACAAAGGTTGTTGGACATAAGGCCCCATGAAATATGCAATGTTTGCCTTGACAGCTGGCATACTGCCACAGGGCAGGCCTCTTTGAATCTTTATCATTTTGAAAGATTTAATTTGATACTTGAGACAGTCTCACTTGATTCAGTGAGAGAGTCTTCTGGGTGTGAGGTGGAGGTGAAGACAAAGGTGATGTGACAGAGAGAAGGGACAGCCAGGAAATAAGGTGGGGCTACACTCTGCAGAGCCCTGAGAGAGGCGGGGCTCCGCTCTGCAGAGCCCTGGGAGGGGCAGGGCTATGCTCTCCAGAGCCCTCAGTGAGGTGGGGCTCCGCTCGAAAACAACGTACACCTGATCCAAATAAGTTTTCACGTTTCATAAAATTATAAAAAGCTTAAAATCTGTTTAACAGTTACTGCTATTCTAATTAATAATGCTTTAAATATACAATATACAATATATAATATATAGTTCAACGACATGAATTACATATCTTATGTTGTGCAACCATTGCTGCTTGTCTCAGTTACTGCCTTATTGCTGCAAAAAAACATCATGACCTCAGCAACTTAAAACACAAAGATTTAATTGGAGGCTTACCTACCGTCTGAGAGGGCTAGCCCACCATGGCCATGTGTGGCAATGGCTGTGTGGACCATGGCTCCGGAACAGTAGTAGCTAAGAGCTTACAACTTATCCGAAAGTTGGAAGCAGAAAGCAACAAGCTAGATCTGAGGTGGGCATTTTGAAACTTCAGAGCCCAGGTATTCCTCAGTGACACACCTCCACCAACAAGGCCTTACCTTCTAACCCTTCCCAGAACAGTCCTACCAAGGAGGGGCCAAGCAGTCGACAGAAGAGCCCGTGGTAGCCTTTCTCAGTGACACACCTCCACCAACAAGGCCTTACCTTCTAACCCTTCCCAGAACAGTCCTACCAAGGAGGGGCCAAGCAGTCGACAGAAGAGCCCGTGGTAGCCTTTCTCAGTGACACACCTCCACCAACAAGGCCTTACCTTCTAACCCTTCCCAGAACAGTCCTACCAAGGAGGGGCCAAGCAGTCGACAGAAGAGCCCGTGGTAGCCTTTCTCAGTGACACACCTCCACCAACAAGGCCTTACCTTCTAACCCTTCCCAGAACAGTCCTACCAAGGAGGGGCCAAGCAGTCGACAGAAGAGCCCGTGGTAGCCTTTCTCAGTGACACACCTCCACCAACAAGGCCATACCTTCTAACCCTTCCCAGAACAGTCCTACCAAGGAGGGGCCAAGCAGTCGACAGAAGAGCCCGTGGTAGCCTTTCTCAGTGACACACCTCCACCAACAAGGCCATACCTTCTAACCCTTCCCAGAACAGTCAGTCCTACCAAGGAGGGGCCAAGCAGTCGACAGAAGAGCCCGTGGTAGCCTTTCTCAGTGACACACCTCCACCAACAAGGCCTTACCTTCTAACCCTTCCCAGAACAGTCCTACCAAGGAGGGGCCAAGCAGTCGACAGAAGAGCCCGTGGTAGCCTTTCTCAGTGACACACCTCCACCAACAAGGCCTTACCTTCTAACCCTTCCCAGAACAGTCCTACCAAGGAGGGGCCAAGCAGTCGACAGAAGAGCCCGTGGTAGCCTTTCTCAGTGACACACCTCCACCAACAAGGCCTTACCTTCTAACCCTTCCCAGAACAGTCCTACCAAGGAGGGGCCAAGCAGTCGACAGAAGAGCCCGTGGTAGCCTTTCTCAGTGACACACCTCCACCAACAAGGCCTTACCTTCTAACCCTTCCCAGAACAGTCCTACCAAGGAGGGGCCAAGCAGTCGACAGAAGAGCCCGTGGTAGCCTTTCTCAGTGACATACCTCCACCAACAAGGCCTTACCTTCTAACCCTTCCCAGAACAGTCCTACCAAGTAGGGGCCAAGCAGTCGACAGAAGAGCCCGTGGTAGCCTTTCTCTCTCAAACCACTGCATGCTATCTATGCCAAGACTTTTCTGTGTACCTGGAATGATGAAATGTAGGGCCATTGATGATGTGTTGCTTCTAAAAATGTCAGCCTTTCAATGGCTATGCGTATCCTACATATCCTACTTATTACTTATCAGCTTACCTGGCTGCGTGTGATGGTTTGTATCTGCTTGGCCCAGGGAGTGGCACTATTTGGAGGTGGAGCCTTGGTGTGTCACTGTGGGTGTGGGCTTTCATCCCCTAGTCCTAGCTGCCTGGAAGTTAGTCTTCCACCAGATGCCTTGAGATGAAGATGTAGAACTCTCAGCTCCTCCTGCACCAGGCCTGCCTGGACGCTGTCATGTTCCCACCTTGATGATAATGGACTGAACCTCTGAACCTGTAAGCCAGCCCCAATGAAATGTTGTCCCTATGAGAGTTGCCTTGGTCATGGTGCCTGTTCACACCAGTAAAACCTTGAGGCTCTGTGGGTGCCTGGATTGTTCCCACCTCTGGGCTGCAACGAATATCCACGAGCAAGTGTAAGCCATGATGCTCTGCTGTGGTTCAGAGGCCCAGTGTTAGTTTCATGGGATTTCAGTGGTAGGCCCTAGGGAAAGCTTTGTCTATAACAAGCTTGCTGAAATGATTTCTTGGTTTGCATGCCTCTGTCCAGTGTCCCCAGCAGGCTTCCTTGCCACCTGGCTGAGTCTTCCACAGTAGTTATCTGGGAGGATGCTGGCAGCTGGTGAGTGAGATTGCCTTGAGCCTCCTGTCCTGGGTGTCCAGCCCCTTGCCTGTCTATGGCTGGGCCGAGACGGTTCTCGTGCACCCACTTCTCATGATTTGCTTATGAGTTCTGCAGTTGCTGAATGGATATTACTTCCCCCCTGTACTGTGTTGGAGCCCCAGCTTGTGTATGCGTGTGGTGCTTTCCCTGGTCAGTTTGTGGAGAAGCATCGTATGCTGGCGACTTGAGTGCTGGAGCACGCAGGGGCCTTTACTAGCTGGTCTGGGTGAAGCTGCCTTTGCTTATGTCTGTGAGCCTGACTAAGCCAGCGGCGCACTCCATCCACCTTGTCCCCTCCCTCCTACCAGGACCTGGGACCTCCCCGTGTGTCTGTCACCTTACTACAAGTCTTATATCTGAGATGGTGTGTTTCCTGATTGGAAAGAACTGATTTCAGAGGAAATAGTGGCGAGGCATTCTAGGGATGCTACGAGCTAGCTAACGTCTACATTCCTAGACGAGAGGGAAAGACCAGCGAGTTATCCTCAGGGCAGTCTGTAGCTATCATTTATAAGAAGCTGCTTAATTTTAATTGATTACCTGAGAACTCTGTCAGGTGTGACGTGTTGCACCTTAGACCTTAGGCTGTGGTCCTTTTCGTTCATGCCTTCCCTGCGGCTTGGTTTCTCTTTCCTTATCCAAAATTACGGAGAGTCCCATCTCCTTTTCTTGTAGTACCCTGCAGTATGTCTAATTTGGAAGGTATGAAATAATTCTAGTCCACGATTAACAGATACAAATGTGTTTGAATTGTTCAGACTGTGTGTGTGTCTCCATTGCTCTCCTGCAAAGCTGTTTTTGTTGCTACCTCATAGTAGGGGCTTTCTGGGAGGGCTTAACCAACTCTTGTTTTTAGCTCTTAAGTCTTATAGGTCCTCCTATCCCCACCCAGCCCACACCCAGAGCCTGAATTGCACCTGGTCATGGTCAAAGCAGTTCTGTTCACATGGTCACATCGCAGACACCGAGGTTGCTTGAGGTACTCTCTGGGGTTGCTGCATGACTGAAAACGATCTGGGCATATTAATGTTCCTCCTTACCACTTAGAGAAGTATTGGGCATGTGTCCTGTAACCCCATAAATCCATGCATTCTTTGCCAATAGTTATCCCCGCCCCTCCTCATTTCACTGAAGGGGAAAGAATGTGGCGGTCTTTGGCACGTGTCTGGTTGTTGCTGCAGCCTGGCTGGAGGAAGTAGTTGTCTTTCATGCTCTTGCCTCTTTCAGTGTGCCCTCCTCAGTGGGAATTCTCCCACCCACCCAAGAGTCCATCACTTCCCTGAGGGGAGGCAGGGCTGTGCCCTAATCCTTGTCTTTCAGGTCTTCTGTGGTGTCTTACTCTCAGTGCCCACGACAATGATTATGGCTCATTACTGCTGAGCAGAGAGGTGTCTGAGAGATCCCACACCAGGGAAAGCCCAGATGTTCTGCCTCCACAAGCCACATGCACCTCCTGTGAAGAGCGCAGAGCATCCTTGGAATCCACGGGCCCACTGCTTGCACGTGGGCAGGATGGCATCTGGTCCCATATGTTGTACTACGGTCACTAAGGGATCTTGGGTTTTTCCCTCCACCTTGCCTTTCCTGTCTTTCCCCCATCACCCTTCGTGTTACAGATCTGGCTTCAGTTGCTAGTATGTGGGCCACTGGCAAGTCTGAAACTTTTTATTTTGATGTGTTAAAAGTGGTTCTTCTGTGAGGAAATCTAAATTGAGTTAGTGACAGAAATTGGAGTTTTCAAATCATGGAAAAATATAGTTGGGAGATAGAACTAGGGGTACGGAAAGGAGTAAATTGGACAGCGTGATTTGATCGCTGAGAAAATTGAAGCCTCGGATTCCGGGGAACTGCCCACACTGTCCCAGCAGGGCACTCTGGAGGTAGCACGAAAGGCCATTAGTGTCCTCTTGGCCTCTTTCTTTGATGTTATATTCTTTGAGGAAAGCCCCACATCTTTATCAAGCATTCATTTGAGAGAGAGGGAGGGAGAGAGGGGAGAGAGAGAGAGAGGGAGGGAGAGAGGGAGAGAGAGAGAGAGAATATGCCATAAGGAATTGTTAAGTTGGGTTGCACAGGGTTTCATGTGAGCCTGTGAATATTCTCCTATCAAATGAGATTTAACTAGTACCTGTACTGTACATAAGACATTGCCTGTGAGGGTGAAGAAACCTGGACATCTCTCAGAGAGGAGGAAGGCCTCTTCTGGGCCACGATAAGGACCCTGAAACATTCCTTGTTTCCTAGCCGATCCACAGACCACCCAGCACCAGAGCAGGAGGCATGAATTCGTATTTAGCCCTCGGACCCGTTTCAGAGATAAACGATTGGTTTTGACAATTAGTCTGTAGCTAGCTACAGGACACCTTTCCATGGTGCCCGCTTCCCTTCCGTGGTCCCACCGGACTGATGAGATGTGTATTTAGAACTGTACATACTGGCTGTTGCCCAACACCCTCAAGGGGCATCAGCTGATATAAGGAGGTGGACACTGCTCTCCAGCCTCACTGCAGACAGGTCGTTGTTAGGTACCAAGCAGGCTGGTGTGAACACTTCAGACTTTGTCCTTGGGAGTCCTCCTCCAGCTCTAGGCTGTGGATGTTACCTCCATTAATTGTGGTAGAGTGGGGAAAGCTGGCTAGATCCCTGATCCTTAAAGAGAAATCCAGAGGACCGTGTTTTACCAATGACACTGTTGCATTGAACAGGACAGAAAGGTTTAAAGTCCACTCTTTTTTTTGTTTGTTTGTTTTTGTTTTTTGTTTGTTTGTTTGTTTTCGAGACAGCGTTTCTCTGTGTAGCCATGGCTGTCCTGGAACTCACTTCGTAGACCAGGCTGGCCTTGAACTCAGAAATCCGCCTGCCTCTGCCTCCCGAGTGCTGGGATTAAAGGTGTGTGCCACCACCGCCCGGCTCTAAAGTCCACTCTTAAAAACCTAATGTATGCAACAGCAAGCTAAGGACTGAGCTGACTAATTTTTGCCAAGGTTAGGCATGGGCAAACCTCAGCATGGTTGTTTTTCCCTTTTCCTTTCCTTTTAGTCTTGCCCTCTAGTCTATGGTAGCTGGGAGTCCTGACCTCCAGCTGTAGACTACAAACTGCTGGAATTACATACCCTCCTGCCACAGCCAGCTGGTATTCATGAACTTAACTGACACAGTTTGGTAACAGAGAGGTCGAGCCTTTTCTGGGTATTTCTCCGTGTTTTTCTCCGTGTGGTTTGCTACCATGTTAATTGTGCTGGCTCCCGTGGCAGCATCCAGCTGCTATGCAGAGAGCTTTTAAGGGCACCAAAGTCTCGATGTCTCAAAAATATCATACAGGGTGTTTTCACTTTGACTAACACCAGAGTATTTTTGTGACTTGGATCAGTTAGTCTCACCCCCATGGTGATGCTGATCTGGAGAAACGCTTGAGGACCAGATGCTACCCCCTCTACTGGACATGGTTTCTTTGGCTCAGAAATACTATATATTTATGCCCAAGTCTGTTGCCTCCGGTGAGGGTCATAACTACATTTCTGCTTTCTTTTCCTAAATGCATATGACTTTTTCAGAGAGAAGGAAAAATGTTAAATTTCAGGTTAAGATGCTGGGAAGTTGAAGAAGGCTGGTCATTGGTCTGATGTGTGGCGGGTCTTCCAGCTTGGCTCTCCCTGAACAGCCCTCCAACCACAGGAGCACATGTTTGGTGAGAAGTAGTGTTCTTCTGAGAGGGCCACTCAGCCCAGAGGCTTCTCTGTTCAGGTGTTGGTAGGTTTCCCAGTGTCAGCATTTGTTCGTCCGGGTCTTTTGAAAATTCTCAGGCACTAAATGACAACAGCAGGTGTTAGGTGCTAATTATATCCTCATGGATGTCTCAGGCTAGACTTCAAGGAGTCTCTGGTGGTCTCTGGAACCAGCCATAGGGAGCTCCACTTTCAGGCCTGAGATACAGGGAGGGGGATGAGAGCTGACTCAGTCCAGCAGAGGCTCATCCGGTGGTGCCTCTGTGGGGCTTCATCAAAACTGAGCCAGCCACCTCCTGGGCAGAACTGGGTAAAACACCAGACAAATGCCACCACCTTTTCTCTCCTCCAGGGAGAAATTAAATCACCTCAGAAGGAAGAACTGAAAGTCTGTGGGATTCGAGAGTTACAGGACACACTTCTTGGGATAGAGTTTTAGTTACTTTCCATTGCTTTGAAACAAACGTCATGACCCAAGGACTCATGGAGAAAGAGTCTTGGTCCCAGAAGGTTAGATTCTATAACGGTGAGACTTGTCTGCAGGAGCAAGAAGCTGGTGGGTCACATCTTTATCCACCCACAGGAAATAAAGCAAACAGGAATTAAAGCCCAGTGATGAACTCTTACAGCCCACCCGGTGACATTGCCTCCAACTGCCTGTCCCAAAGGCCCTTTAAGCTCTCCTTATTATGTTTTCAAGCAACTCCTATGGCTTATGGTTGTAGAGAGGGAGGAGTCCTTCATGGGGGACTCAGGGAGGTGAAGGGAGGTAACCAGACCAAAAAGCTGAGGGGTCCCATCCTTAGGCAAAAGCAGAGGCAGAGAGAGTGAACTAGAAGTGGTGAGGCGCTATGAAGCCTCAGAGCCTGGCTCCTGCCTGCAATTCACTTCCTTCAGCAAGGCTCTGCCACCTCCCCAACCGTGCCACCAGCTGGGACCTCAGCATTGAGATGTGGGAGTGTATGTGGGGGACATTCTCATTCACCCTGGGACAGATAGTATAATAATGGTCACCAAGGGCTGGAGGAAGCCTGGGGGGGGCGGGGGGCAGGGAGGGAGAGAGTAGCCAAAGGGTACATGTAAAGCCACAGTTAGTTCAAGAATCTAGGGCACAGCAGACAGTAGTCAATGATGCATTGTATCCTTCAAGGCAGCGGGGCAGCAGGGAGTTGAATGTTTACCAGAGCCAGTGAGATGCACTGAGGTGGCGGATCTATTAATCACCCCGACTTGAGCATCGTGCTCCATACACAGGCATGGGGACATTACCTCGTACCTGACAAATTTATGCCGCTATATGTGAATTGGGAATAAGATAAAACTTGAAGAAACTTCTTAGGGAGCGATGCGTTTTCCACGTGGACCGTGGAGCTCGTTTTTTACCCGTTAGCGATTTGTCACATTCTTCTGATAAAACTGGAACAAGATTAAACACCCTTCCTGTTCTGGGGTAGGCCGGTGCTTGCCGATACTGAGATTAAACACCCTTCCTGTTCTGGGGTAGGCCAGTGCTTGCCGATACTGAGATTAAACACCCTTCCTGCTCTGGGGTAGGCCGGTGCTTGCCGATACTGAGATTAAACACCCTTCCTGTTCTGGGGTAGGCCGGTGCTTGCCGATACTGAGATTAAACACCCTTCCTGCTCTGGGGTAGGCCGGTGCTTGCCGATACTGAGATTAAACACCCTTCCTGTTCTGGGGTAGGCCGGTGCTTGCCGATACTGAGATTAAACACCCTTCCTGCTCTGGGGTAGGCCGGTGCTTGCCGATACTGAGATTAAACACCCTTCCTGCTCTGGGGTAGGCCGGTGCTTGCCGATACTGAGATTAAACACCCTTCCTGCTCTGGGGTAGGCCGGTGCTTGCCGATACTGAGATTAAACACCCTTCCTGCTCTGGGGTAGGCCGGTGCTTGCCGATACTGAGATTAAACACCCTTCCTGCTCTGGGGTAGGCCGGTGCTTGCCGATACTGAGATTAAACACCCTTCCTGCTCTGGGGTAGGCCGGTGCTTGCCGATACTGAGATTAAACACCCTTCCTGCTCTGGGGTAGGCCGGTGCTTGCCGATACTGAGATTAAACACCCTTCCTGCTCTGGGGTAGGCCGGTGCTTGCCGATACTGAGATTAAACACCCTTCCTGCTCTGGGGTAGGCCGGTGCTTGCCGATACTGAGATTAAACACCCTTCCTGCTCTGGGGTAGGCCGGTGCTTGCCGATACTGAGATTAAACACCCTTCCTGCTCTGGGGTAGGCCGGTGCTTGCCGATACTGAGATTAAACACCCTTCCTGCTCTGGGGTAGGCCGGTGCTTGCCGATACTGAGATTAAACACCCTTCCTGCTCTGGGGTAGGCCGGTGCTTGCCGATACTGAGATTAAACACCCTTCCTGCTCTGGGGTAGGCCGGTGCTTGCCGATACTGAGATTAAACACCCTTCCTGCTCTGGGGTAGGCCGGTGCTTGCCGATACTGAGATTAAACACCCTTCCTGCTCTGGGGTAGGCCGGTGCTTGCCGATACTGAGATTAAACACCCTTCCTGTTCTGGGGTAGGCCGGTGCTTGCCGATACTGAGATTAAACACCCTTCCTGCTCTGGGGTAGGCCGGTGCTTGCCGATACTGAGATTAAACACCCTTCCTGCTCTGGGGTAGGCCGGTGCTTGCCGATACTGAGATTAAACACCCTTCCTGCTCTGGGGTAGGCCGGTGCTTGCCGATACTGAGATTAAACACCCTTCCTGCTCTGGGGTAGGCCGGTGCTTGCCGATACTGAGATGACTGATGGAGCTCCTCCGCCGCCTCTGTGATGTCACATGTCTCAGTGTGTAGCATGACTCTTCCGCCCGGCCGGGCTAGCGATCATTCTAAAGCTGGTATGTATGATCATTCTAATCATCTTCTCACCCCAGTTTGGTTATTCATTAACTTTGTGCTCGAATGGACTCTGAGTCTGCACCCCACACCAAGGGCCTTCCTATTGCTGCCCTGGCTCCTCGCTTCTGTCTAGCCTCCAGATATGGCTCTCAGCCATCAAATGCTAATCGGTGCAAAAGGAGGAGGACAATATTCCTAGAGACTGTAATACTGACGGTGCCACGGTACCACAGGGGTGGGCAAAGCAGCAGACTGCACCGATGGTGACACCTCTTTCTTGGGTTTTCTTAGACCAGCACTGTGGGCTCTCATGGCTGGCTGGTCCTTTGTTATGGGGGCTGTTCTGTATGTTGTAGGCTGTTTGGCAGCATCCCATATCCTTCCTAGTGGACTCTCTCCTCAAGTTGGGAAGATGGAAAGCATCTATACATACTTACAAATACCCTTTAATGTGTGGTCACCTTGCTCCGTGGAGATACTTTATTTTGCTCCCTCAGACCTATGCATGGGCGTGGTGAAGTTTGTTTTCTTCCTTAGTTGTCTTATGCCAACCTCTGTGCACATTACCAATATCATAAAGATTAGCTAGACACGTCTTATGTGTGGGGGCACATATCTGTCATGTTTAAAACTCATGGTTTCCACCACACTAACTCTGATCACTGTTTCTCTGGGAGTTATAATGCGTTTGTGTAACTGTGTGTATGTGTGTGATCATGTGTGTGTGCCTGTGTATATGTGTGTGTTTATGTGTGTGTACCTGTGTGTATGCGTGTGTGCTCGTGTGTACCTGTGTGTATGTGTGTGCTTATGTGTACACATGTACCTTTTCATTGTGGTGTTAGTCTGAGGAGGTCAGAGGCTGACCTCGGATGTCTCTTCAGGGTTTCTCCACTTTATGATCTTGGGGCTCACAGTCACCTCTACTGGCCAGCAATCCTTGTCTTCATAATACTAGGGCTACTGGCGAGTGCCAGCCAGTATGCTTGGATGTTTTGGATCAGGTCCTCTTGTCTGCTTGGCAAACACTGTAGATCCCTTTCTTACCAATGGCTTCCTGCCTGCCTGCCTGCCTGATTCCGGTTGGTGTTCGAGTCACTGTAATCCCTTTAATGATTATTGCATTTCTATTTTTGTGGTCCATATATTTGAGGAAAGTCCCTTGCGTGGGGACAGGGGTCTTCTTTATCTCATTTATATGAGGACACTGTTGCTGTCTTCAGACACACCAGAAGAGGGCATCAGATCTCATTACAGATGGTTGTGAGCCACCATGTGGTTGCTGGGATTTGAACTCAGGACCTCTGGAAGAGCAGTGATGCTCTTAACCTCTGAGCCATCTCTCTAGCTCCAATATCTTTGACTTTTGCTACAGCTAACAACCTTATACAGTGATAATGCTTTATTCACCTGTCAATCTCAGCCACGACTGCTGCAGCCATGTCAGAAAAGCTCTCTGCTTTGTGCTGCAGATACCCGCCTTCCTACATCATGATGCTTCCTTCCTCTGACCGGCCACACCCGAGGCTTCTTTTTATCACTGGCCATTAGAAGTTTTATTTAATGAAACTAATGTTTGGAAACCAAGGTGGAGCCAGGAGAGCAGTACTCTTTGGAGTGAGGGAGAAGGAAGTTAGTGGGTTTCCTCTGCAATTTTTAGAAACTGTCCTATAAATGTTGTTCATGGGAATCAAACATATGGCCGCTTTGTGTTAGAGGGCCAGCGAGAGAGAACTTCTGGAGGATTTTCTGCACTGTGTTAGCAGTTAGCACTGGTTTTAAAAAGGTTTTTGTTTTGTTTTTGTTTTTCTCCTTTCTCCCTTGTCCGATTTCTATGTTTAAACAAGTGTTTAGGAATTACGTCTCTGTCTAGCAAACCATCCAGGGTTCCGCTCCTGTGGGAGCAGGTAAGGAGGTGTAGTTATCCTTTAGGAGATACCAAGATATCTGCAGGTGACAGCAAACAAGAGCCTATGCTTTGCACAGAGAGCTCAGTTTCACTTGTAAAATAGTTAAGATCCTATAGGGAGAAATCTCAAGGATGTGGCGGAGCAGGGTGCTGGAACTGAACGACAGCCAGCAGAGTCCTCAGCTAGGCAAAGGAACGCCAAAGGCGAGAATTTAATTGAAGAAAGGGGCGGAGAGGGAGGCGAGGATGGAGGAGGAGGGGAGGGAAGAGGAGGAGGAGGAGGAGGAGGAGGAGGAGGAGGAGGAGGAGGAGGAGGAGGAGGAGGAGGAGGAGGAGGAGGAGGAGGAGGAGGAGAGGAGGGAGGTGGAGGAGGAGGAGCCGCCGCCGCCGCCGCCGCCCTGGGCCCTCTCCAACACACCCAAATGACCAGATTCATCATAGCACGAAACTTCACAAGTTACACCCACTCCCTCGCCGGCAGCGGGGAAGGCTACAGCTTCCTGATTTCAGTTACTGGAAGTTGGAGAGATGGAAAGGCGGCCGGGAGTGTGAGCCTCGCTGAGCAGCGGGTGAGCTTCGGAAAATTCAATCCACTTTCTACCCGCAGTCTTCTGGTGCTGGGTACTCGGGGAAAGCTGCTGCGTGAGGCTGTGCCGAGGATGGGTGGGAGCCCCGGAACTCTTTACTGTGGTCTGGGGCTGGGAGACTGAATGGCCAGAGTCCTGGCACTGCTTAGTTTCTATGCTGCACCCAGAGCGCCGCGCTTCTCAGTTGTGCTGTGAGAAGCAGTCTGCCACGCGGGTTCTGACTCTCCGGGAAAAGAGGCTGGAAAACTTCATCAGTTTCTCTTGCCTAAGCGAGGATCATTGTATGAGAGAAACGGGAAAGAGGCAGTGAGATTGATCTTGACACCCACCAGGGATGCTTCCTGCCTGAAACCCACCGTGCTGTGTGAGCCTCGGGCGATTAGGCGGTGTATGGGGTAGGGTGGGTGGAGGGAATGCGAAGGAGAGGGCTGGGATTCTAGGCTGGGCTGGTTTCCTTGGGTGGGGGTGGGGGTGTTCTGAAGCTTTGGCTCCTGACCAACACCTGGATGGGACTTCTGGAATGAGGGTCTGGAAGTCTCGAGTTTTCCCACTAGTTTTGCAATTAGGCTAGTTGGGCTAAAAGCCCCTTTGGCATGGGGAAAGGGGGAGGGGGAGAACTGTTTGTTTATCTGGAACTTCATTTTTGATGTGAGTTTTTCTGCCGCAGCTGGTTGATCTGATTCATTGCCTAATCGAATTTGGGGTAGAGTGAAGAGAGGAAGTTTGGCTGAAGGGTGGCACCAGGTTTGGGGTCTTTGTAAGAGACAATATCCTAGCAAAGCATAAACTCGGACCCCCACTCCCCCTGCTCCGCCCCCCCCCCCCATCCTGATTTTTGTTTTCAGCACACTTTCTTGGGTATGTGGTCTTTGATTGCTGTGTGAAGTCAAAGGAAGTTTTGAGGCTGACATACCTGTTTTGCATATTTCGGATCTCATCAGTGATTTGGTGATGCATTGGAGCCAGGATCTTATATGTTTGTTACTAGCTAATCCTTCATGAAATTACTTTTATAGTAAGAAAGGTAACTGCGATGGCTGGCTCTTAGGTTTGTAACTACCTATCCATTTTGCAACAAACTCCTAGTTTGAAGAGAGTGGAATGGGAGGTGTTCTTAGCTGATCTGGTCATTTTCCTAGTGTCAGATAGGATGGCTCGGCTGTCTCTTCCACTCTGGTATTGCGAATCTGGGAAGCAGGCTGCCGGGAACCTTCTGCTCCCTTGAGGGGTAAAGATCTACATGTAAAGGAACGACTCTGTGACCAAACTAGACCTGGCGGGGGTGGGGGTGGGGGTGGGGGTGGGGGACGGACAGGTGGCATGGCCCAAGCTGTCACACCTGCTAGCTCTTCTGTGGATCCAGAACCAGCTCAGTAGGGAGGTGGCTGTGGGCACGGTGTTGTTGCACCTACTTCTGAGGAACCGGTTGTCTGCCGCTCTGCAGGAGGCAGCTGAACTGGATCTTGTGATGGCCAGGGCAACACTGAGTAATGGATGCGATTCATGGAACAGTAACCCGGAGAGAAAGGGGGAGAGAAAGGGGAAGCTGCGCGGCGAGTGACAGATGAAGTGCTCGCTGTGGGTGGACACAGTGGACGGAGCTGGGGTTGACTCTGCTGTAGGACCCCTAAGTGTCTGGAAAGCTCCAGCTCTTGTGTGGTGGTCTTCTTTTGGCCCCCTCCCCCTCCTTCCTGGTTTGCCTCTGTTTGCTTTATATGCTTTTAAAGTTCTGAATACAGTTTGTTACAGATCTATAGGACCACTGACATTGTTTGTTTTAGTAACTAATTTTCATTGGAAGTTTCCCAGTTCTTGTAAGGTTTAAAATATATTGGTATACAGTTACATTGGATAGATTGTTTTTAAAGACTGGAGCATATATAAAAATGTTTTCTTTTTCATTCTTGGCATTGGTTATATTTGTTCATATTCATCCCCCCCCCCCCCCGCTGTGTGTGTGTGTTTACTGGTGCTAAATCCATGATATCCTGGCAAGTGCCATACCACTAAGCCACACTCTTCCACCTGTGTGCATTTTCTTGATCAGCCTTATTAACATGTCAGTTTTATTGCTGTTGGAAGAACCAACATGGGTTTGTACTTGACACACAAAGCCCACCTCCTTCCTAAATTAAAAACATTGAAATGTACATCTAAAAAAATGCTGCTTATGGGATGCTGTCAAAAAGGTTTTACAACGTCCTTTGTAAACAAGCAGCTGAGTCCCTCTGCTGTAAGGAGGAAGACATTATGTACTTGTCTTTGACGTTGATCGTGTTTTTCTGCTCGTTAAAGCGTACCTTCTGTTTGTGAGCATCATACATATTGGGCCAAATTGTTCCAAGGTGGGTTTTGTGTATTCACTGGGGCACACCCTGTGAAATTGTTTTAGAAGCATCCAGCCAGAGTGTGCACGGGGCTGCGAGGTGATTTACCGTGGAGTGTGGGAGCGTTCAGCCCTCTCGGCAATACACGTTTACCTTGTGCAAGAGTAGACAAATTTGTGGTAATGACTGGGGAGGAACATTTCATTTCTGTTCATATTTAATGCATGAGCCTGGGTGCTCTAAAGTTTAGAGCAGCCTTTCTGACTCTGCCAGTTAGCTGTGAGGTCTCAGGATAATGCTTAACCTCCGGATGTCCCTCTCTCCAGTGAGGATGTAAACACACAAACTGCCTGTGGCTCTGGCACAAGTAGGCTCTTCGTGAATGGCAGTCCACTGAGTGTCTCCTGTTTCTAGTCCTCTCTGGTCATACTTGCAGTCTCAGCACCTCTCTCTGTCTGCCGATCAGAATAACGGGAAAGGAGAAAACAGAATTGGGAATGGAATAAAGTGTTTTCCCTGTCTGTCCCCTCCTCACTAGGAGTGGGTAGCTCACCAGGGATACCTTTTACATTTCCTGGGTCTTAATCTTAGTTTCCTAGTTAAGTGACGGCCTCCTTCTTCTGTCCAGTGTTTACCGTACCTCCCTGGGATTACTCTTCTTTTTAGTTCATCTCATTTTTCTCTCTACCTTCCTTTCATATCTTTCTCAACAAGGGTGGCACGTTGAGCCATGACCAGGTGAGCATGCTTACGTCAAAGCTGAGCTGGGAGAGAGAGAGAGAGTTCAGGGCAGAGGCCACAGCCTGGGTTTTAGAAAGGAATGTTGGATTGTGAGGTCCTCCAGCCCCAAGCCTCTTGATCTTCTTAGGGATTGTCAACTAGGTCCTGGGGGGGGGGGTATGGTGTGATTTGTGCATCGTATTTATGCATCTGGAGTTATAAGGGGCAGACCTGGGGGCCGGGGGTGGGATGGGGGGCATGGGTGAGGTGGGGGGGATGGGTGGAGTGGGGGTGGTGGTGAGCCCTCTGGGGAGTGGTGGTTAGCTGGAGTAGCCTTCATTTCATTATTGTACAGGGGTAGTCATTCTCTGTTGCACCCAAGGATGGATTGTAACTGATGAGCTTCAGGTGTGGAATTCTCTTCAAGGAGGACATCTGCTCTTGGTCCAGCCTGTCTGCTCTGCTAGGCTGTCCGTGCTGGTGCTGTTTCATTCCAGTGGTTGCTAGAGGGAGGGAGGGATGGAAGGTGAGGTTCTCACACGTGCCTTGCCCCTCATTGAGTGCGCATGAGCTGGTATTATCATAGTGTTTAACTGGTGAGAGTTTGGGGGAGGGGGGCAGATACCACCACTTTTGGGAAGTTTTGTTTGCATGATGTTTTAGCGAAGATTCGAGACTTTCTCCTGATCATAGAGTTTCATTTAGCATCCTGGTGTTTCCACAGGCAGTGAAATGGGATGGGCAGATACTTCGGTGCTGTCCTCTGCAAAGCCTAAGAGAATAGGGGCCTGGAAATGTCCACTGGATTCTTTAAACACCAGTTGCTTTCCCAAGCATTCACGTAGTACTCAAAACAAAAGTACTGTCTGTGATGCGTGAGGTGCTTTTTCTGTGTCCTCTTGCCTGACAAAAGGTTTCCTGGGTAGACTAGGCACACACAACTCCTTACTCTGGATAGGGATCTTATGACCACCAAAGTCCAGCTTGGCGAGCCAGTGAGTTTTACTGAGGCTACTTACAGGAATATGGGGGAGGGGTTACTTACAGGAGCAGAAATGATTCCTGTAAAGACAGCTGTATCACCAAAGCCCACCCCAGCATGGTGACAGCTAAAAAAGCCGGGAACCTGGAGCTCACTGCACAGTCTGCAGGCAGCTCAACAGGTTGGACAGAGTCCTTTCCAAGTGACTCTGGTCTAAACCTTCCAGGCAGCTCAGCTGGTTTCTGCTTCTCCCAGGCAGCTGGTCTGGTCTCAAGAGTCTTTTAGGCAGCTTGGGTTGTCTAGGAATCTTCTCTCTTACTGCTTACCCTTACAGGGAGGGACCTAGTGAATCTGGTCAGTTTCAGGGACTTCCTGAAGCTGTTTTGAGTAGTTTATCTTTATGCTTAAGGAACATCTGTGCACATCAGAATCGGATTGGAGCAAACTTAAACAACACCCATATACGTGTTTTTGAAATATATGCAAAATGAGCCTAAACCCAGTCTCTATCTGCTCTGACAGGTAGAACCATTGTGGACTGAAACCCACCTTTCCAGATCTGAAAGGAAGACTGAGGAAGAGGAAGGGAGGGGACAGTCCCGGAGACAATTCTAGTCCCTCACTCAGGACTTGAGCAGCGCCTTCAGATGGCACCTTTGGAGATCTTGACCAAGGCTCTTCTGTTTGGCCTGGGGTAAGTATGGTGTTTACAGAATAAGCATTTGACCTACAGCCTTCCCATCTTTATTGTCTTGGAGTGCAGCACAGAAACAATGGAAAGTTTTGTGTTGGTGACTGGCTCTGGGGATGGAAGTTACTGTTCTCCTCGCCGAGAATCAGAGGCTTTGAGACAGCTGAGAGTTTGAGATTCTCCTGGCACAGTCTACTGTTGCGTTGTTCGGTGACTTTAGAGGTTGACTGCCTCCCTCTGGGCTCCCTGCTTCCCTTTTTGCCTGTTTGTCTGGTGTCAGGAAAGGGGATGAAGGAACAGATTTGACAACACTGGGCGAAACCTGGTATTTCAGTGCGCGTGTTTGAAGCCTGTAGGATTGTATTAAATGAGAGAGGCTCCGTCGTCGTCGTCGTCGTCGTCGTTGTCGTCGTCTTCTACCTGCAGACCATGCTTGGGGAAAGCAGGCCATTTCGTGGGAGAGTCATTGCTGTGGTCAGACCGGACAGTTTCATTGTGTGTGACCAGTCTGGAGCTTTACCAGAAAGGATCTGGGACTAAAACATGCCTGAGTCACTTAGAGGAGGAAGGCTTCAAAGAGATAACTTTGTTCCTTGGAAGGGTCACACACACATTTCATTAACCCCCTGTGAGGGGGACAGTGGTGTCACTCTAGTTCCCGTTTGCCTTTAGTGGGAGAGAATGATCGTCACCAAGAGGTACTTTTTTGATGGAGCAATGGCTTAGCAGATAAGAACATCTGCTGCTCTTCCAGAGGATGTGAGTTCAATTCCCAGTACCCATGTGGTGGCTCACAGCTGTCCATAATGCTAGTTCCAAGGGATCCCATGTCCTCTTCTGGCCTCTACAGACATCTGGCACACACCTGGTGCAGTTACATACATCTAGGACAAACACTCACACACATAAATAACTTTTTTTAAAGGAACTTTTGAGCAATGTGAACTTCTATATTGTTCTTCCCAGGTTTGCCTGCTGCTCATGAACGTACCCAAGCCCGGGTGGTGGCACATCATGTTTTCGTTTTCCTTTTCTTTTAATGTTAACTTAAGCAGGTTTTGGTAAGATGCTGGTGGGTGCCGCCGGCTTTGAACAAAGTAGGAATCAGAATGGCGGCTGCTTCCTGAGGCCCGACAGACCCCTGCAGCTTCTAAGATTTCCCACCGGCATTCCTGGTCCTGTTGTGGGCCCTGCTTCAACCTGTTCTTCCAGTATTGCAGGTTGCTCCTCCCTGCCAGAATCCAGAGCCAGCCATGGCCACTCCCCTCTGACATGCCCAGCAGCTGCCGGAGAAAGCTCCTTGGGTGTTTTTGTCACACTGTGTGACCCTAATTGGGTTATGTGCTTTTCCCAAGAAGAGGTAGGGATGACATCAGCAACAATTGCCCCTGTGTGGTAATGCACACTGCGTTACCCTTGGGACCCAGTCTCTTTCTGTGGGAGGACTTCTCTGAGAGGCTTTGATCAAGTACTCAGGACTCCCCAAACCCTCATTTCTTCCTTTGTGAGAGCTTTTCCACAGCCAGCACCCAGGTTTCTCCTGTCCCTTCCCCATGGACTTCCTGTGGCCTCTGTTCCTCCATGGCCTTCCATATCATGACTCAGGCGTATGTCAGTTACTTAGAGCAATAAAGCTGGGATATGGCAGAGCTCCACTGCTGCAGACCCTGGGCCCCTTGCTCTACAGTCTGTTTTCCCAACTAAGGTGCCCTGGGGCCTCCTCAACTGTGGGACTGATGGTCATTCTTTCCCTCAAACTCTCCTTTGCAGGAATCACCCTGACTTTGTGGTTTGCTTGAGTGCCTCAGGAGAGGCTGCTCTCCCATCAGTCCTCCAAGACTGTGTCAGAGCATGGTAGCCTTGCTTTCCCGGAGCAATCTTCCCCTAGCTCTCTGCTCAGCCATTGTCACCTCTCTCCAAGGTCAACTACTTCCTGCTGCCTTCCTTCTCCAGGCTCCATTTACTCCCAGTTCCCCAGTGTTGCCTGCCCACCCTTTCCCTTGAATACCTTCCACCCTGAAACTGTGCTGCAAAAAGTTTTTTTTAGTATAGACTAGAGTTTATTTAGGCATGGGAAGGGGAGTTGAGAGGGTAGTAGAGGCAGAGAAAGGCAGAGAAGTAGAGGCCGGCCATGAACACATGGAGAGGGGGGAGGGAGAGAGAATTGGGAGAGGGCAGGAGTGGTGAGGAAGAGCAAGAGAGGAGCAACAGGTTGCTTGTTTGTTTCTTTAAAGAATTATTTTATAAGCCGGGCAGTGGTGGTGCACGCCTTTAATCCCAGCACTTGAGAGGCAAAGGCAGGTGGATTTCTGAGTTCGAGGCCAACCTGGTCTACAAAGTGAGTTCCAGGACAGCTAGGGCTACACAGAGAAACCCTGTTTCAAAAAGCAAAACAAAGTGTACTCACATACATAAAAAATATATATATATATATATAATTTATTTATTTTATGTATGTGAGTACACTGTAGCTGTCTTCACACACACCAGAAGAGGGCATCAGATCCCATTACAGATGATTGTGAGCCACCATGTGGTTGCTGGGATTTGAACTCAGGACCTCTGGAAGAGTAGTCAGTGCTCTTAACCCCTGAGCCATCTCTCCAGCTCCTGTGTTGCAAATCTTTAGGGCTCTTTCCCACCTAAGAAGTCTTTGGAGGTCACCTAAAACCCGCCCAGAGACATCCAGAGCAGTGTAGTTTGTTTCTGAGTTCTTCAGTGAGAGAAACACCGGGGTGAAGGAGCTTGATTAAAGGAGGCCAGGGGCAGACCTGAGGGAGCCTGTGCTTGTCTGAGCTCGCGTGTGTTCACACTGCAGCTGCTCCAGCTGAATGAAGCGATGGATGGATGGATGGATGCATCATCCCTTGGCTGCCAGTGCAGAGCCCAGCCACCCACCTCCAGGGAGCCAAGGCAGGTTTATGTGATGAATAATGTCCATTTGCTCCCAGTGCTCAGGCCTGTGGCTAAGCCTGTTCTGTGGAAATGGGAAGACAATCTTGCCAAGCATCTTGCTCCATCCTCCTGTCTGAAAGATATCAGTTGGAATTCAGTGTGTTGAGTTTTATCTGGTAGCCAGCCATAGTCCACAGCAATCTCGACCACATACCAGACATGCTCTGCCTCTCGGGTGTGTCCTTCATTGTAAGGTAGTGGAAAGATCGCCAGCCAGCCTGGGAGTCAGAAAACCAAAGGAAAGAGATTGCATGCTGGGTACCACAACAGTGCACATCTAATCCCAGCAAAACACACTGCTCTCTGGGAGTTTGAAGCCAGCCTGGTGTACATAGCAGGTTCCAGGCCAGCTAGACTACTTAGTGAGAACCTGTCTTTAAAGAAACAAATAGACTACATACATTGAGCACCTATTGTGTACCTGGCATTCTGCTAAGTGCAGGGCAGGGAGATGAGTTCCAAGATCTTCACTTTGCATCTCAAAACACACAGATGTTCAAGTCCCGATGGCACTGTCTGCCTGTGAAACTATTACACAGTATTATCTAGAGGACAATGACAAACATTTTATCTGTACTTGTGTTGTACAGAGGTATGGTTTTTTTCCTCAAGTGCTTTTAGTCTGCATCTGGTTGGATGTATGGATGCAGAGAGGTAGATACGGGGTCAGGCCATGTGAGCGAACTTCCTATCTGTGCCATGTGAGAGTCTCTTCTTTGAATCCAGAGACAGAACCCACATAGCTGGCTGAACTCATCTCCATTCACTTCTGTCCCCTTGCACACAGACCTTCTGTTCCAAAGAGAAGCAGGGCCTTTGATGATGATGTCACACTGACTCTAGAGAGAAGCAGGGCCTTTGATGATGATGTCACACTGACTCTAGAGAGAAGCAGGGCCTTTGATGATGATGTCACACTGACTCTAGAGAGAAGCAGGGCCTTTGATGATGATGTCACACTGACTCTAGAGAGAAGCAGGGCCTTTGATGATGATGTCACACTGACTCTAGAGAGAAGCAGGGCCTTTGATGATGATGTCACACTGACTCTAGAGAGAAGCAGGGCCTTTGATGATGATGTCACACTGACTCTAGAGAGAAGCAGGGCCTTTGATGATGATGTCACACTGACTCTAGAGAGAAGCAGGGCCTTTGATGATGATGTCACACTGGCTCTAGAGAGAAGCAGGGCCTTTGATGATGATGTCACACTGACTCTAGAGAGAAGCAGGGCCTTTGATGATGATGTCACACTGACTCTAGAGAGAAGCAGGGCCTTTGATGATGATGTCACACTGACTCTAGAGAGAAGCAGGGCCTTTGATGATGATGTCACACTGGCTCTAGAGAGAAGCAGGGCCTTTGATGATGATGTCACACTGACTCTAGAGAGAAGCAGGGCCTTTGATGATGATGTCACACTGACTCTAGAGAGAAGCAGGGCCTTTGATGATGATGTCACACTGGCTCTAGAGAGAAGCAGGGCCTTTGATGATGATGTCACACTGACTAGAGAGGAGCAGAGCCTTTGATGTCACATCCACTCTGGAGAGAAGGAGGCCTTTGTTGATGATGTCACACTGACTGGAACTTAGTGTTTGGCTCTGTCCTGACAAGGTCTTTAGTGTTTTGTGAATTGGGTAAAGTAAGTGATACTTGAAACACCATGACTGGGACTGTCTCGGGAAGTGGGTAGATGATATTTGGAAAACTGTGGAATTAGGAATCTTGCCTTAGTTTTAGATATTTGTCCACGGGGCTCTTTGAGTTCCCCCAGATAAGTCACATCGCGCTCTAGTCATTTTAAGGAGTAGGAGGCCATCTGGATGGAAGGCCCTGGGTGGCGGGTGGCGTCGGTCTGTGGTTTATACGGTTAAGGGGGTTGGAGCTTTGGGACACTTCCTCTGGCTCAACTCTCTCCTGCCCACATGGCATAAACATTGGCGTGGCAGGGACAGATGGCCATCCCGGAGCTCCTTTGATGTTACATTTGGTTGCCTAGGTGGGGGTAGAGTGGTTGCTGCCAGTCTCTGTGGGATGAGGAGAGGCTGCCTGGGAAATACCCACTTGACAGTGGGTAAACAGAAGGAAAACTCCACAATAGCTGGGTGCTCTGGTTCGTGTGTTCAGTCCAGACAGCAGTGGAATGGGACTTACATAAGTGTTTAGCTTGGGAAGGGGCCAGAGAGCACAGGCCTTAGTTGATGCGCTGTAGAGTTTGATTTTCTCACTGAATGAATGAACCAGAGCGGGGGTAGGTGAGGGACTGCTTGTCATTGCTTTCATGATTTGGAAAGAAAAGAATCTCCCCCAGAAACCTGGGTTGGGCTCAGGGGAGGGCACCTGAGATCCCAGGTAATGAGTGGAGAGCAGAGGCCTGGTTAGAAGTGTGGTTTCCAGATGATTAAACAGTATTAATCTGTGAAATGAGGGCCAGAAGCTTTGATGGAAAAAGGAAGGGCTGTGATGGAGAAGAGAAACCAGACAGGGAGGGCGTGTAATGTCAGAATGCCGAGAGAAGCAGTTGACAGAGACTGAATGTCCGATGGCCTTACAGGAGAGGGCACAGTAGAGGATGCTGCCACTGGCTGCTTGCAAGCCAACTGCGGCCTCTGGCCATGGTGGAAAAAGCAAGCCTCTGACAGGGCCTGTGATTCTAGCTTTGGGCTAAGAACTATTACTTTTCTAATGTGTTTACAGAAGTCCACCGGGTCAAACCATGCTCGTGCATTCAGCATGTTTGCCGTTCTTCATAGTACATTTTTTTGAGTGGGTTGAAATTTTGGGCGAGTCCCATTTATTCTTTTAAGATATCACTTGTTATATGGTTGGGGGTGTGGCCTTCGGAGGTGCCCTCGGGAGATTCAGTGGTATGTGATGTACAGCTCCCGCTTTGTCTGGGATGGGGTGAGCGAACCAGCGAACTGTGATGCCTGAAGACAGTGCGGGTGGGGGGAGTAACTAAGGATGTTGTTATGTTCAGGGTCTATCTGTAAGATAATTGCCCCAGGATTAGGATGGTTTAGCTTAGACTCTTCAGTTTTTACAAGGAAGTAGACCACATTGGAATTGTGAATTTGGGGCTTCCATGAGATGGGGTTACACACCAATTATGTGCATAGCACACTGATGAATGACACACAGCTCACTATCAGTCACCCAGTCATCAGGGAAGCACGCCAGTGCTCTACAGTGGTCCACAGTGCTCAGCAGCGCTGAATCCTGAGGTTTAGTAGGTCAGGTATAAGAGGTGCGTTTTTTTTTTTTTTTTACTTAAGGTGATGGGTTTAATTGGGAAGTTAGTCCATTATAAATTGGGAATGAGACTGGCTTAACTTGATTTATTGATTATTTTCAGTGGCCCCCATTTCCCTACAAATGATAAGGACTTTATTCTTATTTATGAATGAAAAGAAGCCTGTTTGTGTTGATACCATATCTTAAAAATCCATTCTTCTGTTGTTGGACATGCAGGTCCAGCCAGTGGGCTTTCTGTTTCTGTCTCTGAAGTGACCTTCAGGGACATAGGCTTGGGGGTTTTGCTGCACAGCTCTCTGGTAGTGCTGTGAGCATTTTCTCCTGGTATTCCAGTGTTTCTGTTGGTTTCGCCAGAAGTTGCTCTTCAGGGCAGAGTGGTCTGTCTGTCTTTCTTTCTTTCTTTCTTTCTTTCTTTCTTTCTTTCTTTCTTTCCTGTGTTAGACGATTCCATGCAGATATGCGATGGATCCTGATCCACCCCTCCCCCTTCCTTCCTCTGCCAGCCTCTCCTCCTGTCTAGGTCCCTCTCCTTGTTCACGTCTTTTTGTTTTATGATACGCTTAGTTATTTACTTTTAGGTAAAATGATTGCTCTTCTTTGCTGAGTGGGGTTTCCTTGTGACATGTGGAAAGGAGTAATCCATAGTCAGGAAAAGCCAAGAGACTCCATGTTTCCTCCTGCACACTTGCTGCCTCTGATTTTGACCAGCTAGTTGGTAGGATGAAAGTCTCACCCTCTAGAGTTTTCTCCTAACATGGGGGATGTTAGGAGATGTATTTTTGGCTTATGAGTTGGGGTTAATGGTAGAGGCAGAATTGCTCTTTGAGAACAGCGTAAGTTACATAGTGAGCTGAAAACCCATTTGACCTTACAAGAAAGCCAACAAAAAAGCCATTCATTTCCTAAGGCTTGCATGTCCATATATATCTAATGTCCTTACATAATTCTACATATATATGGACATTAATGTGTCAAGACACAGCCTTGGCTTGATCTTATTTATTTATTTTAGATTTATTTATTTATTATATGTAAGTACACTGTAGCTGTCTTCAGACACACCAGAAGAGTGTGTCAGATCTCATTCCAGATGGTTGTGAGCCACCATGTGGTTGCTAGGATTCGAACTCAGGACCTCTGGAGAGTAGTTGGTGCTCTTAACCACTGAGCCATCTCTCCAGCCCCTATCTTATGTTTTTTTTTTTTTTTTTTTTTTTTAATTTATCCATCATACTCAGGCTCTGTGACTGCACTTTACATGTGTTTGTGTGTGTTTGTGAGTGTGTCTGTGTATGTGTCTGTGTATGTGTGTGTGTGTGTGTGTGTGTGTGTGTGTGTGTGTATGGTGTTTAAAATGTTGAGTCCTTTTCCTTCCCTTCCTTTCTGCTCTGGGTTTCATGTAGGTTGAAAAATGCAAACTACAGAAAACACAGGATCTGGAAGTAATTTTCATCAGGAGAGAAATTACCCAAATGGGGAAAGACACTATTTTGTTGCTTGCCAGCTGAGGGGAACACAAGAGTGGATAACTTGCTTTCCTTCAGTAATTGGGTACATTATACAAGGCTAACAATTTCACTGGGACTTGGCAGTTGAAAGAAAGCAAGAGGCAGGCCCAGGTGTTCCCTGGTCCCCTCTCCTTGAGAGTATGTGGAGGTAGAGGTAGCATTCAGATCACCGGCTTCCTATTTCTGTCACTCGAATGACAGTGATTGCTGCAGATGGGGCTCATGCCACCACCAGGGTCTGCCACCTAGACAGGGATGTGTGAGTCAGCCCAGGGCTGTGGACTCTAGGAAACAGACTGGAGAACTCTCCTGTCTGGTGCTAGCCTTTCCTAGGGCACAGGACAGTTAGGAACAAGGCCTTCTGACGCCTCACATTGGGATTATCAGTTTGTTTCCCATGCCGCCATCTTCCTTCATGTTGCTCCTGATCCTGGCTGTGACTAATGGTCACAAAACAATTCAGTCTGAGCCCTTCTGTCTATTGTAAGGTGAAGTTCACTTTTCCCGCAACTTTGGCCCGTGTGACCCGAGTAGCCTGTGTCTCAGAGTATCTACCTAACTACCATCTACCTGTCTATCTACCTATCTATTCTCTATCTATCTATCTATCTATCTATCTATCTATTATCTACCTATCTATCTATCTACCAACCATCCATTGATCTATTATTTTTGATGTTGGATGGGATGACCCCATGGCCTATGGGTGCTGGGTAAATGCTTTACTGCTGAACTGCAGCCTGGGCCTGATTCGTGTGGCTTTTGTTTAATCACGTTTGCAGGGAGCTGTTGAGGTATAGTTGGTTACTTCCCTAACTGTTTTCTGGACCCAGTTCCAGAGGTTTCCAGGTGTCTCTGCTTGAGAATTTGCTCTCATCTCTGCTGGCCACCTGGTGGTGTGTTTGAAGGGACACCGTCACTCGCCTTTCAACACTGCCTCTGTTCGTTCCTGTGTTCAGGTCACGTGCAGGGGAATGGATGCTTGAGTTCTGTAGATGCATTGAATTTAATCGGTACCAAAGGAAAGATCTGCGTCTCACGTCACATTTAGGGTTTATAAATCTATTTGAAGTGCTTGGGTAAAGGCATCATGTATTCATCTGTGTGTAAAACTAAAACCAGACTCATTGCCAAGTTTAATTTGTCAAGTGTTCTTAGAAAGAGGCAGCTCTCTAGAGAGTGTGAAGCTCATTTTGAAGCGCAGTGAGATCGTTCCTTGCATTTCTCTCTTTGTGCATGCTTCCCGTACCAAACACTCTGCAAAACCACCCCGTGCATGCGGTTCACGGCGGCTTTACTTAGAATTGCCCAAACTGGGAGGAGACCAGGATGTCTTTCTGTAGGTGGGCGCCTACTCCATATGATAGAGTATTATACAGTGCTAAAAAAAATGAGCAAGCCATGAAAAGACGTAGAAGAACCTTAGCTTCGGCTGTTAGGGACTGGGGAGCTGGGGGGGATGGATGGAGAGCTGGGGGATGGAGAGTTGATTGGGTAGTCTGGTAAATTCATGAAATGTGTTCTGCTCAACCCTGAAAATGTGCAGCTTCCAGAGTAATGAAGTCAGGGAAGGATTTGTGGTAACAATGATGTGGCACGTGGGTTCTTCCGTTTTACAGATGCCTTTCCTTAGTGGGTTATGTGGACAGAAGGGGAGGAGTCAGTTCTTAGAAAACAGAAAGTCTATGAAAAAAAAAATCTGTTCTTTGGCTACAAACCTAAAACAATCTATATAATAAAAATTTAAGGGCTGGCAGGATGGCTCAGTGGGTAAGAGCACTGACTGCTCTTCTGGAGGTCCTGAGTTCAAATCCCAGCAGCCACATGGTGGCTCACGACCATCTGTAATGGGATCCGATGCACTCTTCTAGTGTGTGTTTGAAGATAGCTGCAGTGTACTCGTATAATAAATAAATAAATAAACCAATCAATCAGTCAATCATTTGAAAAACAAGAAAAAAAAAAAAAAGAATTGTTTTTGTACCCCCAGAGTCGGGATATTTTGGTACCTTCTGTGTTAGCCAGACCTTCTGGGTTTGGGGGCGGTTAGAGTTGGTAGGGCTCTGATAGTGATTGAAAGTTCTGGAAACCTGTTCAGAGCTTTCCCTGGTCTTTGTGCCTTTTCAGGAGGAGTTTCCAGGGTCTATGTGCATAGGGCTCATGAGCATAGAACTGGGCCAGTGTGAAGATCTTCCTGCACCGCTCACTGGGAGGGCTTGTCCTTTACCGTCTGAAGCCAGCCTCCTGGTCCTCTGTGTTTACCACAGGCTTCATTCGTGTCACGCTCCAGTTCCAGACAGTGGAGATTCAGTGGGGAACAAGACTGGGAGGAATCTCTCTGCCCTCTTGTACCTGCATTGTGGTGAAGGAAGAGAGCATCCGCGCCATATGGGAGGTGACTGTGACCATGGAGATCAGAGAAGCAAGGGTTTGGAATAGAAGGGTTACACAGAGAGGACTCTTGTGGCGACACTATCAAGATGACCAGGGGCAGGGCATTGAGTTCTTCTGGTAATAAGAGGCCAGAGCGCTGGGCCTGTTATTTTCAGGGATTTTCATGGAGATCCCTGAGGCTTGGGCTCAAGGAAGAAAGTTGGGTGTGGTGTAATAGAGGCCTTTTGAGGGCTCTGGTCTAAGGGAGTCCAACCCGATTCAAGTGTTAATAGGCTCCGGAGTTGAGGGTAGACCAAGCAACTTCCTCGTTTGGACCACTGCTCCCAGCCGTCCATGTCTCTGAGCACTGATTACATTTTGTTATTGCGCACAGAACCAGATCCTCCGGTGCCATTGGGTCTGTGTTAATAAAGTTTAAGCTTCTCCAGGCATAAGCCCCTGTCTTTATAGTTGGTAAGAAAAGGGCTTTCATCATTTGAGGGGAGTTAGTTGAGGAATTCTGTAAGGAGTTCAAGGATGGATGAAAAATGCTTGAAGATAATCCACAGCTCTCTGAAGCCCAGTGTCCCTGTACCTTCCGATTGGCGAGCCGTCCCCTCCACCCTCGTCCGCCTCGCCCCTTCCAGCTCCAGGCGTGCAGCTGATCCTTCTCCACTGCACACGTCTCTTTCTGATTCTGGCAGCCGACTGGAAAGTTAACCTTCTCTCAGGAGCCTCATCTGAAATCACAGCCTGAAAACATGTGGTAGATGTCGGATGCCTTCAGAAATACAAACCTGGGGCTTTTTGGCATCTGACCTGGCTCGTCTGTTTTAAGTGGTGTGTAGTAAACTTGTCCGCAGATGTTAGTGGACCGGTCTGCTTTGAACAAAATAATAATAACGTTCACATCTGGCCCCCCTTTCATCTAGTGATCTTAAAACCCCAAGTGCGTCTTAATTGCCGGAAGGTAAGAAGGGCTAGAGGAAAATCACTGTAATAACGGCAGCAGAGACCATGGGGGGACGGCCTTTGGGGCCAGCAGAGTGACAATGACAAGCATTCTGCACCCCACCTTGCCTTTCATCTGGCCATAGAGGTTCTCTGCAAGTGTTGCCTGGTGAGAATGCCTTAGCAGACAGGTGCAGAGTGCCCTCTCACCCCAGCTTGTTAGCACTGTCCCCTCAGATGGCTTCTTCTGTTTTCTGCTTCCTCTGCGACCTCATGGGGAGTTCTGTGGCGAGGACTGGGGATGATGCCATGGCTAGTGAGGAAATTTGGTTTTCTTTCCAATCCTTTTGGTTTGATATTCAGGTAGGTAGGCAGCGCCTTTGAAATATCAGCTGCCGGTCCAGCTGCTAATAAGTGATTTTTAGTTAGTAGCCTGAGGCCTCCCTTGTACCCAGATGCCCTCCCTCCGGAACGCATCCCCTGTAAGTCGGGATAATAGAACAAGCTGGAGAGAGCCATTCCTTTCCCACAAAGGAGGCACGGGGCTTTGTCCATCAGCAGAGTCAAGCAGCACAAAAGCCATTGGGAAGTGGACCAGTCCTGTCCTGTCGTTAGCTGTGGGAAGTCCAGCTGTGGGCTGGTGGGAGGGGAGCTGGGCTCTTCCCTTTGAGATCAAGGGCTGCTGCCTGACAAGTGGAGAAAAGCACTTGGCAGGGAGTGAAGCGTATGCACACAGCTCAGAGGAGTGGGATGCTTGGGTTTTTAAACAGAAAACCTTTAGCTCCATTTACAGAACTCCCTAGCAGCTGTAGCAAGTGTGCTGTTGGTTTCACAACATAATATTCCCCTTCTTGACGGTGGTGTGTGGAAGCAAGCTACAGGAAGTATTGGAAAGGCAGGCTCTTCAGTGCTCCGGCGGATTCCTGTTTATTCTCAGTCTTCAGGGCACTAAAGGCAGACATGTATCTGTTAGCATAGGTACACGGTGGGTGAATGCTTGTTATTTTGGTTGGAGGTCCCTCCGGGACACAAGCACACTCTGTGACAAGACTGTTCTCTGAGTGTTATTGTCACATTGGTGTATTGCTCATCCCAATTTCCTTGTGCTGTGGGGGCCTCTGTTGGTGGGTTAAATAAATTAGAATGTCCCTTAAATAAATCTAGAGCAAGCCTAGAAATCTAGTCTTTGGGTAGTGAAATAAGTAGTCCCCTCCTTGCCCTGTGTTTTCTTCTCGAGCAGTCCCTTTGCTCCGGTCGATGTGGGGGAGGGGGCGAGGATGGACACTGTTGGGGACCGACTCAGAAGGTCAGGCACAGTGACAACGTGCCTTCACCAGCAGTGAGCCATCTCTAGCCTCGAGCCGGTGTTTATGCAGTACAGCTCACTTTAAAAATTCTCTCGTGGAGTGTTTGAGGGACACAGAAAAACACAGGGCGCCTCGAAATTTCAGAGGACAGAGTCTGCTGGAGGCCCAGATGCAGGCCCAAGGGCCCCTATGGAACGCGGTTTGTCCCATCTCTTTTTGCAGTTCTTTTTTGTAATCCCCGTCTCTCAGCAGTGACCCTCCGAGGTCACTTTCTATTCACAGTTCTCTATGGGATGAGGCCCCGTGAGGACGAAGGCACTGTCATCCCTTGTCACTGCACATCAGGGGTGATCCTGCTGAGCCCCGACTCCGTGTACCCCCAGTGTCATTTCCTGGCTCCTTATTATTTCAGAGACTCTTCAACTCCAGCATCCTTGGTGGAGGACACTCTTTAAAACCGTCTTGACTAATATTTTTTGACTACACTTAGAAGTATAAAGTAAACAGTATGCTGAACTATTTTTTTTTTTTTGGCATGGTAAAATATGCCCAACATAAAATTAGCCATTTTAAATGAGTGGCTGTGCAGTTATTAGCACAGCTTTCACCATCCCAGACAGAATTGTTTCGTTGGGCAATCCTATCCCACTTCTTATCCTCCACCCAACCTGCCCCAGGCCCTGCGAACCTCCGTCTTACATTGACTTTGCGAGCTTACTATAGTGGAAGCTGTGCGTGTCCTATTTCACTTAACACCCTGCCTCCAAGGCCCATCCATACCGTGGCATGGCTCAGAGACCTTGGTAGAATCACATTTTCTAATATGTCGAGATTTTGCTTTCTTTATCTGTGTCCACTTCCTGGCTGCTGTGAACACCAAGGCCAAACTGTCAAGAAGGACTAAAGACAGTCCTGTTATAAAATGGGTCGTGCACTTGAGTTTTCATTTCCCCAGAGGGCATACATACATACCTGTGGCCGAATAAGCATGCCCCATGACGGAAAATACACCCTATATCATGAACGATTTAAAAAGTGCCAGTCAAAATGACAGTGAGATACTATTCATAATCACTACAGTGGTGGCTTTTCCCTCACCATATAACTCTGCCTGAATTCCCACCCTGCTTCCCGGAGAAAGAATCTCAGTCTGTAGATCTGCCTGGCCTGGAACTCACAGAGACCCGTCTGTGTAACCTCCCAGGTTACAGGATTAAGGCCGTGCACTGCCATGCCTGGCTACATGGTAAATCTCTATGGATACTGTGTCACTATGATAGCGATGCGTGTGGAGTCAGAGGGCAACCTTGTGGGCTCAGTTCCCTCCCCCCACCTTCGCATGGTCCTGGGGCTGAGTGAACTTAGCTTAGATTGTTTGCCAGCACTGTGCCAAACAATCCATCCTGCCAGCCTGGTGTGCATGCGTGTGCTCATGTGTGTGTGTGTATTTTTGTTTCTAAACTGGAAAGTAACAAGTGTTGTTACGGGAGTGGGGAAGCTGGAACCCATGTGTACTTTGGTAAGACTGTAAGAGGGCAGTTACTCGGCAAAAGTTTGGTAGCTTCTCAGAATGGAGAACCCAGGGCCACCACACAGCACAACCTATACCCATGGAAGCGCTCCCCAAAGAGCGGAGAACAGGGATCCCAGTACATACTTGTAAATCAGTTGATTGCCTTCTGAACATGTGCTTTCGTTATTTATCAATCCCTTCTGTACAAGGGAAATATGTGTTGCCATCCAGGCATATAACCTCTCACAAACAAATGCTGTGGTCCACGTGTGCTGGTGTGAGGCTGCAGAGCCAACGGTAGAAAAGAACAAACAAATCATAAACAGAGTAGCTAAGGAACAGACAAAGCATAAACAAAGGTCCCACGATTGCTGTGTTTAGACTCTTAACCGGACCCATCAAGATACAGATCCCACACTCCTCCCTCCCCTGTATTCATCTGGAGCCTACTTCCTTGTCCTAGCCCAATGTCAAATTCTTGCCAATATCCCAGAATGCGGCACCAAGAGCTTTCCTCAGTGTTGTGGATTTTAAAGATGTTTTTATGATTATTTATGAGGGGGGGGCGCATACTCACGGAGTAAAGCCCCTTTTCCCCCCTAGTCAGGGTGGGCAGATCTCCCTTTAATGGTATTGCTTTCAATGATCCTCTAGAAAAGCCCACAAGAGAGCGACAGGGAAACCCTGGTGCTTTTGATCTTTGGTATAGCAGCAAGAACAACATCTATGACCTCGAGGGGATGTGGCACCAGGAGCTGTCGTTTCCATATTGAGCTGCAGTGTTCTTGGTGCTTACTGTCGAACGGGTTTTGGAGGTGCTCATTCGTGGCTGCCAGCTGTTAAAGGCATTTTGTTATTTTTGAAATTGAGGTTTGTCATGGAAGTTGGGGGCCAGAGTCTTAAAATAGTTTGTCAGACCACATGAACAGAAACAGGACTTGGGCCGTCTTCTGGGATTCCCTTGTTCAAGGGCTGTCTTTTGTATAATAACGAGCACATCTTTGTATTTCACGGTGTTAGAGTTTTGATGTTAAAGTTTGCTGTTTTGAGCTGGAGAGACGGCTCAGTTGCTCTCCCCTTAGGACCCTCGCTCTGTATTCCTCATACACCTTGAGCAGCTCACAGCCTGCTGCAACGCCAGCTCCAGGGGATCTAGCGCCCTCTTCTGGCCTCTGTGGGTCTCTGCACTCAAGCAGTGTGCACACAATAAAATAGACCATAGTAGAACATGCCTTTAATCACAGTGCTTGAGGGGGCAGGTGAACATGGGTGACTGTGAGTTTTGAGGGCAATCCGGTCTGCACAGAGTTCCAGGCCAGCCAATTAGTCAATCAATCAGTCAGTCAATCAGTTGATACATACGTCACTAAAATATGAAGAATTTAAAGATTGGATTTGCTGAATTGAGATTTCTAAAAACTGGTTAAATAAATTCCAGTTTCTGATTAGGACAGAATTTCCAACACCTTCAAAATGGCTCTAAACATACTTCTAAATTTTTTTTTCTAGTGCATATTTATGCAAATTAGCACACACACACACACACACACACACACACACACACACACACATCCCGGTCTTATGGTTACTATTGCTGTGATGAAACACTATGACCAAACAACAAGTTGGAGAAAAAAGGGATTATATGACTTACCCTTCCATAGCACTGTTTATCACTGAAGGAAGTCAGGGCAGGAACTAAAGCAGGCAGCAATCTGGAGGCAGGAACTGATGCAGAGGCTGTGTGTGTGTGTGTGTGTGTGTGTGTGTGTGTGATGGGGCATGCTGCTTACTGGCTTGCTTTCCACGGCTTACTCAGCCTGCTTTCCACGGCTTACTCAGCCTGCTTTCTTACAGAACCTAGGACCTCCAGCCCAGGCTTGTGTCTCCTACTTGGGCTGTGTCCTCCCCCATCAATCATCAGTTATGAAAATGTCCTACAGCCGGACCAACAGCCTGACCAGATGAAGGTATTTTCTCAGCTAAGGTTTCCTTATGAGTGGCATGTCAGGTTGATATTAAAGCAGCAAGCAAACTCCCAGATTATACAGGCTCCTCCTGCTCCTGCTCCTCCTCCTCCTCCTCCTGCTCCTGCTCCTGCTCCTGCTCCTCCTGCTCCTCCTCCTCCTCCTGCTCCTGCTCCTCCTGCTCCTCCTCCTCCTCCTGCTCCTCCTCCTCCTACTCCTGCTCCTCCTGCTCCTGCTCCTCCTCCTGCTCCTCCTCCTGCTCCTGCTCCTCCTCCTGCTCCTGCTCCTCCTCCTCCTCCTGCTCCTCCTCCTGCTCCTGCTCCTCCTCCTCCTCCTGCTCCTCCTCCTGCTCCTGCTCCTCCTGCTCCTCCTCCTGCTCCTCCTCCTGCTCCTCTTGCCCACTAGAACTATGGCAGAATAAATTTAATTATTTCCCACACCTTTGACCATATACTTACATAATGGGTCACATTAATCTCACCTGGGGAGCAAATGGTGCCCAGGGAAGGCTGAGGAGAAGAATACCAGGTTGCACTTGTAATTGGCTTTCATGGCGGAAACAGCATTGATGGTTTAACAGAGCTGGATGCTCTCCCAGTCTAGGATCATCTGGGGAGAGAGATCTCATGAGGTGTTGTCTAAATCAGATTGGCCTGTGGATATCTGTGTGTGTGTGTGTGGGGGGGGGTTGTCTTGATTGGGTTAATTCATGCGGGGAAGTGGGCAGCAGTATTCCCTGAGTTTGGTTCCTGAACTGTGTGAAGAGTGGAGAAAGTGGGCCGAGCACCAGGTTGCACACAGCCATTCTCTGCTCTCGGCTCTCTGCGGATGTGGCGAGCGGCTTTGAGCTACTTAATGCCCTGTGGATTGTGTATTCTAAATAGAACTGGTAGGATGAACACACACGGGTGGGTGGAGGGGGAGGTATTGATTAATTGATTGATTGATTGATGAGATGTTGAGATTAAAGAGGATTTATTAGTCTGGCTTTTAGAATGTGGTCCTGGTAGTCCAACAATGGAATGGCCCAGAATCCTGCAGTAGTTCAGTTTATGGGCTCGGCTGGATGTTTTAGCATTCCCAGTAAGGTGCTGGATGCTGGAGAATTCCTGGGGAGCTGCTGGTCTTCAGCTTACATTGGAATCCTGAAGTTTGACTGGCTGCAGCAGCAGGATAGATAAACTTGCTAGCAAAAGCAGTTTCCATCTTGGAAATCCATCCTAGGTGTGTGCCCAGCATCTTAAATTTACTTGATTTCAGATGCAGAGATGCAGGCAATTGGAGAATCGGGATTAGACATCACAGTCTGTAACCTGGAACTGTGAGCCGAAGAAACCTCTTTCCCTCTGAAGTTGTTTATATCATGGCAACAGGAAACAAGGCTCAGTCATTGATCACAGCCCTCTGTGTCAACACAAACTTTCTCTTGAAACATTTAGGTCGTGAATTGGAAACAATCAGGGCTAAAACAATAGAGTCTCTCACACACACACACACACACACACACACACACACACACGCACACATTTTGTGGGTTTCCTGTGGAAGTGGGCAGGAAGTAGGTAGGTGACAATTTCAGCTTGAGGGGGTTTTAGAGTAAGTATATACTATACTAGGAGAGAGTAAGGCTCCTTTGCCCCTCCCGCAGGGTTCCAAGCTAACACTGTTACTTATTGTTACTTTGTTACCACGGTGGCACTTGGACTCAGTGGCCGCACTCCCTCCCTGTGTGTTCTGCTCTTTGTGGCCTTTATGGTGCGGTTTTGTCCTAGACAGACTGAGGCAGACAGTGGGCTGCTCCCTCCCTTGGGCTGCTTATCTCCGTTATCTGTAGGAGAAAGTCCTGTATGTGATCTGTAGGAGAAGCTCTGTGGAGTTTTACCACAAGGTTTGCAACCAAAAGAAATTATTTTGTGGGTCCCACTTATTTGGGAAGGGAGTAAAAGCCGTTCAGCCCTACTTACTCTAAGGCAGTGGTTCTCAACCTTCCTAACTCTGCAAACTTTTAATATAGTTACTCATGTGGTGACCCCCAACCGTAAATTCACTTCATTGGTATTTCACAACTAATTTTGCTACCATTATGAATTGTAATGAAAATATCTGACATACATAATATCTGATATATGACCCAGATGGGGTGTTGACCCACAGGCTGAGAACCACTGCCAAGTGGAGGACCATATATGCAGATAGCTTTGCATCTGCTTCTAGAAGGCCTTTTGGATACACTGTAGTAAAAATCCTTGTATTGGGTCAAGTTCTGTGGTTTATGCAAAGTGTGAAAGTTAGCAGAATGGCATGACCCCTACCTACGTTTTCAGATGAACTTGAACACACACAGATAGTGCCACGGAAACACCATGATTTCTAGGCAAGCTTTTCTCCTGAGCATGGAGATCCTTCAGGTATTTAGAAAGTAACTTTAGTGGGTTTGGGGCTGATGAACAGAATAAAAAAATAAAGCAGGTGTTATGTTTCTTTGTCTCTCTCTGTCTCTCTGTCTCTCCATCTCTGTCTCTGTCTCTCTGTCTGTCTCTCTGTCTCTGTCTCTGTTTCTCTCTCTCTGTCTCTCTCTCTCTCTCTCTCTCTCTCTGTGTGTGTGTGTGTGTACTTGGTTGAGTTGAAAAACACCAGCCCCAGGGCTAGAGAGATGGCACAGTGGTTAAGAGCACTGACTGCTCTTCCAAAGGTCCTGAGTTCAATTCCCAGTAACCACATGGTGGCTCACAACCATCTGTAATGGGATCCGATGCTCTCTTCTGGTGTGTCTGAAGACAGCTACAGTGTACTCAAATATCTAAAACAAATAAATAAAACTTTAAAACAAACAAACAAACAAACAAAAATCCTCCACATCCAGTGAGCTTAAGTCCTAATACCTCAAACTCTCCATTTCTGGACAGCTAGGGACCCGAGTGAACACTTTTCTGAAACTACTTGTCTCTTTACCTATGGGAAATAAGAATATCCTGCAATATTGTTGGCAAGATTAAATGAGCTTGTGTGTCTGAAATGCATTAATCATTATTACGAGTGGTAACTGCATTGTTTCCCCCGTGGGACCCAGAGTTTATACACTCAGAGTTGAGAATTATGGGTTTGTCTGTTCTGAGCTCATCAGCCAAGTGGATGAGCAATCAGGGGCGTGTAGGATAGTATCCCTGGTTTAGCAGCATCTACTTGAGTTTTTGAAATGTAGTCTATTTAGGCCTGGAGTTTTCTTATAAATTATGTCATTCCCACACATCACAAATGACATTAAAAGAAAAATCTGCCTTGCCTATCTCGAGATTGTGAACCAACATTCTGTTCACCTACAAATGTTGCAAATGGTGACTCTGGAACCCAGATGGGAGTTTCCCTGCAAGCTCAGAATGTCACTGAGACTCGGGAAGCTGTCATCAGAGCCAATGTGGTGGGAATAAAACACACGAAGCAAACAGGATGCGTTTTCTCTTAGGAACTACTTCCTGTAGGTGGAGAAGGCAGTCTTATCAAATACCCATGACTGTCAGATGTAGTCAAGACAACCGTGTCCCCAATTAAGGTACTCACATTCGCATCCTTTGGAGAATTTAAGTTTGAACTTGCCTCATCTTGTTAAATAATAGATGGGGCGCAGTATGCATATCAGCATTCTTTTTGATTGGGCAGGTGAGGAGCTGCTGTAACGTGAGCATTATATGTGACACTCCTTTGGAAAGATCACTGGGCCACCTTCAATAAGATTGTGTGAGACTTTCCTTATAATAGCACCTCTAGCACCATGCCCTCCCTCCTTGTCTTTCCTACACAACTGTACACCATCCCTTAGGAAGAAATGAGTTGCTACTTCCAGGCACAACCCTGAAGAAAGGCCAAACTTAGGAATTAAGGGAACATAGGTTGGATATCTACTCAGCTGCTTCAAGAACTTGGCAATGCAGTTCTCTGTCTGGGTTCATATCCACCAGTTTAGTGAACGCTTTCATCCGTCCACTATCTCTATGCAGACTGATAGGGCTTAAGTTTCATACTTTTTGGAATATCCACATGCGTGCATACGTGCACATACATGTGCCTAAACACATGCAAACATGCACACATACACTCACACATGCATGCGCACACACATACATACACATACTCAAACACATACACACATGCACATACAGACACATGCATACACATAGCCACCCCCCCCCCCCCACACACACACACCTTTTCCAAGAAAAAAATCCCTTAAAAAGGGATGGAGATGTTTGGTTGTTTAGTAAAAGTGTGTTGTGAAGGGGTAATCATTTTGAGGGAGCCAGAACTCTCATTTGGACTCATCAGTAATTTTCCGTGCTCTGAGATGCTCCGCTATGTAACATGGTCTGATGATGATCAGCCTTTATTGCCGTTTGCACACCAGCTCTGGGATCATGCGTGAAGCTCATGGCTCACCTGGGAGGGGCGTGAGTGTTATTAAACAGCCTGTTTACAGATGAGAAACTGGAGTTCCGCGTGGCTATGTAACTAACCCAATCGAACTCTGGCCTCAGAGCTGGCACTCTGAGCTTTTGCCAAGTCCCCCTCCCGAGGAGTAGAGAGGCTCTCCTGGAGATAAGGATGCTGGGATTCCTCCCTTTCCGTCTCTGTTCTTCTCAGGCTCTCTGAGAAGTCTCTGGTGGCAGAAGACAAAGGGGGGTATTTTGGATTTTCGTTAAAGAGCAGGGCGTGAGGTGATGTTTGGAAATGTTTATTTAGTCAAGGGCCATAGTCCCTGGAAAGGTTGGCAGCCATATTTGAAATGATGTGTTCACAATGCTTACAGCATGAGTCTTTCCCTGACTGACACCTTGAGCACCAAAGGTTCTAAAGTAATAATATTGATTATAATATTAATATTAACCAACACAATATTACTAGCAATAATAATATTAGTAATATTGATAATATTTTTGCTATAGTAATATTAATTGTCCCCAAAGTTAAATCCACTCACCTTGTGAGGACAGTCCAGGGCCCCCTCCATCCCTCCTGAAAGTGGTAGTTCCCTCTGAGTCAGCAGTTTGGGACATTATTCTCTATCCTGTTGAGAAAGTGCTTCCTGGTGATGGGGACACAGGAGCAAGGATTGGAGGTGTCCCATTTGTTCTGGATGGCGCTCCTTGGCAGCCCATTATTCACACCTCAGGAGAGCATTGCCGGATCCATTGACCTGTCAGGACAAGTTCGCTCTGTGTTTTCTCCTCAGAAAAGTTGGAATGTAGCCCTTTGTCAGAGGCTTGCCTCACACTAGTCAAGAGCTAAATGTAAATATATGAAAAATGCAAATCGACCTCGGCTGTGGAAACAAACACTCTGAGAGCCGGTCCACACAGCTTTCCTCCGAGAGTGTTGTCATGCCGCCCAGGGCCTTACGGTCCACACAGCTTTCCACCGAGACTGTTATGTCCTGCACTGTGCACCCTCCCTAACAGGAATACTTGCCAGGCTTGGCCACTTGGTCATTGTACTGTCATGAAACTTACAGCAGAAAATGTCGTAGCCGGGGTTTCAGTAAGGAGTGGTTAGCGCCCAATTTCTGAAATACACTTGAAGTTTGGCCTTTCGGGAACCCGAGTTCAGTTTAAGATGTCTTTGGAGCCTTTTTGGTGGCTTTGTGACCCCTTACAAGGTTTTGTTAGCCAAAGGCAGTGTTGTGACAGGTGTGTTGACCCTCTGTGGTGTCATTTACTCCGAACATCACTCATGTTGTCAGAAGCCAAACTGTCTGCAGCGTAAGGAGCTGAGGGTGGGTGGTTCACTCTGTCTCCGTGCCATCATAAAAGATCCAGACTTAATTCCACATGGCTGGATTAAGCTCCGAGTCCTTCCATGGCTTTTCTGCATTCTGTAAGCAGAGTTAAGAGGGAATTGGCAGAGTACCCCAAAGCTCTATCTAGCAGGAGGTAACAACAGCATCCAACTTAGCTACTGCCACATTGTGTTGGCCAGAACTCTGGCAGTGGAACTGGGTCTGTGGCTCCTGGGAAGGCTTCATTCCCTCACTTCCCGGGGGAAAGGTGACTGCCCCGTCACCTGTTCTGGAATGTGATCCAGAACTCTCCAAAGGCGGCATGCTTCGGCAGGGAAGACCTCAGCTGCCATTAACTTCTCAGAGCAACGAGGATTTGATGGAATTTCCAAAAATTCATTTTGCCTTCGGTGGTTATGAGCGTTCTTGCAGAAGGGAGGGGGGGTGTTGTGTGCTTTGGTTTTCATTTTTTCAAATGCATTGGGCCATTTCTGCTTTGTGGTGACGTGTTTATGACGTGCTCGGAGCCTCAGGGTGGATTTCTGCCTGTGCGTGCTGGGGTCCAGCTGTGACCCTGTAGATAATTCCTGGAGAGTCATGTAAACCGAGATGGCCCTGTGCCCTTGTACCTCCAGTAGCTCTGAGTTTATGGCTTCTGTGGACTGGAAGGCCAGGTCTTTGCTCATCATTTGAGAAGTGTTGCAGGAGTTTATTTCAGAAAGACTGCAGCCGGATGTTCCCGCTTGGAAGGAACATCCCAGTACCGGATTTTTTTTTCCTGCTGAAAGGTTTCCCTCAGGTCTATAAATCTCATCTTTGAGGTAATCTTGGTAAGAGCTTTAAACTTTGCCTAGGTATCCGTCATCCCAGTGGAGCACATGGGATGCCAATCCATTTCTCGTATCCGTCATCCCAGTGGAGCACATGGGATGCCAATCCATTTCTCGTATCCGTCATCCCAGTGGAGCACATGGGTTGTCAATCCATTTCTCGTATCCGTCATCCCAGTGGAGCACATGGGATGCCAATTCATTTCTCTCCCCTGAAGAGAGATTCCTGATGGCGGAGGCGGGTGAGGTTTTGGGTGTACTGGTGCTCTGAGTTCTTATGGTTGGTTGGTTGGTTGGTTGGTTGCTTCCTTCCTTCCTTCCTTCCTTCCTTCCTTCCACTGTGGTTTTAAAATCTCATCGTCCTTGACTCCAGCAGCATGTGGCCCTCTGACTGCTTGCGTTGGGTTTACAGTAAGCTGTCACACCAGATAGCCAAGCTTGTTAAGTTGAGAATCAATAGGTTTTTGGTAGCAGACAGAGTCCTGGCACTGGCAGGATGGTGCTCAAAGCCGGCTGACACTTGGTGGCCGCACAATTCGCTGAGTCCCTCCGTCCTCGCACATCTTGCCACTCTTCCCAAGCCACGCAGTCATGGTACACTGTCATACATGCGAGCGGGTACTAATAGAGCTCACTATGCACTGCCTTCTCTTGTGGACTGTGGTAGAGCAGAGACCGAGCTAACTGTAATACAAGATCAAAATATTAAATATTTAGATAATAAGCCTTATGTATATTTTATATATATTGTGTCACATAGATTAATAATTGTTAAATTATAGATAGCACACGAAAGGCAGAGGCATAGAGAACATGTTAAGCATTAAACTCTTCCAAATGCCAGCAGGGTAACGTCCCTATCTGTTATTGTACAGAAGAGGAGACCGAGGCAGAGGCTGGATAACTCGCCCAGAGTCCTGTTGCTGGGCTGGTATGTATAGAACTAACCATTGTATAGCATGACCCTGGAGGAATGTGGCAATCCTCCTGTGGGTTCTTTTCCCTACTGCCCCACCCCCACCCCAATTTGGACACCCTCTAGCTCCGAGTCCCCAGTTCATCTGAGACTTTGCCCTCCTGTAGTTCTTTCACTGAACATGACAGAGTCCAAGCTCCCAGCTGGGTCCCCCTTACTCAGTAGCCTGCCCTGGAGGTGTCTCCACCAATGGAAGACCTTTCCTTGAGTGTCTTGAGGAAACAGCAAGGGCCAGGTGTCGAGGGGAGCCTCGGTTAATACTATTCCTGAATTGGTTAGAGGAGCATGCTTGTTAGCCCATTTCCCAGATACCCAACCAAGACCCACATGGCACTACCCTCCATTCTGGGGGAAGATGTGGAATTAGAACCCATAGGAGCCTATGGCCGTACCACACTGACCGTGCCCAGTCTTCTCTGGCCTGGTAAGCTACAGGCCTGAGCCTGGTCAGTTCTTGGATGGAGTTAGAACCCATAGGGAATTTCACCAAGATTGGTTTCTGGCCCGCTCAGTGCGCTCAGCAGCAGGAGGAGTTTGTGGGCTTCCTGGGTTCTCTTGAGTGTTGGCAGCTGCCACAGGAGTGGTTTGGCATGAAAAGACAGCGATCAGCCCCAAATTTACTTACCCTGATTTGCTAAAAGAGGAGGCAGATCCTCTGATGAGGACAGGAAGAGCTCATGGGTACTTGTGGCTAAAGGGCCACATGTCTTCTCCAAAGTGAGCTTCACATATTGTATAATCAGTTCCCATTATAATATAGTCACTAGTGCAGTGGTAGCTTCATGCAGATTATCCACGTCTGTGCCTGCATATATAGCTTACAGTAAACTATCACTCTTGGGGCCATTGGAGGGCTTATTGGGTTCAGGCACTTGATCTGTGATGATCTAAGTTGTGTTAGAGCGCACCCGGTGGAAGGAGAGGTCCATGTTTGACAAGTTGTGCTCTGACTTCTTTCCCCCACATGTAAACTGTGCTACACATGAGTTCCTCCTATCCACACACACAAAATAAACAAGTAAATGCGATTGACATTGACAGACTTAAGGCCACGCAAGGTGGCACATCCCTTTAATTCCAGTTCTAGGTGGCAGATAAAGGCAGAGCTTGTGAGTTTGAGTCTACCTGGTGAGCCAGCTAGGGCTACACATTAGACTTTGTCTCAAGCAGATCTAACCTCTCCGTTTAGATCTGCAACACACTTGAGGAGCAGAGGGCACCACAGTACAGCCATTTCTCCTTCTACCAAATCGTTTGAGAGTTACTGGCTCCCCACTCTCAGGCATTCATTTTCTCCCCTCTTCACTGATAGTCTTCTGTATAACACCATGCAGGGACCCAAAGCACGGGACCAAGTCGGTGCATCCTTGCCCCCACCCCTCCTCATACTCTCTTTGCATTTTCCTGTCTGTCCTTAGTACAGTCATCCCTGTCTCCAGCTGAGAACCATGTCTGTCAATTTAGCTGTTTCTTTGTGTTAATACAGCTCCTCCATGCACTCTTGACTCTCATGATCTTCTGCGAAGCCCAGGCCAGGCTCTGTAGGGTCCCTTTAACTTAGCATCATGGAATGTTTCCTTATTACTCAGTTCATGTGCCACACCATGGGTAGACACCCCATTCGCGAGGATACACGTGATCCTGCGTCTTCTGGGAGCGGCTGATTTTGACACGTCTCATGCCTGGTGATATGTGCTCACATGGGTCACTGGGTTAAGAAGCTTTCTTGCTCTTCCTTGTATAAGAGTATTATAATTTTGGAATGATGTCGATTCCTCATTACACACTCTTATTTTTATCAGCGTAGACTCACAGTTTCCTATAACTGTAATTTAAATGTGTCATCAGGGATAAAGGGAGTCACAACAGTGGGGTCTCCATGATGGCACAAGTGCCTTAATAGGACAAGGAAAAGACACCTGAGGTGACACTTCTTTTTGTCATAGGGCACCCTCCACCATACTGTGTTGTAACAAGAAAATCCTCCCCTAACAAGTAAGCAGATGCAGGCGCCATTACATGGGCATCCCAGTCTCCACAACCAGGAACTGAGTACACTTAATAAATCATTCAAACTTCTATTGTCCCAGCAGAAAATGGACTAATATATTGCATGTCTTAGTTAGGGTTTCATTGCTGTGAAGAGACACCATGACCAAGGCAACTCTTATAAAGGATTTAGTTGGGGCTGGCTTACAGTTTCAGAGGTTCAGTCCATTTTCATCATGGTTGCAGGCGTGTCACACAGACTTGGTGCTCTAGGAGCCAAGAGTTCTTGGTCCGAAGGCAGCGAGGAGGCGACTCTGATGCAGGCAGCCAGGAGGGGACTCTCTTTCACGCTGGGTGGAGCTTGAGCACTAGGAATCCTCACCTAGATGCTGACACACTTCTACCAACAAGACCACACCTACTCCAGCAAGACCACACCTTCTAATAAGACATTCCCATTGGCTAAGCATAGTCAAGCCACCATATTGTATTATGCAGATTTTCCAGCACAGGGACCATCCCTGAGAGAGAAACAATTTTAAAGTAGAAACCAGTTAGGTTAGCTTGCTAACAGTTTCTGAGGTTCAGGTCATGGCTAGGTGGCCCTGTTGTTTCTGGGCCAGTGTGTATTGACCACCATCAGAGACGGGTGTGGGAGAACGCTGGTTTCTTATCTTGTTGAGGGCAGGACATAGAGGACAGAGAGATGGAAACAAAATGACAGGGGGCAAATACATCCTTCGTAGGCTCAACCCCAGTGACCTTCATACAGACCCACCCTCCTAATGTTTCTCTCACTTTCCAGTAAGGCTACAAAACTGTGACCCATTCATTAATTCAGACGTGACGTCAGAGCCCCAGGATCAGGCATTTCCCAGGGCCTTGCCTCTGAACAGTGCATGAGCCTTTCAGAGACCCCTCATACGCAAGCTGAGCAGTTACAACCCAGTGACATTATCTGTCCTAATGAGGTACTATCTATCTTGATTCTGAAGTCACCCTTGACATGGGCCATAGGACGTCTCTCCTGGTGAGTCCCCTCTCCCTGTGCTCATTCTGCCTTGGGCAGCTTTGGATGTTTTACCGTATGGGCACTGACACCATTGCAGGCCACCCTGCACCTTCCACTTTCTAGTGACCATGTCTCATGTTGATTTTCCTTGTTTGGAGGCAGGGTCCCACTCGCAATCCTCCTGCCTCAGCCTTTGTAGAGCTTCGTTCACAGGTCTGTGTCACCATGCCCGGTGTACCAGACTTTAAAAAAAAGTCTAGTTTATGGTTATATTGGGCCAGTCAAACATAAACATTTGAAGGGGAGATTTTATAATCGGGTTGGATTTATTCCTAAATTAAGAAACAATGAGATGCAGGCTGCTGCAGATCAGTCACTTGTCCAGGAAGGGCAGCCTCAAACCTCCAGGTGCATTCTTAGACAAGCTATTAAAAGACCCAGGAGGAGTCGGGTCATGTCAAGACCCAGGTTTGCAGATGTCGTAATCGCTCTTTCCCTACACAAGGTGGTGTTGATAAAATCTCCCAGGAGATTGGAGGGCAGGTTTTTAAGAACAACAGGAATGACTAAGAGAGAAAGTCCAAACCCCACTGAGGGGCAGCTGAGAGAGGAGCCAGACAGCTTATTTAATATCTCCTCCCAGGACCTGGGAAAGAGGGAGAGCCGAGAGATGACTTTGGTTCTGTGTTGATGTTCGTGTCCTCCCTGCCCCCAGCTCCCTCGCAGTCTCCATCCATCTGCCACCACAGTGCCACGAGTTCCGTGAAACTAGGCTTGAACCAAAGCTTGTCTGTTACCGCTTAATAATGTCCTTTCTGATTTATTCCACTTTGCCACACTAAAAATAACCCACCACATTTTTGGCTTTATGTCCTTATGTACACACAAACACACTCAAACGATTTTTATCTTCAATGTTTTATCACATGTACAGGTGCCTGTCTCTTTGTATGTATGTACATATGGGTGCAGGTCCCTGCAGAGCCCCCAGAACAGGGCTTTCAGTCCCCTGGAGCTGTAGTAGCAGGTGGTTTGGAGGCGCCTGACACGGGGGCTGGGAACTGTACTCAGGTCCTCTGTGGGGACAGTGTGTGTGGTATTAACTGCAGAGCAACCTTCCCAACCCCATGGCTTTCCAGAGCTGCACAGAGAAGCCCTGTCTTGAAAAACAAAACAAAAGAAAGAAAAGAAAAACATTATTTTAGTGAAGAGAAACTTCCTGTTATATATTAAGCAAGAAAATTCAACCTGTAATTTTATATTTAAAAAAATCTTTATTTCAAACACATACTTGAACATGAACTCGTATGCACATGTGAGCGCACACATACAGTTACTTTAGACCAGTACAACGTAAAGACACTTCTGTGGCAGGATTGGGGTAAACTGAGAAACGGAAACCATGACAGGGATTGGAGCCTCCTGCCTGGTGTCAGGACTTACAAGGGAAGTGAGTGGCTTCATCTTAGCTGTCATATTTGCTGTTGGCCTCTGGCGCTTGCCGGGATTGGACAGAACTGAATTTGGGCCCCAATTTTGAGACGATCAGGGTGTATTTTTAAGGAACAGTTTGTCTGGATGGCATCCTGGAAATAAAGAACATCCAGGAGGTTTGAGAGTCTAATCAGTGTTCCCCCGATTTCTTCTTTATCTTTTCATAGTTTGACCCCGGAGCCTCTGGCATACCAAGTACGTGTCCTACCTATGAGTGATGCCTGAAACCCCATCCCTGTGTCTTTTGATATATGCTTCTGAGATGAGCTGGGTCTTTTGTTTGTTTTTGTTTTTTGGTGGTGTGTTTTGTTTTGTTTGTGGGACAGCGTCTGGCTCTTTAGTCCAGCCTGGCCTGTAACACAGCAGCGACGGTTCTCCTGCCTCAGCCTGCTGAGTACTGGGATTGCAGGTGTGAGTCTCCACATCTATAAGATTGCATTGCCTACTGGACTTAGTCACTCTGCTTTCTTTCCCGTCCGTTCACCATTCCCTGTTTGCCAGTTGTCATACATTGAGCTCTGACATTTCCAAGTTAGTCTGAAGTTTGTAAGAAGGTTGGGAAGAGGGCCTTTTCTTCGCTGTAGCCAGTGACTGCAGGAGCAGCTTCCACAGCCACCCAGGGGCTGGACTGTGAGCAGCAGGTCAGTGTTCTGCCAGCACTTTTGCCAGACTGCAGGTCCTAGGGTGGAGCTACAGCTCTCTTCACCCCTGTTGTCATCGTAGTGACTTTAACTAGGACCTGCCCTTTCAGAGCTATCACCCTTAAAAACAACACAGTAAGTCAGTTCTCCACTTGTCACTGCCACTTGTCACTGCAAAGACAGCTATGATGTGTACTCCAGGGGAGTCACGGCTGAAGGCGGAAGGCAGGCCAGCACTACAGGACAGCCTCCTAAGGCTCTGACCTCTCACACCTAAGATCATTGATTGGATTATGTGGACAACATGATCATCGAATCCCGTTCGTGTTCTCCCAGCCTCGTATGTATTGCACCTAGATCAAAGGAGTAGGCAACCGGGTGCTTTTGTATTTAATTACCTAAAACAGAGTTCCTATCTGGGCTCCATCTCTCTGCAGTGCAGTCCCAACAGTGTCCATATACAGTATCCTCCCTCTGTCCCACAGCTACAGGGATGGCTTAAAGAAAGGTAGAAAAGTCGGGCGGTGGTGGCTCACGCCTTTAATCCCAGCACTCGGGAGGCAGAGGCAGGCAGATTTCTGAGTTCGAGGCCAGCCTGGTCTACAAAGTGAGTGCCAGGACAGCCAGGACTACACAGAGAAACCCTGTCTCAAAAAAAACACCCCCTGCCCCCCCAAAAAAAGAAAAAAGAAAAAGAAAAGAAAGGTAGAAAAGAAAGACAAATAGAACCCAGGGTTTTTGAGGCATAATTTTAACTCTTTAATAATCTGGCTCCTGTAAACTAGGCCCTATGTAAACATACTGTGGGCTCCCAGGCCTGGACATGTATTCTGGGTCCTTCCAGACTGACCCATGACAGTGATCTTTGCCTTGGAGTTGGTACGTGCCCCTCCCTCCCCAGGTCTAGGCAGTTGGCACACAGTGTCTCTGGTATAATAGCTGTTGTGATTGCTCACCAGAACTGATGACATCCTGTCATTTTACTCCTAGTTCAAGATCGCTTTGAAATTCCCCATTCAGGTCCGTTCTGTCTGTCACTTCATGCATAACTGGGGCAGGGTGGGGTAGTGCCTACAAAGAGCCTGATTTTGGATATTGGCTCTCTGAGTCAGCTCAACAGCAAATCCATTTCACCAGCGGCGTCTGCTTACCCTGAGGTCCCTTAGAATTTGATTTTGTCCCTTAAAAGTGTAAGGTTTTAGATGTAAACACTACAAAATTGTATTAAGTCTTATTTGTTTGTTTCTGTGTATGTGTGCATGCCGTGTGTATGTATGTGCTGTGTGTATGTATGTATTGTGTGTGTATGTGTGTGCTGTGTGCATGTGTGTGTGTGCCAAGTATATATATATGTGCTGTGTGTATGTGTGTGTGTGTATGTGTGTCTATGCATGCATGTGTGTGTGCCATGTATATGTATGTGCTGTGTGTATGTGTGTGTGTGCTGTGTGTGTGTGTGTGTGCGCACTGTGCATAAGTGGGCGTGCTATGTGTAGGGGGGTGTGGGAAGGGTCGATGACAGGTCCCTGGAGCTGGAGTTATTGGCAGCTGTGAGTCACTTGACTCAGGTGCTAGCATATGAACTTGGGAGCAAGAGCAGCAATTCCTTTTAAACACTGAGCCATCTCTCCAGCCCCTAAAATTGCATGTTAATATAATTATGACTCATACATGTATATAGAAATATTTGTGTTTAACAAATCTGATTCGCTTTATATCTCTCCGACAAGCCCTTTATGTATATGTGTGCATACTACATATGTTTGTGAGTAAGCCCAGGTGAATGTATGCTATAGCATGTGTGAAGGTCCTTTCTTCTGGCCATCTACCTTGATAGAAGCACACTTTGGGGTTTTCTGGTATGTACATGAGGCTAGCTAATCCTTAGCTTCTGGGTTCTCCCCATTTTCTGCCTCTCCTCTTCTTCAGCACTCCCAAGAGTGCTGGAATTATAGATTCTCACGACATGTTTTTTTCTGGGATTTGAACTCAGGTCCTCAGGCGCACTTGGCGTGTGCTTTTCCATGAACTGTCTCGCTCCTTTCCCGACAAGTTCTTGGGCAGTAATAATATCTTCCGCTGGCTGTATTCGTTCCAAGATACGACAATTTTGTTTCTTATTTGGAAGATAAGCCATCAACAGCTACTTTTAGGCAACAACAGTTTGCAAAATATTAAGTGAAGATGGGACTGTAGAGACCTCCCTTGAAGAGCTGGCGGCTCCTCTCGCAGAGCCGTGTATGTGGGCCGTCGTGGATCATCACGGAGGACGTTGCTCGTCCTGTAATTGTCAGGTGTCTGTCTTTGCCATCCTTGTCAGGGGGCCCTGTGCGTTCAGCGACGGCCACAAGGAGCAAGGGGAGGATGAATTCAGGTGTGGATTGCAGAGAGCACTTTTCATGCTTGAAGCATGGCTCAAACACCCGAGCCTCTGCTGCCCGATAATGCCAGGAAAACCCAGCTTCCTCTCCAGTGCCACTGACCGCCAAGGCTCAGGTCCTGCCTGCCCAGTGTGCTCTTCCCTGGCTCTTCTCTTACTCACTCTGTCCCCATTTTATCATAGAGGGGACCGAGGCTTGGCAGGATGAAGAAACTCTCTCCCGTTGCTTGGGTATGAAGTAGCAGGCGTAGAATCCCTGGGCCGTGGGCCAAGCCCCTCCTCTCCGCCTTGCAGCTCACGGCTGTGGTGATGCACTTGAGCTTGAGAGCCTGGGAACAGGTCCTGGTTTTGACACATGTTGCTGGGTGTCTTTCCCATTGCCCAAGACCCGTTCATTATCTGTTTCAGATTTCATTTGGAGATTAATAATTAACCCCTAAGGGCTTTTCCCATTGTGTCAAGTTCAAACAAAAAGAAGCTGACCGACTCTCATTATAAATGGGACATACGTAACAAACAGCGCTGCGCTGCGCCCCAACAAGAAATAACAGCTGCCAGGCCTTCCATTTGTCTCATGGAAGCCTGGGCCGGTGGCAGCAGCTAAGTCTCATGCCGGTGTCCCAGACCTCTCATGCCAGAACAGGGTGGTGGAGTGGATGCCAGGCCAGACTTACTACCTAGAAACAGGGCTGTGATTTCCCTCATCCCAAGAGGTCTTGGAGAAGGTGCATTTTTTTTAACTGAGTCCCAGAAAGAGATATTAAAGTCTTTTAAAGATTTAAATATGCATATCACATCCCAAAGTATTTTCGAACAGTTCACTGGTGTGTCTTCAAGAATCTTGGATGCATTATGTTAAAGACAAAGCAAAATAATAGACCCGTAATTAGAAATTTTGGTTCACAGCCATTGATGATCCCCTCCCCCCTTAATTACTGAGGGACCGGTGATGTCATTTAGTGCTCCGTCTCTTCCGATAGTGCATATAAGGCCCTGGGTTTAATCTGCATCCACGCAAGGAAAGATTTACAAACATACCTAATGGGAGGGAACTCTTGCGGCTGTGTGTTAGTGCGAGCAGGAGGAATCGTTGCTGCTGGAACCTGTGTGTCCCGTGCTGTTGACTCTGCCTTATTCCTCAATACATGTGTGAGACACGGTGAGGTATCTCTCTCTCTCTCTCTCTCTCTCTCTCTCTCTCTCTCTTTCTCTCTCTCTCTGCCCCCTTTTTACCTGGGTGGTGACAAAGGACTTGGGATGATAGAGGTCTCCATAGCACTCCTTTTCAAGGCACCCACCCCATCCCTTCTTCTCCTTGCCTCCCTCCTGGGAGTCTGCCATTCGGTTTATCCCGTGAGTAAGTGGAGCTGGAGCCAAGGACAAACTCCTCAGATGTCACTGCCATCTTCCTCACGGCCTGCGTGGTGCTTTTATGGCTGATGGAGAAGATTCGGATGAGAAGAGATAGAACCTTGGAGCAGGAAGATTCCCAGGTGAGGGTGTCTCTGGCAGTGACATCAGTGCTTGGAACAGCCAGCGAGGCAGCCAGCTTGAGAGCTTGATTAAGGCAGGGAGGCGTACTATGAGCAGGCCCATTTTGTTAAAGGTTGTTTCCCACAGTGGGAAGCAATGAAACACTCACTTTCGGCTGCATGTCAGTATGTTCTAAAAAAGTCTTTAAGATGAAGAAAGTCAGTGGGGGTTGGGGGGCGTGGAAGGGGTCTGAGTCTCCTCTTGTCGCCTGCTGGGTTTGAAGAGCTTAACTTTGACCATAGGCAGTGTCTCTCTGGAAGCCCTGGTAAGCCCTTCTGTGCAGATAAATGACCATATCAGAAGCTGAAGGACGTGGGCCTGGATCCAAAGACAAGTGAGCCACTCCTGTGTCCCCAGACAGCAGGTATACCTTCATGCCTGTAAGTGGGGTAGGTGTGAAGCGCTTACCTGGTCCCAGGTTGCTATGGTGATTAACTGATCATGTGTGTGTGTGTGTGTGTTTGTTTGTTTATGTTTATGCGTGTATATGTGCATATAATTGTTCACACACATATACACACACTTCTTAAATTATGAAGCACCTTGCATATTTTATTCATGTTCTCTAGCTATTTTTACTCTCCTGTGATATTCACAGCATACAGCTGTCTGTAGTAACCATTTACATACACATATGGCTCCATGCTGTTAAGTGCATTCCTGTTTACATAAGCCTGGCCATCCAACTCCAGGGCTGTCTCACTTTCTTAGGCTGACCTCTAAACATCGCTGCACAACCTTCCTTCTGGTCCCCACTTCCCCTCGCCACCTTTACATCCGCCATTCCACTTTCTGTAGCACACAGTGCCTTCAGGCGTCTGCCCTGTCTTTACACACAGTGAACAGAGATGGCGCTCTGTTCCTTTTCTTGGCTCACTGATCCCGGCACGGTACTTTTAGCACATGGCATTGCGCTGGATGAGACTGCACAACCCACCAAGTGTTGTTACTCTGTGTCATTAGTATGAGCTGGAGCAGGGCTATCAGGGTACCAGTGTGTGTGTGTGTGTGTGTGTGTGTGTGTGTGTGTGTGTGTGTGCGCGGTGTAGGCCAGAAGTCAGTATCACATGTCTTCCCTGATTATTGCTTTTAACCTCTTCCTTAGAGACAGTATGTATCGTTGAACTTGGAACTTACAACTCATCTAGCCTGGCTGGCCAGCCCCAGGGATCCTCTTGTTTGTGTCTCCTCACTGCTAGGATTACACGGCCATGCTGCCATTTCTAGCTTCCCTGTGGGTACTGGGAGGTCCACACTCAGGTCCTCGGGCTTGTGCAGTGAACGCTGTACCACAGAGCCACCTCCTCAGCCCCGTGGAGTGTAGGAGACGTAAGCGAGGGTCTGTTCCAGCTTCAGTTGGAACCGAAGCTGGTTTTGAACATCAAGGCTGCCATTGACACATAGATAATGCTTTGTTTTGTGTTAAAATGCACCTCGAGGCAATATTGGCATGTTGTGTAACACATGCGTGGTGTGTAACACATGCGTGGTGTGTATGCAGGCAGGGATTTAAGGTTTTGCATTTTTCTCCCCCATCGGTGGTAGAGTTCTCTCCTTTCACTCTAGAGATCCCGAAGATGGAGCTCGCCTGGCTTTGTGGCAAGCCCCTTTACCTACTGAACCGCCCCGCTCCTCCCTCCGTGGACGGAGCAGGCAGATCGCTCCTCCCTCCGTGGACGGAGCAGGCAGATCGAGTTGGGATCGGAGTGGGATTGGGTTGAGTTGAGTGAAGACCGCGGCCTGAGAACAGTCGTCGAAGGGACTTTTTAAGACGGAGAATGACATCAGGGTCTTATTTACCTTCATGGGAAACGGAACTGAGCTGGGTGGCACGGCACAGATGGTACATTGTTCCTGCAAGTGTGAGGACAGGGAGAGAAACAGATCCAAACAGGAGGCTCCGGAGCTGGCACCCAGGCGCCAGCATTGGCTCAGGCCTCCCCCAGCCCAGCCTCCCTGCGCTTGCGGGAACGCGGCATCGCAGAAGCAGGAGGCTGCTGTTATTTTGATCACCAGGCTCTGTTTAGTGAATACACTTGATTAATCCCCTCCTTCTCCTCATGGATGCTATTTTGAGTGGAAAATCACTACTGGAAAAACAAATCCCTACATTGATTATGTACAGCATGCGCCCCCTCCCCCTTACATGCCAGTTGGAGTCTCTCTCAAAAGCCCCTATTCTAAGGCTTAATCTCCAGCCTGTCACTTTTGGGAACCTTTTAAGGTTACGGGCACCGGTGGAAAGATTATGGGCTGTGTCTTGTGAGGATTTGGGGACCTCGTCTTTTCCCTGTTTCATCTCTCTTTCCACTCTCTGTCTGTGGAGTGACTTTGCATCCAGCAGGAGCCCCCTCACCAGCAGACCACAGACTAGAGCCTCCAAAGCATAAACCATAACTGATTTCCTGAGATACTCGCTACACCACACCCACTGGGCTGTGGAGCCTAATGGTTAGAGGCACTCCATTGTATTTCAAAGAATCTGAAGCCACAGAGAGGTTGGCTGGTTTGTACCCAGTTAACAAGTTCTCTCAGCTCTCAAGAAAAGGAACATGGCTTACCCACCTGTGGTGTGTGTTCCTTCATGTGGCACATGGAAAAGCAGTGTTAGGAGGCAGTCTTAAGCCCGAGTGCTTAGCCTGTGTTCTCCGAAGGTGGGCATTTTCAGAAAGGGCTATGCTTAGGCCATGGAGGGCACCCCCCTCCTCCCCAGCCTTCTCAGGACTGGTTTGGTTTAAATGGGGACTTGTCAGTTCTTCCTAGCTGGGAGGAAATGCTTTCTCAGCATGGTGCATTAGTCATGAGCAGGGTGTAGGAGGGGGTTGAACAATCAGCCCGACCCTCCTCCCCGTGGATGGGCTTTCAGGCTCAACTCCCAGCCCCAGCTGGGTTGGAATTGAGGACTTGCTGGGGACACCCCCACACACTCTCCCCGCTGTGCACTTGAAGTCTTGGATCACGAGTGGGAGAGGTTAGCGATTTCAAGGCTGGCATCAAGTACCGCCAGCCTGGAGCTCAGGGAACCATGGCCTCCGCAGCTTGCACGTGTGTCATAGGGCAGCTGGGTGAAGGGTCACGCGAAGGGCACTGAGGTGCCAAGTGCCCAACTGTGTGCTCCGAGTCTGTGCTTCCGGCCCCCAGTGCTGTTTTCCACCATCCTGAGAAAGAGCTGGAAGGTGTTGGCTTGAGTAGAAACCTGGGATCCCAGCAACCCAGGATGACAAGCTCCCTTGAGTACAAGAAGCACCAGCCAGCTACTCACTGTGAACACTCTATGGGGACAGACTGCTTAGAATGTCTTCATTTGGCAGATACTGACGCTGTCCCTCATGCCATGGAGAAAAGGAAAGTCAGTTGCTTGTCGGCTTATTGACTCTGGTGTCTGGTTGTTTGGTCAAATCAGTAGTTCCCATCCTTGGCTTGTGTGGACAGTAGTGGGGTATTACGGGTATATGTAATATAAGTGGACATGTCCCGTTGACCACTATGACAGAAAGTAGTGAGCTATTCCCTCACAGAACTTGTAATCCTAACACACACACACACACACAAACACACACACACACACACACACACACACACACACACACAATTTAAAGATAAGCTCTAATGTAGCCCGGGATAGCCTTGAACTTGATTTGTAGCTCAGGGTGACACAGAATTTCTGATCCTTTTGCCTCTACCGCCCATGTCCACTTCATGAGTTGCTAGGACTTGACCCCAGCACTTTTCGCAATGTTGTAACTCAGTTTGGCCTTGAATTTGCCATCCTCCTGACTCCATCTCCCAAGAGTTGGGACTACAGGTGTAATGTAAGCCACCAGACCTGATCAGAAGAGAGGATTAAGATAAATAATCAAATAATTGATAATTATGGGACTCTAGAGGAGAAAAGGGGCTGGAGACATCTCGGTAGATCAGAGCCTTGCAGCGCTGTCAATCAAACTCTGTATTGTAACATGTGAACATTGTAACATCCCACTACTCTACATGCATTTTATTTGGAGGAAAGATAGGCATTCCTTCTTTCAAAAAACTCACGTATATTTAAAGTTTTATTCCAGTATCCATCCCTCCACTCTTCTCTCCATGAGCTCCCGGAGAAATCTGTGAGTGTGTCCTCAGAAGTCTCCCCTCTGCTGCTTGTGCAAGAAACATTTGCATCCTAGCTGGTGGGGCAGGGACTGAAGCGGCTGCATGTGTAACCTTGTCTCGAATGGCATTAGTTCAGTTTATACGTGGTGAGGTCGATGGGACAGGAGAGTAATAGAGATTAAAGCTAGGGGGCTCAGGGTGGGATAGGAGCAGAAGGGATGGGGTAGATACGGAGCGGGTAGCTCAAGGACCTTGTGGGAGAAGCAGGGGCTGGGGAAGGAGGAGGAGGAAAGACAGATGCGAGCTCCCAGGAAACTCCCGCAAAGTACCAAGGGAGTGTGCTTTCAGCGTGTAGCCCCGAGTCCGCTTCAGTTAGACCTGTGAGGGAAAGGGCTTCATCAAATGGCGTCTCGCCCCCGTTTCTGAACCCAGAAGTCTGCTTGCCTTTACAAGTCGCCTTGCTCAGCAGAATTTTGAGTATGGGCGTTCCTAACGATCTGTGGTGTGTGTGCTTAGAAACACCAGCAGGAGCTCCCATGAGGTGTTCCACAGGAGAGAAGGAGGGACCTGCTGGAGACAGGTAGCTGGGAGTCTGAAGGTCCGAGGCCAGTCTCAGAGAGAGAAGAGTACCCTCTATTGAGTTGGTGGGGGAAGAAGGGCAGAGCGCAGGGCTGGAGAAAGGGGAACAACCATGGAGAAGCCTGCAGTCCTAAGGAAGGGAGGCATAGTTTGGAGGGATGCAGATCAGCCGAGCCAGGTGCCACCTGAGGCTGCGGCCACACGGGGCGAGGAGACTTCCTTCTGTTAGTAATGGCTTCCTGAGACGGGATTTTTCTGTGGAAGATGAGCACTGCACAGCCCCAGACGCCCAACTCTGAGGATAGAAATTCTGCTTATATCAACAAACTTTTTCTTCTGGAAGTGATTTTTTTTTAAAATTATTTTCTGTTGTTCACTGTTGTTAACCTTTATTTTTCTAGATCGATGGCTGAAATTTCTTAATTACTTCCCCCTAAAACACATCTGAAATTAGCCACACAGTAAAATGCAGTGTGCCTAGAAGCAGGCTTTCAGCCTGTCACCTCCAGACTGGTCATGAAGCCCATGTTGTGTGGTAGGCAGGCAGACACGGGTCTTTCTGTTGTGTTTCTACTGTCTGCATAGGAGATTGTTTTATTACCTACCAGAGATCAGATATTTATCACTATATTTGATGTGAACACACATACACGATTTAATGGTCCCCGGTGAGAGCCGGGGTTTTTCAGAAACCTTAGGTTTTCAGTGCCTATCCCCAGGAAAGGTAGTGTGTTCAGAACCTTAGGATCAGGGAGAGCTGGCCTTTCTCTGATGCTGCTTCCTCTTAAGTGTACATATAAAGTTTAGACCTTCCCTCTGAGAATGAAAAGCTCCCCAGTAAGTAAGAAAACAGAACTTAAGGCTCAGAACTGTCCCTTAACATAACTAACTACCCTAGAGGTCTGATGGCCTCTTCTGACCTCCATGGCACGAAGTATACACATTGCATGCTCGTGTGTGCACACACGCACACACTCAGTTTTGCGTTTGTGTTTACAACTCTAAGGATTTCCCGTTGGTTTTCGCATCCTGAGAATGTGCATAGTATATTAGAACAGTATCTCAGGTGTGGAATCAGGACGCGGTAACACACGCTGGTACCGATTGGGGCGGGCTTGCTTAGGAGTTTTATTGAGTAGGATGTACATGGTGTGCCTTCTGTATCACTGCCGTGGGGGCTGCTGAGCGCCGATTCTCCTAAGCCAGGCCTGGCATCGGCCTCGCTCGCTGTGTGGTCCTGTTATTACTTGGCAATAAATGTCAGCTTTTTGAGCCAGTAGCTGTCACAGGAGACACAGATTTTCCATATGATTCTGTGTACTGGTTTTTCTGCAGGAGCTTTGATGTGTTTCGGACCCTTCCCAGAACTCCCTTTATCGTGGAAGAGGCTGGTTGGTCTCTGACTTGGCGTAGTGGGCGTGGCTGTGTTCTGCCGCGGTTTTTATTTTATTTTGTAGCTGCTTTCCTTTTACGTTTAAATTTTCAGCTTGTGACTACATCGTGTGATCTCCCACCCCCACCCCCAACCCCCTCAGTTTGTAACTTGGCTGTGACGAACATGAGACATTACTCAGACAAACCAGTGTCACAGCCACTTTTAAAGTGAGGTTTGATCACTTCTTGCTTCTAGGTGTTCGGGGGTCCACCTGGCAATACTGATGCTCTTTTCTCATTCTCACCCACCTGCTGATGGAAAAGAGAAGTTCTCAGGGAGTTTATCCTTAGAGGGCGGGGCGGGGCGGGGGACGGGGCGGGGGCTCCACCGGAAATGTGGGACACAGAAACTTCCAGACCATGCTACCCTCTTAATTTTAGAAAGACTGGTGAGAAAGTTTGGGCTGGAGTTACTTGGGACTTCGTAGCCAGCTTTTCTTCCTCCTTGTCTTCCTACGCCCTTGGGTACCTAGTTCTCTTTGCTTGCCTGACTTTCAATGTAACTGGAGCAGCGTTATAAAGGACTGCATTGCCTTAGGTCCCCGCTGACATCCCATCTTACATCATGGAAAGGTTCATTTGGAGCCCTGTAGTTGTTTCCGGGGCCCCCGGATGCATCTTTGCATTCATCTCAGTTACATCACACTGCGATCTACACAACTTTGGAACAGTAGTTGCTGAAGACATCCGAGGAACGGATGAGGGCAGTGGGTATCTGCAAGTCCAGAAAATTTGGAGGTTGAACTCCAATCAGAGTGAAGGTACAGGCTTCACGTCTGTTTTTATAATAAGCTATTGCTGCTTTGCAATGTAACATTATTCCAGACACTGGTGTGGTTCAGACACGCGTGGCTGAGACGGGGTTTAAACATCAGGCCTCTTGTGGGCTATTTGAGATGCTCTGCTGGTTTTTATTTTGTTTTATTTCTGAAACACGCATTCATTGGATCCTTGTTTGAGAGATGATCTGGTTCCTGCTCATGTCACCTCTGATTCTAAGGTTGTGGCCAAGCCTGGAGGTGACGGTGGATCGAGGTGGCAGATTTGAGAGATGATTTGTTCCCAGAGCTCTGTACTCAGAAATGACACTTGAGAGGTTCTGGAGATATGGCTCGGCTGTCAAAGGTGCAGGCTGTTTTTGCAGAGGACCTGGGCCCAGTTCCCGGCATCCTTGTGGCAGCTCACAACCATTGGTTAACTCGTTGCCAGAGAGCTGATATCCTCTTCCTGCCTCCACAGCACAGGGCACAGAACAGGGTTCAGGCATGTTGCTCATACATACAAGAGAAAGATAAAGAGGCCTGGGTAAAAAGCTATATGACCGACCGCAAGTCACCTTCGGATTACGAGAAGCAGCCCTTTCCCTGGAAGCCAGATCTGCCGGCTCTCTTGATTTGAGACTTTTTAGAATCCAGGACTGTGAGGGATACATTTCCACTGTTTACAGATTATCCAGCATAAGGTGTTTTATTATAGAAGCATGAACTGATTAATTCACAGAAGGAGATAATTTCAATTTTTTTCTCTTTAAAAAAGCATTTTTTAGTTTTTGTTTTCGATACTATAACAGGTTCAAGTAGTATGTTTTAATTCTTAGAAATCTTTTATTTATTTATTTTTCCCTTCCTCTTTGGTACAGTTAGATCCCATCCCTGGCCATTTCTTCTCATCCTCTTAAGCTAGATGTTGCTTCCCTTTAAAGACCAGGTCCAACAGCTGACTTGCAGAGCTGATCTATTCCCCTCATTCGCTAATACAGAGCAAGCAGCCATTGCTTGTGGGCAAGTTAGTGGTCACCCTTCTTTCCGGGTTATGGGCACCCCGAGAAAATGGTCTCGTCCCTCACCTCGGGCATACATCATCTGCTCAGCAAGCCTTGGCTGAGCTCTACGGAATGGTATAGCTTTTACCTGGATAATTCTACTTGAGCTGAAAACATTGACAGTTTTTAGACAGGTTTTAGCCAGTCCAAATATAACTATTATAAAATCTATTTATACGCACTCCGTTCATTGTTTGTAAGATGCACCATTGCTTGATGCCACACTGGGAAGGGAGAAAAGTATCTGCCAATTAAAGCCAAATATACCATTGTGCTATTAAGATGCATTCAGTTTCAGAGCTCCTAAAGCGGAAATTGTTCGTTTGTTCTTGAAATCATGAAATGATTGTGCTTCGTCTGCTAAAACTTGAAGTCTTAATTGTGTAGTTAGCAAACAACCTGAAGTGATCTTCAAGTGAAGTATTGAGGTCATTTGGAAAGATGCCTTATATTTGAAAATGACTGTGAGTGGAAGTGTGTTTTGTACTAGGAGTCCAGACAGGGACCCGGGACTTCAAGCCCTTTGAATATACCTATGTTGATCCATCTTATGATACATCCTAGTCTATAAATTCCAGTCTTGGATCTTCTTCTAAAAGATGGAGACTGAACCAGGTGTGCTGGTACCAGCACTCAGGAGGCAAAGGCAAGTGGGTCTCAAAAAAAAAAAATTTTTTTTTTTTTTGGAGCCTCATGGGGAAAGAATTCTCCTGCTCCTCAAAAATTCTTAGGAGGAATTATTTTAAAACCATTTAAAAAGTCATTCAACTTAATTTCAAAGTGCCTGACAGTGAGGCACAGGAATGGTTTGCTTAGTGACTAAAATCGTCCTGTAAGTGTTTCCCAAGGCCAGTAGGATTTGTGACATCCGGTTAGCCATAGTGGTTTGGGGGAAATCCTGTGTCACCTCTGCCAGTGAGACAGCGTGGTTTCCTGTCCTCTCACCTCCCAACCCCCTCTGGCGACACGTTGGAATGCCAATCAAGTACTCATACATTACACACCTCGTGCTAGGATGACTCTCTTCCCTCACGTGCCCATGCCCTCCCTCTACCAGGAATATGCCACAGCTCTTCTCATAGGACTTTCCAGCCAATTGCAGCTGGGACCAGAACCAAGGGAGATGTGGAAATGTGCCCCAGGGAAGGGCAGGGATTCCATACCCCTCTGCCCCCTCCCCTCATGGTTTTTTAGGAGGCAGCCAATAGAATGACTTCTCAGTCTCCATTGAAGCGACATTTTCTCTGTCATCTCTGATACAGAGGTCCCCAACCCTTGTTCATAGGCATGGCTGCCTTACTGGCTTGGGTCATTATGACCCAGAGGAGGCTCGCGTCACGGTGACAGCAGCTGCTGTCCTGATACCTATGGGTGCCTTTCTTCTTGACCGTGACCTGAAACCTTGTGCTTTAGGAGAGGCCCCCGTCTCTATGCTGGCTCCAGAACTTTGGGTTTGGAAAACCGCGCGGCCCTCCTGGGTCATCAGTTCTTGCCTGTGAATGAGGAGCACAGCTCACTACCACCCACCCCGTCCTGTGCCCAGGAGACTGGCTCTTCTCGTGCACTGGTGAGAGCTTCAGTTTCCATGAGAACAAGGCAGATCTGACCAAGGAAAGAGACCGGAGTGGCTTGGATCTGGAAAATTCGTTGTTGAGCAAAGTGGTGTGTTTTGAAATCTCTCCTGAATGGAGACGCTGATGTGTGCCTGAGAAGATTATGCTGGTGTGCAGTTTAAGGATTAAGCTGTTCTGATTCAGAGGCCATTTGAAAGTGCTTCAACCTCAATCTTGTCCTCTCCTGCCGAGTTCTCACGGGCTCTGAGGTAACCTTGTTCTGTCACTGGGAACACCCTGTCAGCCGAGCCTCAAGCAGGTGAGACAGTAAAGGGCAGGGTTTCCGCACTGGATGCTATCCACAGTTAGCTTCTTTCTCATTTTATCAGGGAGGTGGGAATAAAGTATTCCACTTTCTCAGACAGCATCAGGGGTGTGCTTGTCAATACAGCTCTAACCTGAAGTAGTATCAGGCGCCAAGAGCCCAGAGCTGTGCGCTGGCCTCAAAAGGTCCCAGGGTTCGATGCTGAGTGGGATTCTCAAGTGGTCAGTTGCTTTGCAGATTTTAGAAATGACAGAGAAAGGCAATGCTTTTTTTTTTTTTTTTTAAATTGAAAATTGATGTTGTCATGCTGTGTCCTGAAGGGGTTATTAAATCCGTTTTAGCAAGCTGGGCCTCGTCGAAGCCATTCTTAGCATCAGGCTGTGTGGATATTTGGGAGCTCTGCTGACCAGCTGCAGAGCAGTTCCCTTTGGGACTGGTGGCTTCCAAGTTCCCTCAGATGACACCAGTAGGGAGCTCTGCTGTGGCGGTTCCCGGCTGTAGGTGTCCAAGTGTAGCTGTAAGATGATAAACAGGAAGACCTTCAGGAAACTTAGAATCACAGTGTTTTGGCCCAAAGCCATGGGCATAAGTGCAAGCCAAAGAGTAAGTTGTCTAGAAATGGTGGCTCCCCTTGAGTCGGGAAAGGACAGATGACTTCATTTTGAAATACACTTTCCTTACTAATGAGCATGGTGATGCCTGTCCCACCAGAACCTGTTGGTTAAGTGTTGCCAGAGACTTCACTGTTCCAAAAGTAAAGTGATTATTTCAGTAGTTGGCTCCCACCTGCATCTCAACACATGGTGATGCTGTGAATCTGCCTCTTGCTTCGTTACCTCAGGGTGCATTTTGGCCATGTTAGAAAACACCATCGCTCAGAACTAGGCCAACAGGGTGGACATGGAAGCTTTTGGGGATTTTCATTTGGCTGGTTGGAGTATCTATCTGTTTATACTTGCCTTAAAAACAACAACAACAACAACAACAACAACAACAACAAAAAACCTCGTTGAGCTAAAAATCGTTTCATTCATGTTTTATGGGATAAGAATTGGGATCCATATCCTGCTCGTTCATCCATGCTGAGAGATAATTGATTTTGTGCTCAGACCCTTGACCCAGCCCCCCAGCTCTCAGTGGTTGTGTGGTTCACCCGAGAAGCCCATGGACACTCACCTTGTGTGTGAATCCTCACCACAGCTTCAGCGTTTGCAAACACTAAGCAAACACAACCTTCTCGGAAGTGTCATTGACCCCAGGAGAATTTGGTCCTTTCATTGGTCAGGTCAGAATGTCTGCCTTGCCGCTGTCTACCCCTCAGCCATGGTCCAGTGCGGTGCACGGACATCGCTGTCCAGGGAAAGCTCAGGAAATGACGGCCAGCACACTGCAGCAGGGTTACACTGCACCTCTTCCAAAATGAATTTGCAGATGTAGGTTTGTGGTTCTGTTCCAATCAGTTGTCAAGAAAAGAAGTACATGCATGAAATGTGTGAGCGAGCCCATGAAGAAGGATTGGGTGTCTGTCTTTGTAGCAGGGACATGGGTCCTACAGAGAAGCTGATGTGTACATTGTGAGTTTTACAGATGTCCTGCTCCTGTCTGAGTAGGCTGTAACCAGAGCTCCCTCAATGTGAAGCTGGCTGTATTTGTAGCTCAGGAGTTGTTTATCAGCCCTGCCCCCTGCTTCTGCTGTGTTTCTTTTTCCAGTAGTAATTTCCTGTATTGTTTCTATCTTTAATTTCATTTTATTTGTAAGTGTGGGAATGTGTACACAGACAGGTGGACACACACACATACACATACACACATGAACACATATACACATGCACACATGTACACAAACATACACACATGTACACACATACACACATGCACACACATGTACTCATACACACATACACAAACATACATATACATGCCTGCACATATACATGTATACACACATGCACACATACATGGATATACACATGTTCATACATACACAAACATACACATATACACACTTATACATACATGCACACATACATGCACACGCACACACAGTCTTGCACTCATCATGGCACATGCGTGGAGCTCACAGGACATCTTGTGGGAAGCGGCTTTCTCTTTCTACCCTGGCCACCCCTGTAATCAGACTCAGATCTTCAGGCGTGGTTGCAGGAGCCTTTACCTGCTGAACCATCTCGCATGCCCCTCTGTTTTACATTATTTCTGTACGAATGTCGCTCCAAGTCTTTAAGTAACAGTTTAAAAGAAAAATGAAAACTGATGAACTTTCTTTATTCTTTATTTTTTAAATACTAAAACGTTCTGGTGTCCTAGATCAGCTGTCTGATCTATCCATCCCTTCTGCCCGTCTGTCTGTCTGTCCCATCCATCCCATCTACCCCATCTACTGCATCCTGATTTGGGAGCTAATATGAATAATAAAATCTAAATCTTCTTGGCATTTATTGTATATGAGATAAATGTTCAGAAGTTTGACCCTGCCCTACCCGTCTTCTCACGTTTAGGTTCTGAGAGGAAGGAAACCTGGTGGTTCTCAGTAATTGACTCATTGCAGATGTTTTGGGCATATCAAGGGCAGAGGAAGAAGTAACACACTTCTACAGAATGCATCGAGTGAGAGGCTGGTCACTGCAGCTAGGTTCCTCGAAGACAGGTGCAATGCTCTTTCCCGTGCACAGGGGTTCTTGGAACCTGCAAAGAAACACAGGACAAAACAATAAAAATCCCGAGGCAAGCAAGCCTCGGGGCATCCGGGTGGAGCAGCCCAAGGGCTTAGGAAAAGCCGTAAACACAGAGCTTCCGAGATGGCGGCTTCATCATCATCATCATCATCATCATCATCCCACAGGGCTGGGGCAGTTGGACTTTCAGCCCTGGGTACTGTTCTCCACCGCCTGCGCAAACTGGTCATTTGATACCTGGCACGTAAACTGTTCAGTGCATACATAGGTGATCTACTAGCCCCTGTTTCAACAGCCCACCCATCCCCTAGGGTGCTCCTTCTGGTCTACAAAAATTCAACAAAGATAGTACACGTTTAGCAGAACCAATCACCAGATAGGCAGCTAGTGGATTATGTAACGTAGATGATCTCATTTAATGCTCACAACAACCCAATAGTCTGCAACTATTATTATCCCCAGTTTTAGATGGTGGATTAACAGTCTGCCCCTAATCACACTGCTAGTGAAGATTCTACTTGCAGAGCCAAGTTGTGACGACTGCATGCAGCGGTCCCAGGCACAAACTCCCACCCCTGAGCTTGGTGTGTAGCCGCCTTCTAATTATCCAGAACCCTGTGAGTCTCAAGGCTACCAGCACACATTCCCAAGGTCACCGTGGTGTCTGGTCACTGCAGCCACAGTGAGTGCTTGCTGGCACATTGTGCTCTTAGCTTTATCTGCTGATTACAAAGGAACAAGCATGTGTGGGCTCCGTTCTAGGCTACCTCAGTGTTTCCATTCCACAGACAAGGTAATGGGTACATTTTTTTCACCTCCTAAAACCAGGGGGGAAATTACCAAACAGGCTCAGTGTCCTTTCCCTTTGTGTTTCATGAATAACATCCTATACTTTTATCTTTTTCAGCTAGTTCTTTTGTTCGGGTCTAGGAAGAATGTAGATAGAAAACATTTTAATTCTGGTAGATAGGATAATTTGTTTTTAAGGATGAGAACTGCATTCTCAGCCTCCGTGGTGCAGGTGGAGGGACAGCCGCCTGCAGGCCGCTCTGCCAGCGAGGAGCCAGCCTTGCAAATCATTGGCAGCTGGCACAGTAATGAGTCCATTTCAATATAAATGGGCTGTTGCTTATTAATATCTGCCAGTTCCTAAGCGATTCAGGGGCTGCTTTGAAATTGGGGGGTATTTGCCGAGAGCAGTGGAAGGGGGGGCCTAGGAAAGGGGATGAACAGGCTGGCTGTGGGGGCAAGCGTGGAAAGAGCACGCGCCGTGGGCTAATAACGGGGTACGGCTAGAACTTCAGTTCCTTCCCCTGCCGACGTGAGTCACGGGCTTCATGGCTAAACAGCACGTTTCCCAAGATAAAGGAGAAACAAAACTCACTGTTCCATTCCGTGCGGACGTATAGGTTTATTTACTTCCTGCCTCCGCGTGGGCCCTTTCCACTCAGTTCTCTCTGTGTTCCCAGTCTGAGCTCTTGCCAGCTTGGGCTCCCATCTCGCCGAAACTATCAACTACCAACGGTGGGTGGCTGCAACTGGCCGGCAGCTCACAGAGGAGGGTCCAGTGGGAAGGGGTAACAGGCATTCATTCACTCAAAGACACTTCAGGCCTTTTTGCTAGGCTGAGTGTTTGTGGTTTCACCTCAGAAGATCAGCTTCAGGTGTTAACAATGAGAAGCCCGTTAACTGTTAGCACTGTCATTCTTGGAGCTCTTATTGTTGTTATTGTTATTATTATTAATTTTGCTAAATCACTGTTTATACATTTTACTTTCTTTCTTCTGCATTCTCCTTGTGAGCTTTATCCGAGTGTGATGTTTGCCATATTAAAGAAACACACAGAGGCAGGAAAGTTTGTGGATTGAAGTTGTACAACCCCCCCCCCCCCCCGATCCCCATCACGTATCATTTTCCTTGACTCTCTTTATCAGCGGAGTCTGTGAGGCTATGGAGGTTCCCTGTACCCTTCCCTTCCCTGTGAGACTCTTATGACAATGAACAATATCCCCGGAGGAACCTGCTCCTGTCAGCCAATGCCCGAATCCACAGCCCAGTCTGCAGGGTTCTCTCTGACCATCCGTACAATGCTGCTGGCACATCTGTGTGTCTCTGACCGAGCTGCCATTGTATATCTGTAGCTAAATGTTGTCTCTCTACTCAAGCATTGTATTTCTTCACATCAAGTTGACCTTAGAGAGTCAGTGAGCGCTTTTCTTTTCTTTTTCCCTTCTGACCATGGCCTTTCTGACTTCCTATCTCCTTCAGGTTTCTGGCACATTCTCCCAGACTCAGGTGAGACCCCGATGGGCACCCCGTGGGGCAGGTCCTGACACACGTCCCGACTCCAGCCACTGACACCATTGCCAGCCTCAGTCTCTAAATGCCACACCGCTCCTGGGGCCAGTTGGGCTGGGCACCACTGTTGCCTTTGAAGGTAGGTCCGTGCATGCAGATTTGAACCCCTGTGTGTCTGTGTGTCTGAGGAGGACTTGAAAGATGTTGTGACACATACAGTAGAGTACAGCCCTTGAAACTGCAATGCCTGATAGACATGATGGGACAGGAGTTCCCAGTCACTTCTGCAGCTTAGAGTTGCAGGTCTCTAACAATTGAGAGGCGTTAGCTTAACCCAAAATGCAATGGGAAGCTTGAACTGGTACTGTGAAGCCTTTTTCCTGTGTGAATCGCCCTCAGGGTCTTTTAGATTCTCACTGGCTTTAGATAGGATTATGCTTGTTAAAAGAAAAAAAAAAAAAAAAAAGCAAAGCAAAGCAAACTGGGTTCCCAAACCCAGCCTCAAAACAATGATAGATTCCTGCTCCGCGTTGTCTTTAAAGAGCAGAGATAAATACAGTCACAATACTAATCTAAATTGAAGATCATTGCCTCTCTGCTATAAAGCTTGTTTAGTTTCTTGGGTTAAGGGTATTTATGTGTGACTTGGCAAAAGCTCTGCTCAGGCATTGTATTGAATTAGTACAAACTTTCAAAGCTTCATTTCAGTTTAATCTTAGCTTCCCCCCAGACCCCCCCCCCCACCTCCCCAGCTTCAGGCACCGCATCCAGTAGGGAAAAAACAGGCTCGAAACCAAGACCTCCCACCAGAATCTAATTTTAAATTTGCAATCTGTTGTCTTGTGATTTTTCCCCCCTCCCGCTTCAAATTTAACTTTGAAATAAATACATCTCATCTTTGCCACTGCAGCCTCGGAGGTCTGTCTTCCAGTCACGAAAGGGTAATCGCTGCATTTATTTTAATAAAATTCTTGATACCACGGGGGAGTGGAAAGCGATGTTAATAATTTTAACTCACATCCACCGTCAGCTGGCTCATGGATGGGGCTCGCACAGCCTCCATCCACAGAAATGAAATGTGGCTTGTGCAGTTAACTTTTGACTTCAGTGAGGCAGGAGTGGGATTTATCTAATGTAAATTACAGACCTTGCAATCCAGTTCATGCTTTGAGACCATCTGAAGGGTGAGCAGGACTGAAATTTCTGTGAAAAGAAGGTGCGTGTACCAGGACTGCCCGCCTCCATGGGACCATACAGCAAAGGGGAGGGGCGACATGGTGAGGTCCAAGTAGAGGGATCCGATCCAGAGATCCAAGTGAGGGAGCGTCTTCCTTAACTCAGATATTTGCCCAAAGCCATCTATTCAGAGTTTACATTCTATTGTAGCTGTCTTTGTAGTGTGACATCATTACTCTTTGAAATTTAAAAAAAAAAAAAAAGATTGGCTTAAAACTTGTTGATATGTTTCGTTTATTTGTCTTTCCTTAAGAAAGAAATGTAGTGGCTGGAGTAGTGACTCATCCCTTAGGAGCACTGGCTGCTCCTCTCAAGGACCAGAGCTTTGGTCGCTGGCATGAAAATGACAGGCGACTCACAACAGCCTGTTACTCAAGCTCCAGGGCAGTCTGCTGTGTGTGTGTGTGTGTGTGTGTGTGTGTGTGTGTGTGCGTGCGTGCGCACGGGCAAGCACACAATCACATAAACACACAAATAAAAATAAACTAAGTCTTATTTAACAAAATGGGTTGTGTGGGGTTGTAGCTCAGTGGTAGAACACTTACCTAGCCTAGTGTAAGATCTTGGATTGAGTCCTACCTCTACAGAAAAATAAGCAACTGAGGTGAAAATTAGTTCCCTATAAGCACCCCGCCCAGAGTAACTCCTTCACACATTTCCCACTTTACTACTGTGGCTTAGATCTCATCTCTAGTAGAGTTTTCATTTGTGGGTAAGAGGAGTTTTGTTCCAGAGAAGTTTAATCGTAATGGTGGGATCCTGGTCTTGATAAACGTTTACTCCTGGCCAGGGCAGGCTATGGCCAGCCAGTCTACTGTCCGGGTTTTGGTCACTGACTCTCCTGTTCTTGTATTTGGGATGGAACATCCTACTGCCTGCCTGTGGCTTCACAGAAAGCCCTGGTGTCTAGTGGACTAGACATCATAAGTCATAAAAATATTATCCTAATCTTTTAGTGTTGACGGATGCGGCTGTTCACAAGGATGCTCTTACCCGCCTCTCCCGCAGGCATCTAAGTTACCGGACTCTTCGTTATCATTGCCCAGGACTTGGACCAAACTGGAGTGTTGTTTCTTATAGTACTAAGAAATGGCGTTTTAAAATTGTAATATACATGATACATTTTAGGTCATCCAAGATTTGCCACCCCATCTGATATTAATGATAGCTTGGGTTTTTTCAAGCTTAAATTCATGGCAGGAGGTTGTGTTTTCAGAGGGCTCATGTGTTCCCAAACAACTTGAAGAAAAGGCTCACAGGCTAAGCAGGCTTTTATGTGTGTGACTCAGACTTTTATACAATGCCTTTTTGAAAAATATGTTGGGGGGGGGGTGCTGGAGAGATGGCCTAGGGACCAGGTTCAATTCCCAGCACCCACGTGGTGGCTCACAACCATCTATGAGCCTGTGATTCTATACCAGAGGATCAGATGTCTTCTGACCTCTGTAGGCAAAACACCCATGAACATAAGATACATTTAAAAATGCATTTTGTTTTTCTGAACACATGCCATCATTGTTGTTAATGATAATCCCACAGAGCAAGCAGTTACTCCCTCCCTCCCTGCCTTCTCCCCTCCCCTCCCCTCCCTTCCCCTCCCCTTCTCTTTCTCTTTCTCTTTCTCTTTCTCTCTCTCTCTCTCTCTCTCTCTCTTTCTCTTTCTCCTTCTCCTCTTTCTCTCTCTCTTTCTCTCTCTCTTTCTCTCTCTCTTTTCCCCCCTTTCCCCCCTTTTCCCTCTTTTTCCCTTTTTCCCTTTTTCCCTTTTTTCCCCTTTTTCCCCTTTTTTCCCTTTTTTCCCTTTTTTTCCCTTTTTTTCCCTTTTTTCCCTTTTTCCCCCTTTTTCCCTTTTCCCCTTTTTCCCTTTTTTTCCCTTTTTTCCCCTTTTTTCCCTTTTTTCCCTTTTTTTCCCTTTTTTCCCCTTTTTTCCCTTTTTTTCCCTTTTTTTCCCTTTTTTTCCCTTTTTTCCCTTTTTTTCCCTTTTTCCCTTTTTTTCTTTTTCCCTTCTTTTTCCCTTCTTTTTCCCTTCTTTTTCCCTTTTTCCCTTTTTTCCCTTTTTTCCCTTTTTCCCTTTTTTCCCTTTTTCCCTTTTTCCCTTCTTTTTCCCTTCTTTTTCCCTTTTTTCCCTTTTTTCCCTTTTTTCCCTTTTTCCCTTTTTTCCCTTTTTCCCTTTTTCCCTTCTTTTTCCCTTCTTTTTCCCTTCTTTTTCCCTTTTTTCCCTTTTTTCCCTTTTTTCCCTTTTTCCCTTTTTCCCTTTTTCCCTTTTTCCCTTTTTCCCTTCTTTTTCCCTTTTTCCCTTTTTCCCTTTTTCCCTTTTTCCCTTTCCCTTTCCCTTTCCCTTCCCGCTGTCCTGGAACTTGCTCTGTAGTCCAAGCTAACCTCCAACTGAGAGATCTGCCTCTGCCTCTGCCTCTGCCTCTGCCTCTGCCTCTGCCTCTCTGCCTCTCTGCCTCTCTCTCTGCCTCTCTCTCTGCCTCTCTCTCTGCCTCTCTCTCTGCCTCTCTGCCTCTCTCTCTGCCTCTCTCTGCGCCTCTCTCTGCGCCCCTCTCTGCCTCTCTGCCTCTCTCTGCGCCTCTCTCTGCGCCTCTCTCTCTGCCTCTCTCTCTGCCTCTCTCTCTGCCTCTCTCTGCCTCTCTCTCTGCCTCTCTCTCTGCCTCTCTCTCTGCCTCTCTCTCTGCCTCTCTCTCTGCCTCTCTCTCTGCCTCTCTGCCTCTCTGCCTCTGCCTCCTGAGCTGGGATTAAAGCCTGGGCCACCACTGCCTGGCCTAGCAGTTATGTTTTTCATGTGTTTCAATTGTGTTTGTGTTTACTTGAGACAGCTGCTTTAAAATTCTTTGCATCATAATTCCAGTGTCTGGGCCACCTGGAGTTTGGCATCTATTTTCCTAGATATTTGGGATGCTCCAAGGGCATTTTGAACATTACGTTGTAAGATTCTAGGTCTTGTTGGAAATTTCTCAATGGACATGGATTGTGTGGCGGCTGTTTTCTCCTTCAGGGAGTCTGAAAGTTGATGGCTGGCTTAGGAATTTAGATCTCAGGCCCCATGTCAGCCAAGTCTCCAAAGCCTTAGCTGTGGTACTTTGGGCTTGCGCCATGTTTGTAACCACAAGGGTCAGCCTGAGACTGGGGCTGCTCAGCCCTATGCCATTGCTGTGGTTTTTAGAGTCAGTCCCAGGCCCGTGCGCCCGTGCGCCCGAGCTGTGTGTGGGTTTGCACACACGAGGAGAGGCTTGTTTTCATCGCTTTACTTCCTGAGGTCCCCACTCGTTCTTGGCTCCCAGGTTCCGTTCTTCGTTCTTCTGCTCAGAAGCACAGGGTCTGCTGCCCACTGGTTCTTAAAGGCGGAGGAGCTCCTGCTCGGTGAATGTCTTCTTCACGTCTGGACTCCTCCTCAGTCTGGATGCTTCTGTTTAGTTTTGGTTTAGGGTTTCTAGTTGTGACTTATGGAGTGGGGTAGTGTCTTGCTTCTTATTGATGGCAGATATTAGCAGTTCATTTTTGTTCACTGCCGTAACACAAGTGCGCAGTGTCCCTGGATAGCCCCTCCCCCGTGTTTACTTAGCCACGACTTTTGTCTGTGCATCACCTGGCAACAGTGTTCTCACGGCTGCCTACTAAGTGCCCGCTTGTTCCTTAATTTCTTGGTTTATTGAGGAGATAGTAGAATGTTCTAGGTGCTTTTTTAAGGTTAAAAAAGAGAAAGGGTTGGGATGATTATAAATATATTTCTTCAGAGAAACTCCCTACTTTTAGATTTAATTTTTTAACCAAACTATTCTGTTTAATTAAGGCTTGATTTGTTTGTTTGAGTTTTTTTTTTTTTAATTATTTCAAAATAATTGCAGAGTCATGGCTAATTTTACAAAGGGGTTTATCCATTACCTGTTTCTCAGCTACGTGTTTTGTCACTTTCTTTTCCTTTTCTCTGTCTGTGTCTCTCCTACTCTGTCTGTCTGCCTCTCTCTCTGTGTATGTGTCTGTCCTTTAGAAGATCTGTATCACTTTCTCTTACAGCGATAGTATATAATATAGTATCTGCATCATTTCATCACATGGATTTAGTAAGCTAAGGAATCCTACAGAAGCAATCGAGGCTCCCTTCCAGATGTGTGTGTGTGTGTGTGTGTGTGTGTGTGTAACACCATAATGAAGGTTTGTGCATTTTGATAACCTTCCTAAACACAACTCCTAGCTCTTTTCCTGTGTATTTAATTTGACGGAGTGTGAGGCCCATTTAGTATAGAAGAGTCATGGTGTCCCTGAGAAGCCCTTAGTCATTCTGCCATTGACCCTTGGCCCCCAGAGACCCAGCGCTCTCTGAACCTTCCAAGTCCACATGTACCACTCTGAAATGTTGCTCCAGTCCACCATGCTGCTACGCTTCCCCTGAGTCATCCTGGATCCCAGCATGTCTGCCCTGTGGCCCTGACTAGTGGGTTTCTAAGCTTCTGCCAGATGGTTTCAAACCCAGGAAGAAAGCAGAAAGTGCAGGCAGGATTCACTGGAACGAGGCTGTGTGAGGAAGCACGGTGGAGGGGTACAGGTCACAGATCAGGGCAGCATGGAACCCAGTCCCTATTGTCTGTCTTTTACATTTTAATTTCATGTGTATGCGTGTTTCACTTGCATCTGTATCTGTAGTCTGTGTGCATGAGGTGCCCAAGGAGTCCAGAGGAGGGCAGCACTGCCCGCTGGAGTTCCAGACGATTGTGCGACGCCTTGTGGGTTCTTGGGATTGTAAGAAGGTCAAGTGTTGTTGAACACTGAGCCGTCTCTCCAGCCTCCGTGTCTGACTTTATTGCATGATCTGTCACCTAGATTTAGGGTGTTTTCTTTTCAGTATTTCTTCTGTTTGTTTATTTGTTTTCTTTTTATTGAGTGCCCACTTCTTGCCAGCCTCTGTTCTGGGTCCCTCCTTCATTAGGGGCTCAGAACGGGAGGAAACAAAATAAGTGCAGTGTCTGGTTTTCCTGATATTTGGTTTTTGTGGGAAAGCACAGAATTAAGATAATAAGCAAATGAACTATATATCATGTGCTATGTTATGTGAAATATTATAATGAACGTTAAGGAAGACATCAATCAGGGTAGAGTGGTTCTGCAAGAGAGGTTGGTATTCAAATCCAAAGGCCGGGGAAGGTCTTCCTGCTGGCACCAGGTTGTCCTCTGGTGTCAGTGATCTGAGGGAATTTGTGAGTCGGATGCCAGGGAGGAGGGGCTCCAGGCAGAAGGAAGAGCGCAAGTAGGCCCTTAAGATAGGCCAGGAAAGCCCAAATACCGCTGGGATTTTAGTATTAAAAGCTATACTCCCTCCAGTTACCTCCTGGATGCAAAGCTGTCTAGATCCAAGTGAGCGTGCCCCTGAAAATGAAGAAGGAATCAGTGTTGGTTTCCCAGCTGGGAGGCAGACACAGCTCTCATAGCTTGTCACCAAATGCTAGGGACTGGAAGTGGCTGAGAGTTCACATTTAAGATACCTGAGATAGTTTGGGGAGGGGACCCAAGTGTAAATGCATAATTCCTTTATATTTCATATACATCTCCCACATAGGCTGAAGCTGGCTTCACCTGATATCTTTAAGGCATCTGTGTTTTTCATACAACCTGTTGTGTTGAGGGGAAGTTGAGTGTTGAGCCTTCTGCCTGGGGCATCGTATTGTCTCGGTCAGGGATGCTAAGCCTCTATTTCTGGTGGGGCTGTGTGTATTTAATCTAGATTCCTACGTTTTTAATCTGTCTTTCCATACATTTATGTCTGTCCTTACTTGGGATTGTATTGCGTGGCGTCTGTTTATCTGAGGTTTTGATCACCTCTGGTTTTTATTGAACTTGATACATAGATACGTATTTATTAACTCTCTGGCCCCAGTGCAGAGTTTGCAATGTTTCATAGAGAATTTTTTTTTAAAGGCCACTTTCTGCACTGGAAATAATGAAGCTGTTCTCACCAAAAAAAAAAAAAAAAAAAAAAAAAAAGAGTAAAAACCAGGATTTGTGTGTTTGAAAAGTAAATAAAGCTCAAATTGCAGGTGGGATGGAACAGTAAGGTGACAGACGGGGCGGCTGGCATCTTACCTATGTGGGAGCAGGGCTGTGGGTTCGCAGCTCTCTGGGGATTGCTGCCCGGACAGGGTTCATCTCCTCTGCAGGGAGCAGGCTTAATTTTTTCAGCCTTATATTCTTTACAGAGTCTATCCTCACTCCCGACCTGCCCTGCAGGGACCTTCGGGGGAAAGCATTTAACTTGAGGAGTGTTCCTGGAGCCCCTAGAAACTTGCTTCTGGAGCCCCTAGAAACTAATTTTTCTTACCTTTTGTTGCTTAACACTTGGTGCTGGCCGTGCCAAAGTCATCCCCTGAGAATCTGTCCTGATAGGATCTAGGAGATTTGGCACTTGTCTTTAAGTTCTTATGCCACAGATAAAAGTGGTTTCCTTCCTACCTTGGCTCGTGAAGAGAATCGCACTGCTAAAAGTGCTATTAATCCAGCAGAGCTGTCAGCGTGATGCATGGACCATTATAATTCTTGCGTGTTAGGCCGTTTCCTTTAGGAACCCTCTCTTGGGGGCTTTTAAGTTGATTAGTTTTCTCTTGGCTGAAGGAAGCCTGCCCAGAAAGCTGGCGTTTATATTCTTGGCCTTTGGATGGATGTGTGATGCCGTGGGTCAGAGTGGCAACAGCTTCCCCTTTTCTCCCATTCTGTTCATTCGTTAGGATTCCTTCCAGGTTTTAATTCCAGCCTGTGTGAGTCTCAGACTGAGACTCACAACTAACGTTTGCTTTCGGTCTTCTGTCCACCGACAAAGCACACAGAAACCTTATAGTTAATTTAGCGTTTTGGAAACTTAAGAGCAGGGATTGGGGGTGTAGTTCAGTTTCTCTTGTTTAGCATGCACAAGGCCCTGGGTTCAAAACCCAATTCTTCCTTCTCTCTGAAAATAAAGAGCTGTGTGAGATGGCGTGTAACTCCGTGAAGAACATGCATCTACCATGTGCAAGGTTCTATGCTCGATTCCTAACTCCTCAAAAGTAAATAAAATAATAACATGAATTTTAGGAAATTGGCCATGCCTTTACTGTTAGTAAAATCTGTGTTTACTTGTGCTTGTAAAACATGTAGCAAGTGCTAGACTTAGGAATTCAGGAAGGAATTAAGGATGCATCGTGATGCATCGTTGACGTGGACCGTCAGCCTTTTAAGTTTGCTTAGACATCACCTAGAGAGGTGTGAGCATACTGCTTTCTCCCGATGGTGAAGAGGGTGTCCTCTTTCCTGGAAGATCCCTTTGAGAATCACGATGTGTGGCTAGTGGGGAACATGCTAGTACAGCGATAGCTTGACCTCTGGTATCCCGATGAATCACCCTGAATTCACTAGCACATCACCCGGAAGTTTTTCTGGTGTGCCGAATGACCAAGTACACAATAAGATATCTTGTCAGAGCCGAAGCCATGTTAGAGTCAACAGTGGGACTGTAGTGATTTCTGGACCAATAGGAAGGCGCCTTACGTTAGTACACTTGCATCTTTTTTGCTGTGGTCATCAACCTCAATTCCTGTTTCCTGGGGTGCCATTTACTGTCTTGGTGACTGTGTCCCTTCTGTGGTTTCTTAAGAGTAGAGACTGTGTCTCTGTCATTTACTGCTCAACTCTGGCTTCTAGAATGCTGTAGTCCTCACCAACTACCTCTCAAATGCTTAGATCTGCATGCTGTTGACAGAGCTAGCGCGGTGCTTCCCAGGGAGACAGACCCTCTTTTTCTTATTTCATTTCATGTGTTTTCACATGTGTTGTCTTGCGTGTGTACACTTGGAAGAGAACTGGGCAGACTCTGCAACAGGGTCGAGGCCAAATAGAGTCACAGTTGTGAAGCTGTGAAGATGCCCTCCCCCTACCCCCCTTTCTTGCAGTTATGGGTGACAGAATTGTGCCTTCAGGACAGGGATGGAGACTAGGAATGCTGTCTGGGAGGCCTGAGTGAACCGGGAGTGTCCCACTTGCTGGTTTCCAGGGTGCGTTTCTGTCTCCGGGCCACTGTGTACCAGATTCATGCTCACAGGTTGGATTTGCTCCCAGATTAAACCTGTTAGTCAGCTGCCGAGCGAGCGAGGTTTGCATTTGTCCCTTCTTAGCCCTTCCTCCCCGCCCTCCCACACATCAGAGGTACCCGAGTGGCTGAGAAGTGAACAGTAGCAGCCTATTTTCTTTATGATTTCAATTCGTTAGGAAAATTTGATTAGATATGCATCTTGAAGCTTTCTAGTTTTGACTGATTTTTTTTTTGAGGTTTGATAGAATTAAAAAAACAAAAGGGCAAAAAACAAACAAACAAACAAACAAAACAACAACAACCAAAACCCATCTCCCCAAACCATGGAGCAGATAAAAGGGCATAGATGAAACCAAGAAAACAAACAGAAGCCCTGGCAGGAAGGGAAGGAAAGAATGCTCCTTTGTCTTTTAGTTTTCAGTAAGCGTCCACTTTGCAGTGTATCACTGTGACTCTTCGGAAGAAAGCCAGGGTGAGCAGAGTGGTCACCTGCACACACGCAACACACTGGTGTCTCTTGGCATCTACTCTTTGGGCAAAGACAGCCCTCTCATTACTGAATTTATGTGACTGTTTCACATAAACATCTATCTGTATTGATATTGATTATTATCTATTGATAATGGTATTCTCACCTGTTGCCTTGTATCAGTCCTGGGGGCCATGTCTGGGGCCAAAGCAATTAGAAATGTTTTTATTTACCTAACCCCATACCCAAAGTGTCTGCTTATACTGATTCTAAGCCCTTACTCTTAAGGTTTTTATACCCATTTTAATACAGACTCAATTATCTCATGCTTTTTCTTTCCCCTTTGCTACAGACCATAAAACCATGGGAAACGCAGAAAGCCAAAATGTAGACCACGAGTTTTATGGAGAAAAGCATGCCAGCCTGGGGCGGAAGCACACTTCACGCTCCCTGCGGCTGTCACACAAGACCCGGAGGACACGGCATGCTTCCTCCGGGAAGGCGATCCACAGGAACTCTGAAGTGAGCACCCGGTCCAGCAGCACGCCCAGCATCCCCCAGTCCCTGGCTGAAAATGGCCTGGAGCCCTTCTCCCAAGAAGGCGCCCTAGACGACTTCGGGGACCCCATCTGGGTGGACCGAGTAGATATGGGCTTGAGACCCGTATCTTACACCGATTCTTCCGTCACTCCCAGCGTAGATGGCAGCATCGTCCTCACTGCAGCCTCTGTGCAGAGCATGCCAGACTCAGAGGAGAGCCGGCTTTACGGGGATGACGCTACGTACTTGGCTGAGGGAGGCAGGAGGCAGTGTCCCTATACATCCAATGGGCCCACATTCATGGAGACAGCGAGCTTTAAGAAGAAGCGCTCCAAATCTGCAGACATCTGGCGGGAGGACAGCCTGGAATTCTCACTCTCAGATCTGAGCCAAGAACATTTAACAAGCAACGAAGAAATCTTGGGTTCCGCGGAAGAGAAGGATTGCGAGGAGGCTCGGGGGATGGAAACAGAGGCGAGTCCCCGGCAGCTCAGCACCTGTCAGCGAGCCAACTCCCTGGGTGACTTGTATGCTCAGAAAAACTCTGGGGTGAAGGCTAATGGAGGACCGAGGAACAGATTCTCAAGCTACTGCCGGAATTTGGTGTCGGATATTCCCGATCTTGCAAAGCATAAGATGCCACCGGCTGCTGCCGAAGAGACTCCTCCGTACAGTAATTACAACACGCTTCCCTGTAGGAAGTCGCACTGTCTTTCCGAGGGTGCCACCAACCCACAAATTAGCCTTAGCAAGAGCATGCAAGGCAGAAGAGCAAAAACCACCCAGGTAAAGCCTCAGAGATGTTTCAGTATTTTGGAAGTGGTGCGCGCCTCTTAAAGTGCATGATTTTGCTCTTATCGGTTTCTCTCTCTCTCTCTTTTTTTTTTTTTTTTTTGAAATCGGGCTGTACCCGGGTTTGTCTGGCAGCTGCTGCAGCTGGCATCGCTTCTGCTGCGCCCCTCTTACAGTTCTGTGGGTAGGGGGTGGAGATTAAGGGGTGTGTATGCAGCGGGGTGGGAGGGTGTGCTAGGAATGGCAATAGAGCTATTAAGTTCATACTGGGAGACTGCCTCTCAACTCAGTCCCTCCACAACACCTCCCTGATGGGACTCTGTCACCTAATCATCTCTGGACGAGCAGGCATGGTGGGTTGCAGGCGCTCGGAGCTCATATCCACACTGCAGCAGGTGGGAAGAAGTCCGTGGGCGGGCCCTCGGAAGAGGCATCCTTTGAATCAGGGCGGTCTGCGGTCACTTGTCAGCTTCTCTCTGGTGTTGGCAGGCTCGCCGTCTTACCAGGAGCCATTTCAATTTCCTGTTCCTCACGATGCGGCCAGCCCCGTCTCTGGAGGGAGGTGTAGCAGAAGGAATAATATGGGTGGGTTCCCAGTTTCTAGCTTGCAGCCAAGTTGCTTGACCTTGGGCAAACCCTGACTTCTAGAGGCTCCCTCTGGAAGGTGGGGATGAAGAGACTTAGTCGGCTTGCTTGGCAGTTTAATGCAGGAGAGAAGGGGCGTGAGCAGATTTTTAGGAGACTTGAAAAGTATCTTACCAGGGAAAGGGTGGCCCACTAGCTTGTCTGGCAATAATAGCGGGAGTGAATGTCAGACGGCCCTGCATGCTTTGGTCCTTTGCTGTTCCTTGCGGCAGGTTTTGGGGAGCTGGGGATTCTGACCAGGCTAAGAAGCCGGTAGTGGATTGTGCTTCTGATCCAAGAGTGGGTGCGCTTCTTTACTTTGAAAGACAGTGGGCATCGAGGTGACCTGCAAAGGCTGCTGCACTCCGACCTGCCCAGTAGGGGGCAGTGCTGCACTCTGGCCAGTTCGAGTCCAATGGGCAGTGGCAGTGTTACTTTTAAGGTGGGCCAGGTGGTGGAGGGCCTGGAGTGACACCGGGTTTCTTTCTGAAGAACCCTGAAGATGGATTTTGCTGACACGAAAGCCAGTCTTCTAGACCCTTCACCCCTTCCTACCTGGTTGACTCTGGGCAAGTTAGTGGTTGTTTTAAAGCCTTGATTTCTTCACCTGTCTAAGTGGAGGTATTGTGACTGGAGACTCTAGCTCAGTGGCAGGACCTCGCTTGAATGGCTTCCAAGGGGCTCTGTGTCAGATCCTTGGCATCATGGATGTACACACTCAGTAGGGATAATAATAGGACTATTCGAGAGAATGGAATTGTCCGGGAGTCCGGAAGCCTAGTACTTAGGAAGCAGCCAGGGACCGGGAATTTGGTCGCCGGCGTAACACTCGCATTGGTAGTGGTGCTGTGTGGGTAGATGACTCGGACCATTGGATGTTGGTGCCCAGATCTTGTATCACCTGAGAAGGTAAACTTTAACCTCTCTTTACTCTGATTTGAGATTATAACCAAAGTGAGATTGTGACAGAACTAACAGGTTAACTAACCACCCAGGGTCACTACTGAACGGTCAGTTTGGCAGGTCACAACAGGTGCCCTGTTAAAGGGTCCCATGGAAAGCCCTGAAGCATGGCCGTGAAGCTGTCTGCCATCAGACTGGCATTAGACGCCTGGTTCAGAGAGATACTCTGCCTGCCTTGAACTTGGCAAAGGGTGTGTTGATGCAGGCAACACCTCTGCCTGGACTGAGTAGCCTGTGCCCTATGTAAGGTTGGCAAGGGCTGCCCAGCTGTGTTCTAGAGCGCTGTCTCTAACTCCAGAGATAGCTGGACACACTGTTGCCCTTAAATACCAACCACCCATGGAAGAGGGGCAGAGTGAGCCAGCGCTCTCCTCCCCTGGGAGACTGTGGTGTGAAATCTCCATCCCTTGCCTCACGACTTCCCAAGTTAATATACAGAAGTGAGATCATCTGAGTGTGGTGTCTCATAAAGCCACGGCTTAATGCAATGCAGAGTGCTGCACACACGGAATTCTAAGGAGGCCATTAGCATGCTGGCTTGTCTGCTCACCCACCCGGTGACCTTGGGTAAGTCACTTCCTCCTGTAGCTCTTTCCCCTGTCCAGGGAGAGTGACACCATCCTCCAGCAGAGCTGTATGAGGTGAGCCAAAAGAGATGCCGGGCTTGGAAGCCTTTTGTGGAGCTAACATAATGAACGGAAGTATTATTTTGGTATTGACATTATATGTTGAGTAAGGATCTTTAATGACTTGAAACAAACCCCAGAATTATGCACAACACTATCCATCCACCCACATTTTCCTAGGCTAAGTTTGAGCCCACTGTGTTCCAAACAGTGTATTTTAAGAGACAGTGGGTGTGGAAGCTTCCTTGAAAAGAATTCTTTTTCTTCTCAAAGTTTTTGACCCAAGGGACCTCTGTCGCAAGCTTGAATCGTAGATCTCAGCCTCCTTGTCGGCCCTGGAGATGCAGTCCAGTCTCTAACAGCCCCGTCAGCCACTTCACTCCCACCGGAAAAATCTCCTGGCAAACATTTGGCTAAGAGCGTGACCTCTCAGCTTGGAGAAAATGTGCTGGATCCAAACTAATGCGGACAATTTCATTTGATTCAAAAATGATCAAAAAAGAGGTCTTGGCCATTTTTCCTGTTTGTGTGTGTTCAGTGGTTGGATTTGTTTCCGAAATGGGCAGGCTGTGGAGTTCACATGTTAACTTTGGAAGTAGCACGTTGGACGAGCCTTGGCATCTGGCACACAGTTATTTAATTCATGTGCTTTTTATGTGTACACATGTTGTGTGTAGTTTGTGCTGAGAGCTTCCCACCATTGAAGCAGGGTTTAGTTACTGATTTCAACCCAGGACACAATACACACTAGGTTGCTCCTTAGATTTAATTGATGGCTTGATGGATTTTGTCCCTTTGGTTATTCTTTCTTTGGTAACAGACTGAGGAGAGGGCAGCCTGGGGTCATGCAGAATCCAGGGTGTCAGCAAGTCTGGGCTTGGAGTTTTTGCCTCCTGCGTCCTGGTTATTTAACCTCATGAATTTGGGTTCTTTTTAAAGGAAGCTTATAGGAAGATCCAGCATTCTGGGATGAAATAAATGTAAACCTTAGATCACTGACTCTGGAAGGTTGTTACAGATGCCCACTGAATAGTGGGTTTAGTAGGGAGGTCAAGGCGTGGCTTCAGGTTCTAGAGTTCCTCCTCTGCAGCTCTGGGGCTTTCAAAGGATAAGTAGGAAAGGGGAGACGTGCCATTGGTGATCTGCCCTGTGACCAGGCACAGAATGTCTACGGGGTGCCTGAGGGAAACTTAGGCTGGGGGCCATTGTGCACACTTGAGGAGACCTTCATTGAACCTAACTAGGAGATGGAAGAATGTGACTTGGCTCTACTACTACTGTTGTAAGAAGCCACAGAATCTAGAGAGCTGCAAGGAGACTTGGGCTGAAGGGTGATGGCCAGAAGTCAGTATTTCCCAGAAGTCTGTGCACCCCAGTGTCTAGTGGGAGGCGGAGGGCTCTGTTAGAGTTTATGGATTCATTTCAGCCTAGTTTCAAGATACCAACTTCCTGAAGAACCTCACAGACCCTCTCTATCTGACTCTGTAGCTTTCCAGGGGAGAATGGTTGTCCTAGTGTTGTGTTGGTGTGAAAAGACATCAGGGCCAAGGCAACTCTTATAGCAGAAAACATTTACTTGGGGCTGACATACAGATTCAGAGGTCTGTTACCATCGTGGTGGGAAGCATGGTGGCACCAGGCAGACATAGTGCTGGAGAAGTAATTGACAGTTCTACCTCTGGATCCGCAGGAAGCAGGAAGAGAGAGTGACACTGGGCTTGGCTTGAGCTTTTGAAACCTCAAAGCCCACCCCCCAGTGACGCACTTCTCCCACAAGGCCACGCCTCCTGTTCCTTTCAGATAGTTGGTAACCAAGCATTCAAATGTATAACCCTATGGGAGCGTGTTGTTGTTGTTGTTGTTTTTAATGTATGAATGCCGTGTTGTGTATATATCCGCCTGCCTGAAGAGGGCATCAGATCTCCCTGTAGATGGTTGTGAGCCACCATGTGGTTGCTGGGAATTGAACTCAGGACCCCTGAAAGAGTGACCAGTGCTCCTAAACACAGAGCCATCTCACCGGCCCTGGGAGCCACTCTTATTTGAAACCACCACAAAGGGTGACCTAAAGAGATTAGGTGTACGGTCTCCACCCTCAGGTCTTCTGCACTTCCTTCTAAGGCACTCCCAACATGGAGGAGCCTCTCACAGCCTTAGCCTAAGGTTAAAGACTTCAATTCTGGTGAAGAAAAAAAAAATCACCTTATCAATTAAGAAGGAAATTAGTGCTGCCCATTCCAAATTAGATGACTAGGAAAATTCTAAAAGCTGTCCCTGGTTTCCCTTGACCAGCGAATAATAAGGTTGATGGTCTTACTAGGATAGAGAGCCTAGTATTAAATCCAAACAGGGTCCTGAGTTCCTTGAAAAATCATTTTGATTTTAAAAAGTTTGTTTTGTTAGGCCACTTAACTTAAATGACTTCGAAATAAGTGTACTGCCTGAGCTGATAATTGACCCCCATAGGTCAATGAGTCTTTACCCATGTCCTAGGCACTTTGAGAACAGCTAAAAACCTTGCTTGCACTTTGTTCAGATATAAACACATGGATCACTCTTCTGTATATCATCTTTGGGGTTCACGGGTTCCCTAAATCCATTTAGGGATGCCTGGTTAAGAGTTCTTTTGATAAATGCTAGAGAGCTGGCCCTGCAGTTGAGAGCACTGGCTTTTCTTGCTGAGGACCTGGGTTCAGTTTCCAGCACAAGAAAAGCTACTCACCCCCAACTGAAATTCCAGTTTCAGGGAATCTGATACCTGCTTCTGGCCTTAGTGTGATACTGCATACACATGGTACACACATACACACTCAGGCAAACAGGCTTTCAAAATAAAATAGATCTCTTTTAAAGGAACACTTTAAAACAATTTCTTACATTAATGCTTCATGAAACAAAATATTTTCATATAGAATCTATTTTTTAAACTCCCCCTTCCTCCTTGTACCTATAGTGTTTGTTTGTTTGTCAGTTTGTTTGTTGTCTGTCTGTCTGTTTGTTTTCATACTTCTGTCTCTTTCTCACTTTTTTTGGCATGTAAATTCTGCCTGAGATACTTGTTTTGAAAACAAGCCCTTTCATTTCCAACAAGGATGTCTGACTTTTTTGCCAAGATCTTTTTGGAGGAGGCGGGCGGTAGGTGGGCAGTTAGTTGGGGGATTGGCTGACAGCAGCACTCCTCAGTCCACTTTGTGCACTTCAGAAATATTGTAGACACCAAGGAGCCTCTGTTTGTTCATGTGAGCTGCATCTTGAATAATCATTCCTTTAGGAGTTGAAATGGAAATGTAAGAAATGCTCATTAATTCATCTTAAATTAAGAATAGTCCCATTTCACATTCATGTAAATCTCTATATTTAGGGGTTTTTTTTGGGGGGTGGGTGGGAGGGTTCGAGACAGGGTTTCTCTGTAGCCCTGGCTGGCCTCGAACTCAGAAATCCGCCTGCCTCTGCCTCCCAAGTGCTGGGATTAAAGGTGTGTGCCACCATGCCCAGCTTATATTTAGGTTTTTTATTATCTGAAATTACACATGGCTGTGTGGATGAGAGGTTCTGTTTGGTATGTGTGTCTGGTTCTGTGACTTCTGGTCCACTGTAGGGCATCCTTGTCTCCCCTCTGATTCTCACCCCTTCACAGGGTGCCACTTGGCTGTACTATGTAGGATGCAGCCTCTGCACAGGGCACTGGCAGAGGAAGAGCTGCAGGGACCCACCCCTGCAGGGACCCACCCCCAAAGGTATCCTAGGGATCCCAGAGCCATTCCTGGATTGCAACTTATTTTTATTAAAAGAGGTTGGGAAAGTTCAACCTTGTGCAAAGTCATATGTGCCCCTCAGTTCAATTTGCGTCACCATAATGTGTGAGGTGTGATTGTATAGCCTAGCCAGGCAAAGGGCTGCAATCATGAGCAGCATCCGGGATGTTATAAGGCCTTGTTGGTTGTGGCCATGAGGCCAGCCTGCTACAAGGGTCTGACACAGTCTGCAGAACTCAAAAACTGACTCACTTTTCATTCTTCAACTGAGCACAGTTGATGTTGGACCACCCACCGGCACGAGAGCTGGGACCCTGAGATAACCCAGTTTCCCCTTCATTTATATAAGCTCTTTAAAAAATTAGATAAAAAACTCAAATGAATTGTGGTGGTCTCCCCAGAAGATGCCCAGAGCTGCTCCAAGTTGCAGACGTAAGCTTTACAGCGAAGACTTCGCCATCGCAACCCCAGCAGAGCCTCAGGAAGCTTGGCAGTGACTAAACCTTTACATCAAACTCCCATGTTTTTCCACGATGTTTTCCTTTTTTTGAGATAGGGATGGGAAATGAGCAGCCGTTAGTTCATTCAGTAATTATTTTTGAAGAGCTTACCCCATGCCAGGCGCTATTCTTGGCACTCGGGATGCGTTGACAAAAACTCCAGAGCTCGTGGAGGGAGTTGTGGTGAAACGGGGGTGTTTGTGGCACAGACAAGAAAGTGCAATAGTAAGCGCTGTGCTATAGAAGCAGGCCTGGGGTGGCCCGGAGCTGGGGTATACAGCAGGCAGGCAACTTCAGATTGGGAGGTCAGGGTGTGACCTCGAGGAAGGTCAGACTTGGGGCTCGAAGGAGAGGAGAGAGCTGGCTATTGAGTTGTAAGATGGGAGGCTGCCTGGCACATTCCAGGAGAGGCAAGGAGCCCAGTGTGGCTGCAGGAGGGCTGTTAGGGCAAGCAGAGATGGTGCTGAGGAGTTGGCATGGCAACCACAGGAGGGATAGGGAAGGTATGTGGCTGTAGAAAACGAGGAACATGTATATTCCCAGAAGAGAGGGCTGTAGGAACCATGCTCTTGAAGGGGCATCGAAGTTCAGCCAAAGCCCAAGTGCGGACACTGGACGTTTATGCAGGGTCTTGAGTGGCAGGCGCTGGTAAGCCTTCCTGTTGTTCTGGGAAAGCTTATCTGGCCATGGTGTGTGGCCCTGTAATGTGGAAGGAAGCCCCTTCCGATGTGGATGTGAGCTAGCAAGGGAAGAAGAGGACTGGGTAGGTGGTATAGGAAGTAGAGGGAGGAAGGCTGACTCTGAGGTGGCCACACATCCAGAGAGGAGCAGAGGAAGGGCTGGGGGTGACTCATGCCAGGCGGAGGTGGAGCACTCTCTAATCAGGAGTTACCTGAGGCAGTGCTGCCAGCATTGACTACCCCGTACTGCATCCCCTTTTCAGCAACTGAGAATCTCAGTTCCAGGGGTTGGTATTGAGAGAAGTTGTGAGTCACTCCCACGGGGGCTCCTTGGAGGAGGAATGGCTGTTGGAAACTCAGAAATCCACGGAGCAACCAGCTGCCTTGAGTGAGGAGGGGAAGGGAAGAGAGCCCGTCTCCTATTTCTAGCAAGTTAGTAGTGATAATTATCAGCAGTGCCCAATAGCTGCTAATTCAGTGAGGATGATGTCAGCATTTTCTTATTTGCCGTGCCGTTTCGAGTGCAAAGATGATTTTAAAGCATCGCTAGCCTTTCAAGCTCCCGCTGATCTGCCTGCGTGTTTTTCTCATGAGATCTTGTTTGTGCCAGATTCCTAAGAGTCAAGCTCCCCTCCATGTTGTTACAGGAAGCTTGTAGCTATGGCCAGGCCGTGCCTTTTATCCCATGTAAGTAAGGGCTCAGGTGGTGAAGATGGCAATTACAGTGAACATTTTTGTGCTGGTACAGGGTGCTGAGCATGTCTGAGGCACCATTCCTGGGTTATTTCTGTTGCTTAGGATCTCATGGAGTGCTTTCTTAAGTAGACATAGGTGTAGTAGCTAGAGGCTCTGTGGTTGAGGACTTGCTTGCCGTGTGACCGGCTCAGGATTCCTGCCAGTGAGCCTTTGGTGAGAACCAAAAGAATGTGTGTGTGTGTGTGTATGGTATACACATATGGATGGAAGTGAGAACACATATGTGGGAATATGCATGTTTTTGCATATGTGCACATTTATGGTGTGTGTGTCTGGTATTCCAAGTGAGCACTTCTCCCACTTGGCATTTATGAAGGTTGCTGGGTCTTGAACTCTGATCCTCACGCTTGCAGGACAAGCACTTTAACCTCTGAGCCAGCTCCCCCCGCCCCCGCCCCAGCTCTACTCTGAATTTTTAATTTAAAGTTTAGCACCTGACTAAGTAGGGTAGAAGAGTCAGGCTGCTGAGATGCTTAGTTAGGCGGGGAGGATCGGGCCTCCATTACTTCCTGGCATCAGTCTTCACTACTGCTTGCTGTTTGGATGAGCCCTGAGGTTGCTAGGGGCTTCTCCTTGTGGCAAGAATTGGGTTTCTCGGTCTTGAACTGCCTAGGCCTGAGAAAGACGAGAGGAGCCCTTCCAAAAACAATGACCAAAAGAACATGCGTGTCACAGAGAGAAGCACATGGAACAATGTCTCTGGCTGGATCCACCCGTCACCATCTGTGCTCGAGGACGGGCTTTAGGGCATCCAGGAGAGCCCGGGCTTCCCGACTAAGTAGAGGTTGGAGCAGGGCAGCTGACATCTCTTTCCCAATGGGTTAGGTCACACATGGGGGGAATGTGCACTGCTCAGCCCAGTCACCTACTTCTGGGATGAGGTGGTAACGTCTTGGGCAGATCTAAGGACACTCCCCAGCCATGACACTAAGCCATGTGCTGCAGAAGTATGTGAGCTGACCTGGGGCCCACGTTCATACATCAGTTGCCACAGGTTTCCTACCTGGAGCAGTCTCCTCAGTTTGGTGACCATCTCAGAGCTGAACACACACAACCTGTACCATTGTTACAGCTTCAGCTGGCATGAGCAGATGTTCAGGTGTGACGTAGAGGTGAGTGAACACGGAGACCCTAACTCTTAGCTTATGTGGAGACAAGGAATGAATGGTTCGTGGGCGTGTGGTAGACTGTAAATGATGGCTGCCGAGAGCTGGCTGGCCAGCTCTTTCCCTCTGTGTCCTGTCATCTCTGTATAGCTCGTCCCTTCTGCGGTTGGCTTGGACAGGTTAAAACAAATAGATATATAGCTTTTTCCCAGAGAAAACCGGAGATCCTGTTAAACAAAGTGGGGAAGGATGGGAGTGAATAACGCAGGCAAAAATCTGGTCAGACGCTGATCCACAGCTTTCTTAGCAGGCAAGGTTCTCAGCAGCACGGGTTCAAACCTCCTATCTGCCACTAACCAGACTTAGGACTTTATGAGCCCTGGTATTCACATCTTTTGACAAACAGTCTGGGTTTTCAGGTTCCTTCTGAGATGTGTGAAGTTGTCTCTTTTCTTCTGTCTTCTGAAGTCGCTCCGGTGGAGGCTGTTGCCATGTGGCTTCTCAGAGTGGATCTAGCTGGCTCCTTCATACACTCTGTGGTGGTTTGAGCGAATTCTTCCCCACGGTCTCAGGCATTTAAATACTTTGTCTGCAGTTAGTGTTGCTGTCTGAGATTCAGGAGGTGTGGTCTTGGAACAAGCAAATCTTGTCACTGTAAGATTTAAGAGTTTAAAAGACCATTTCAAGACTGTCATGGTGGGGGACACCTTTAATCCCTATACTCAGGAGGTGGAGGTAGGCAGATCATTGAGTTTGAGGCTGACCTGGTCTATAGAGTGAGTTCTGTTCCAGGATAGCCAGGGCTACACAGAGAAACTCTGTTTCATAAAGACCAAACAAATTAATAACAAAAAAGGAAGGATGTTGAAAACCCCTTCCCCTCTTTCTGCCTGTTAGCTATGTTGCCTTGGGTAAACAATAGAGGCCATTCCAAGTTCCTTCTCTTGGCTTCCTGCTTGTGGTTTAAGACATAAATTCTTAGCTTCTGTTTCAGCCACTGTGCCTGCCTCTTACTGCCCTGCTTCCTGGACTTGAGGGAATCTAATCTCTCTGCAACCATAAGCCCAAATAAACTCCTCCTTCTGCATCACAAAAGTAGGAAAAAGCAGTTAATGTACAGATCCAGCCTTCTTCAGAGGGCCGAGACCCATGAAGTCAAATTCCAGAAGTTCACAGATTTCTTACCCTCCATGGCTTCTGGTTATCCAAAATTGTCAGATTCCCTTACTGTCTTACGCCTACAAGGACACACATGGTAAATGTCCCTGCCGGAGAGAAATGTGGGTTGCTAATAGTGCTTTTTGTGTAGTGGATTTTTTTACTAACTGAATCTGGGTTCTTTGTGACCATTCACGGCTGTTATTAAGCAGAGGAACATGAAACAAAGTGATGTGCCAGCCAGTAGACACAGGGTACGCGGGTCTGTTTCCCACTGTTAGAATGGAATGCCCGAGGCTAGTTAATTTGTAAAGAAAAGGCATCCATTTAGCTTAGTTTGGGAGGTGGAGACCTTGGTTCCAGCATCTGCTGGCTTTGTTGAGGTTCTTTTAACATATAGCATCACACTGTGAGTCAGAGAGAGAGAGGAGAGAGAGAGAGGAGAGAGAGGGGGGGAGAGGAGAGAGAGAGGAGAGAGAGAGGAGAGAGAGAGAGAGGTTACACAGTGATATGAGGAGGGATTGAGGGATCAGGGTCTCTTTTCTTACAGCCCACTCTGGCTGTAATCACTTCAGAAGACCAGCATTGGTGTTTCCCAAGGGTGAGACCCCCTCCCCCAATGACCTAAATACCTCCCACCCCCCAATGACCTAAATACCTCCCATCCCCCAATGACCTAAATACCTCCCATGAGGCCCCACCTTTTTGTTTGTTTGTTTTCTGGAGGGAACTCTAGATCTTAAAGGGTCTACCATCTCCCAGCATTGCTGTACTGGGGGCCAAGCTTCCAACTCTCAAACCCTTTAAGAACAAACTGTGGATTTAAACCACAGCACAGCCAGTTGATCTGAGCTGCATCTGTGATTTCTTTGTCTCCCATAAATCCTGCAGCTACCAGGGATCTAAACTCCATTTGGAACGGAGCTGATGCTTGGAAGCTGCTCATCGATGGCTGCCACCTCTGACCCACACTTCCTGAAGTTCATGTCATTATTCTCCTAGGTCCCACCCCCCCAATACTGAACTGTGAGCCACTGGCTCAGAGGGACTGAGATAGAGACACAGCACCTCTGGGCCTGGTATAGGACAGTCTCAGCCGTGCTATGACTCAGCCCACCCCACTATCTTCCAGCACAGATTTAAGCTTAAAGTAGTCATTTTTATGACAATTCAGAGTATACATTAGTGTTTACATGTTTCAGCCATCATTAGTTATTCCTGAGAATAAGGGTCCCCCAAATGGCCAAACTACCATCCTGTGAACTGCTTTGCTTTTTCCTCTATGCCACGCTCATGTTCCTGTCGTCTTCCTTTGAGAAGACAGGCTCGTAAGCCAGCCTGTCCCATACTGTCATCATCACCTTCCGTTGTTGGCTACCGTCATTTAATTACTGTTTATGGAAATCCCCGTAGCACGTCAGAGTAATTGAGGCTCCAATTTAAGAACCTACCTCTGTGACCCGGAAACATTCGGCTGGAGTCCAGGGTCAGCTCTGGAAGTTGCAAATGCCTTTGCAGTGGGGATTGACGCTCCGGCACCTTGGCAGTTGCCCCGTTCTGTCACTCGGCCCAGGGTAGTGAGTTGCCTACTTCAGTCTCCTTACATCCTGCCTGCCTTTGCAAGGGCAGAGTAATTGGAGAGGTGCATTGGAGCTGTGGGTCCCACAGGCTGATTTAGCACAAGGCAGAAAGAAAGAGCTGCTTTTGGGAAGCCAGGCTCATTAGGGCACAAGGACTCACTCTTGATTGCTCTTGGGGTGTGGGCCCTTGCTGGGTGAGTGGGTACACTAGCAATCTATTTAGTCACCCCATTATAAAAGAGACCCACAAGCAGGCGCTTTTATTTTATTTTTAAATATCAGCTGTAAAGATCTAGTTCTGCATTGTAACCCCAACCTCCGCAACAGCTAACTAATCTGCCTGCTGAATTTCCTGGAGTTCAAGGCCAGCCGAGGTGGCTGAGGGTTCGGAGCTCCCACAGCTTGGTCAGGCAAGCATCTCAATAGCTGGTTTGCCAATTAGCTAATTGAGTCAGATAAATGATAAGCTCTTTGAAATGTTCCCTGCGCCTTTTATATTTCTTGAACATTGTGAATCATTAGGCAGCGTGGCGGGTGGTTGGTCGAAGGTTTGTTTCCCTGAGCCACTCCACTGTGCACTGGCTTGAGGAGGGATCGATCCATCATCTTTGGAGTTGGGCGCGCGCACGCCTTCTGTGCTGCAGAGCCCCGGGCTGGACCAGGTGCTCTCAAGTTCCTTCCGAACGTGATGCATGTCTGCTTCTCTCTCCCTTTCTGTTTCCAAGGATGTTAACACAGGCGAGGGCAGCGAGTTTGCGGACAGTGGGATCGAAGGGGCCACCACCGACACGGACCTCTTGTCCAGGAGATCCAATGCCACCAACTCAAGCTACTCGCCCCCCACAGGCCGAGCCTTTGTGGGCAGCGACAGCGGCAGCAGTTCAACAGGGGATGCTGCGCGCCAGGGGGTGTACGAGAACTTCAGGCGGGAACTGGAGATGAGTACCACCAACAGTGAGAGCCTGGAGGAGGCTGGCTCTGCGCACAGCGATGAGCAGAGCAGCGGAACCCTCAGTTCCCCGGGCCAGTCGGACATCCTGCTAACGGCTGCGCAGGGCACTGTGCGGAAGGCTGGAGCGCTGGCAGTCAAGAACTTCCTGGTCCACAAGAAGAATAAGAAGGTGGAGTCGGCTACCCGGAGGAAGTGGAAGCACTACTGGGTGTCCCTGAAAGGTAAGGGAGGCCAGCCCAGGTGCATGCTGGGAGTGCCAACGGGTGCATTCCACCAGTACTCACATAATGGCCTTTTGTTATGCAACGCTTCATAATTGTATATTCAGAACATAGTCTACCATGGTAGAAACACAACATTAGATGTGCATTTTTTTTAAAGTCAGATCTTGGGGTGAAGGTAAAGGCCACCCCTGAAGAACTGAGAGATCTGGTTTGGGATTTGATTTTCTTTTTCTGTTCAGTACTGGGAATTGGACCCAGGGCCTCTCACATGCTACATGTTATATAAGCATCCCAGCCCTGTCTTATATCCCCGTAGCTCTTTGTATTTTATACTTGTTTTCAGTGAGGTACCAAATTGCCCAGGCTGGACTTGATTTTGTCCTGCCTTAGCCTCAGGGGTAGCCATCAAACCTGGCTAATTAACACACGTTTAAATATATGATATGGTATTGTTGACCATAGCTATGGACAGCATTGTAGGGAGGCCTCTAGAGTTAGTTACTCATCTGAGTGAACTGAAGATCTATGTCTCTGATTCAGTAACTCTTGTGGCTCATTACCCACCCCTGCAGTGCTGACTCATCACTTTCTGGGCTTCGTGGTTGTCTTGGTTTCATTTCTGTTGCTGTTCCTTTGGCTTACAATTCCAAGCTACAGTCCATTGTTTTGGGGAAGTCAAGGCAGGAACCCAAGCAGGGAGTCACATCACACTGATAGTCAAAAACCGAGAGTAATGAATGTACCCATTCGGCCTGCTTTTGCTTGCTCTCAGCTAGTTCATCCTATACAGTTCATGACCCTAGGGAATAGTATTGCCCACGGTGGGCTAGGTCTTTCTACATCAGTTAACAAGACAGTATCCCTTAGACATGTTCATAGACCACCCCAATAAAGACAATTACTCAACTGAGACTCTCTTCCCAGGTGACTAAGTTGTGGCAAGTTGACATTTTAAAGCCATCAGTAGGGGGAACATGTCACATCCAGTTTTCTCTTTGACTGAGGGACAGTGTTGAAGTCCAAGTTCCCCTGCAAAATGTTGTTTGCATGTTTTCAAGTTTATATCTTGCACAGTGACTATTATAGACGGGAGGAATCCTTAGCTTCAATCCAACGAAACGTCTGATGGCTTGAAAAATCTTTAAATGGTAGAATATCACCAATTTTACAGACTTCAACCCGATGCACACGGCATGTCTAAGTCATCATGCGCTTCTGAAGAAGCCACTGTTTTATAGTCCAGCCACATTTACTGTGGCACCTTTGGCTGTGCACACAGCAGACATGGGTACCAACACACTTGCTTCTCAGAGGAGCAGAGTGCTTACAAGTTGTTGCCATTTGGCATGCTTTCCTGAAGAGGGCTGTGTGTCTGCCCAGCCCTGCATGGGTCTGGAGACTCGGTAGTTTCTTTGTGAACACTACATCATAGAATGAAAAACCTTTCTTAAGTACACACAGTGGTTCTGTTACAAAGCTAGATTTGAGATTGGGAATCTCGATTGGGGGTGGGGTCAGATGGGAAACACACAGGAGAAAGAAGCCAGGGCCGAGCAACTTATGGTACAGCTGAGGTCACTGTGGGGACATCCTGTAGTCGAGGCCTGATCCTGCGTGGAGCTCTGCTCAGTGAGGCTAGTGTATGTGTGCCTGAGTATTGTGTGCAGCTCAGTCCCGAAGGACAGTCAGGGCATGGGTGGCCCCCTGTTACTGGTGCTAGCTGGCTGTTTTGTTTGTTTGTCTTTCTTTTGTTTTGATGCCTGATAAAATGGGACCTAATGTACCTGGTTAGGCTTAGATTGGGCTATGCATCACAGACACCCATACTGACGAGGGCAACGGCAAACCTAGACAGAACCACCCTGTACTGTGAAGTCACCGGGGGCCCAGGTCGTCTGTTTTGTTGTTCAGCTACTCTTGAGTCTTACTGTTCATGTGGTGTGGGCTCATGCTTATAAAACACAGATGTTTGTCCTGTGGGGATACGTTGGAAAGCTGTTTCTGGCCTTTCTCACTCACCACCTGCCTTAGCCTCATTTGGAGAAGGGCCGTGGCGTTGCCTCTGGAGGCCCCTGCCATGCCAGCTGTTCCTCTGTGATAGATGAGCTGGAGAAGAAATCATCTCCTTTTCCAGCCCCCTGCCCCGAGTAGGTACACGTCCTTTGTTCCTCTAGCTCCACTTCTATTGGTTAACTTATTCCTGGGGAGGCATGAGCAAATATCTACTTGTCCCTGATAGGAAATTGACAACAGACCAAGGCAAGGATATCACCAAAGCCCGCCTTGAGCTCATGAGTTAGTTTATTGGCGTTACTTACCAGGCCATGGGGGAGGAGTTACTCAAAGATGGATGGAACACCAACAGCTCACCCCAGCATGGATGTCAGCTCATGAAAGCTCACTCTGGTGCTAGCTGCACAGCTTGGAGGGAGTTCAACAGGCTGGGGAGGACCTCTCCCAGGTAGCTTAGTTGCCTGGGGCCTCTTCAGGCAGCCCTGCCGGGTCCCTGCTTCTTCAGGCAACCCTGCTTGTCTCAATGTTTGCTGTTTATGAGTTTGGAGAGCCAAGAGCCCAGTGTCCGGCCAGTTTCAGGGACTCGAGGAGATTTGATCAATCCATTTACAGGCTGAGTTTCAAGGAGATTCCTTGCTGCATGGATATTTCATCCCCTCTTAAGAACATACTGAGTCTTAGCATGCTTCCCTGAAAGATGCAGATTTTTCCGCTGTTGGAGGGAAGTGCCACACAGCACACCCCTTCATTCATGTTAGTAATTGCTGCTGAGCCCTAAGACCTGACATGAAGACCACCTACATCTACACGCACCCCCCTCCCCATCCCAGTTGTCTCTGCTGCTTTCTGCGCTGTGCTTCCTATGTACTGAATCGTGAAGTTCTGAGACAGTCCTCGTGTTAGCACGCTTGGACCGCCACAACACAGGACCACACGCTGGGCATCATGAATAACAGAACCTTCTCGACCCACAGCTGTGAGTCTGAGGTCTAGTGGCTGGGTTGCTTTCCTTTGAGGCCTCTCGTTTTGATGTGGTGGTCACTGTCTTCTTTGGGTCTCAGCATGTGTTTGTTCCTCCTTCTGTAATGACTGTCCAGTGTCTATCTGATAGGACCTGAGTTGTTAGACTAAGGGGCACTTACTGTGACAGCCTTTTACCTTATGTTATATCTACAAATACAGCCCCATTTCTGAAGTCCTGGGGTTAGGTCTCAGTGTGAGGATGTGGGAAGAGGGATGGTCTCAGCTGTGAGAAAGCCCTGGATGTCATCTGAGCCTCTTCTTACCCTGCATAGAGAAGATCACTTCTTGGTATGGAATAAAAGAATGAGATGACTCTTCTTACTTGGACTATAGCAGAGGTGGCTGTTTCGTTTGTGCCGTTTTCTTCGAGAGTAAATGACGCAGGAAGCTGTAGTGGTGGCATTGAGGACCACACAAGAGAAAGGAGCCATCCCACTGTCCCCATGACCCTGATCTGGGTGACCTGACCTGACAAGGAGCCACTGAGCCCTTCATATCTGAGTCTTGACAGGTTCTTGTTTTCTGTTGGCAAACTCAGAGCTTCCTTCTTTCTACCTGAGAGCTGCTGCGTTTCCTAGCACCCCTTGGCTTGTGGGTGAGGGGACCACACCTGGGAACTCTGGGGTACAAAAGATTCCATTTTCAAAGACTTCTAGAATTACTCTCTGGAGTGATGCTGTTGACAGCCTAATAACCTAAAGGCCAAGTTCAAGTGAAGCTCTCGGCAAGCAGACTTTATCAGCGTGTGTGGCTCTTGGATTTGTTTCTTCATATTAGTCTTAAAAAATGGGGCAAGTTGAAAATGAATAAAATCAAGTTTCAACCACCTACTGTTACAGATCATTTTAAACCAAAGTTGTGAGACTAGAAGTATTTGAAGACTAGAACACACACATATCAGGATTGGTCTTCTGTTGCTAACCTGTCGTACATGTGTTGCCGCTTCCACGGTAAAAGTCTACAGATTGTTCATTTCATAAGTCAAAAAGATTGTTGAAAGCTGCATTTCCTAACAGTAGCACTTACTGACATTTTCCAGAGAGTTCTTTGTTGTAGGGACTGTCTAAGACAGTGGAAAATGCATACAGCTTTTTGTATTAGAGCAAAAGACCTATGATGCTCAGCTTACAGACAGAAAGGGTTAGCTTGGGCTCACAGTTTTAGAGATTTTAGCTTGTAACTGGCTGGGCTTGTGAAGCAGTGGGTCATGGGAAGAGTGTGTGGCAGAGCTTACGGAAGCAACCAGAGAGCAAGGAGAGGAGGGAGAAAGGGCCGGGATTATTCTGCCACCATCCAGTATCTTTCTTAGGGACCACGACTGCGCTGCATGGGCCTTGATGCATTTGAGAACCAAAGTACAATAGTCAGCATCACGCACCAGTTGCTGTAAGCTGGGCCCCAAGTGAGGGCATCAGAAATGCAGACAGCATCTGTCTTGGAATTTACTCTGCAGACCAGTCTGGCCTTGAACTCACAGAGATCCATCTGCCTCCATCTCCTAAGTGCTGGGCTTAAAGGCCTATCGTGCTCAGTGCCTCGAGAACCTATTTTGTTATTTGTTTTTCTCCTTAGTGTGTGAGCCACTTTAATGCACGGAAATGGGATATGACCTCTCTCTCTGGATTTTCATCAGAAAAATTGAAGTCTTCAGAATTCCAGGGATGATGAAGGGGGGAAAAAAAAAGGAATTGAGACAGGAGAGCTGATAGCGTATATTTAAATTTATGTAGGTATATTTTGAATATGTAAATGGTAGCTAATGGCAGAGTCTTGTCAAAAAATTGGCATTTTCAAATAATATATGACATAGAAAATGCTTAAGGAATTAAGTATAAAGAGTACTTTAAAATTATATATAGTAATCCCCCCACTTTTTTTTTTAACTATTGTGCATACATTTGTGGCAATCAGAGGAAACTTTATGCAGTCCCCTTTTTTCTTGCACCTTTATGTGCATTCTGGGGATTGAACTTAGTTCATATGTTTGTGTAGCCCGTGAGTAAACCCTCTGAGTGACCTGCCTGGCCTCCTTAAGGACTTCTGTGTTTGTGTGTGCACGTGCACGTGTATGTACTCGCGCATGGCAGAGGGAGGGGAAATTGCCTTTTAACCAGCGTGATTTTCCATCGATCTGCTCCTTTCTACATCACGCACGAGTGGTTTCTCTTTATAGATTCCTGTTGTAACCAAGAGCCTTGTGCTGTCAAGGGCTTGGCAGTTCCTATAATGTTTGGTCTTCTCTGGGATTAAGGAGAGGGGTGAAATGGACGCGGAGTAGCTTGAGTGGAAGTTGTGGATCAGTTCTGTAGTCGATCCTGCCCAGAACTGAGGCCTCGTTGTGACCATGTGTTAGGTAAATAGGGCTTGCTCTCCTAGTTGTGATCATGTGTTAGATAACTAGGGCTTGCTCTCCTAGTTGTGACCATGTGTTTGGTAACTAGGGCTTGCTCTCCTAGTTGTGATCATGTGTTAGGTAACTAGGGCTTGCTCTCCTAGTTGTGATCACGTGTTGGGTAACTAGGGCTTGCTCTCCTAGTTGTGACCATGTGTTAGGTAACTAGGGCTTGCTCTCCTAGTTGTGATCACGTGTTGGGTAACTAGGGCTTGCTCTCCTAGTTGTGATCATGTGTTAGGTAACTAGGGCTTGCTCTCCTAGTTGTGATCATGTGTTGGGTAACTAGGGCTTGCTCTCCTAGTTGTGACCATGTGTTAGGTAACTAGGGCTTGCTCTCCTAGTTGTGATCACGTGTTGGGTAACTAGGGCTTGCTCTCCTAGTTGTGACCATGTGTTAGGGTACTAGGGCTTGCTCTCCTAGTTGTGACCATGTGTTAGGTAACTAGGGCTTGCTCTCCTAGTTGTGATCATGTGTTGGGTAACTAGGGCTTGCTCTCCTAGTTGTGATCATGTGTTGGGAAACTAGGGCTTGCTCTCCTAGTTGTGATCACGTGTTGGGTAACTAGGGCTTGCTCTCCTAGTTGTGACCATGTGTTGGGAAACTAGGGCTTGCTCTCCTAGTTGTGACCATGTGTTGGGAAACTAGGGCTTGCTCTCCTAGTTGTGACCATGTGTTAGGGTACTAGGGCTTGCTCTCCTAGTTGTGACCATGTGTTAGGTAACTAGGGCTTGCTCTCCTAGTTGTGATCATGTGTTGGGTAACTAGGGCTTGCTCTCCTAGTTGTGATCACGTGTTGGGTAACTAGGGCTTGCTCTCCTAGTTGTGACCATGTGTTAGGTAACTAGGGCTTGCTCTCCTAGTTGTGACCATGTGTTGGGTAACTAGGGCTTGCTCTCCTAGTTGTGACCATGTGTTAGGTAACTAGGGCTTGCTCTCCTAGTTGTGACCATGTGTTAGGTAACTAGGGCTTGCTCTCCTAGTTGTGACCATGTGTTGGGTAACTAGGGCTTGCTCTCCTAGTTGTGATCATGTGTTGGGTAACTAGGGCTTGCTCTCCTAGTTGTGACCATGTGTTAGGTAACTAGGGCTTGCTCTCCTACTTGTGATTATGTGTTAGGTAACTAGGGCTTGCTCTCCTAGTTGTGATCACGTGTTGGGTAACTAGGGCTTGCTCTCCTAGTTGTGACCATGTGTTAGGTAACTAGGGCTTGCTCTCCTAGTTGTGATCATGTGTTGGGTAACTAGGGCTTGCTCTCACAGTGAGCTTCTGGTTCTGGCTGTGCAGGGGCTACTGTATAAGCTCACCAACTGTTTCTCTTGCAGTGGTCCACCTGTTCCATAGTATGATTAACAGTTCGTCCCTAAGTCTGAGTTCCAGAGACTTGATTTTTCAGAAAACACGAGGACATAGATTACTGTTTTCCCCAAGGGTACAGATCCACGGTACATTTTTCAGACTTTCTGGTTGCGTATCACAGGAAGCCCCTTGGGAGGAAGCTCCAAGGGAAGGAAGTGTCTGTCTTCATGCCCTGTTAGTGCTAGACTGGGGGAATCTATAGACCTGTGTTTACAGTCACCACTGGGGTTCATGCCCCAAAAGTCTGTATTGTTTGAGGGCAAAGACAGGGTCCCAGGCTGGCTCGGAACTCTCAGTGTAGACTAGGCTAACTTCGAACTGACAGAGACCCACCTGCCTCTGTCCCAAGTGCTGAGATTATAGTGTGTGCGAGCGAGCACATTCACCCACAATGCTTACAACTAAACATTGAGACTCAGAGAGGGCTGTAAGGACTTGAAGACATTTGTTGAAGGATCCCTCTGCTACGCTGGGAACTGTAGTGACGCAAGATCTTTACTTCCCCATAAACCCATCCAAGACCTGATTGCAAGCAACACCTTGTTTTCTTTACCTCTTGGCTTCTCACCCTTTAATGTTCAGCCTTTCCCTGATGACCGGTGCCAGTGTCCCTTGGACGTCTTTCACTGGCCAAGTGCACGAAATAATCACTCGGACCCCATTCTGTTTCCTCAGGTTGCACGCTCTTTTTCTATGAGACTGATGGCAGGTCTGGGATAGACCACAACAGTGTCCCCAAGCACGCCGTCTGGGTGGAGAACAGCATCGTGCAGGCTGTGCCTGAGCACCCCAAGAAAGACTTCGTCTTCTGCCTCAGCAACTCCCTGGGTGACGCCTTCCTCTTCCAGGTTTGTGGGGTACCTACATTGCACATAGGGCTTTCCTGTCTTGCCCATGTATCCTTTCCCCTTCCCCCCCTAAAAATAATGATAGAGACAGAAGAGGGAAATAATGAAATAAATAACTGTGATGGGTTGCAGAAACAAGAGCCCTCAGGCAAAGAGTGTGCATGTGAGGCCCGAGGAAAGTTGTGCATTGGGTTTGATAATCTTGCCATTTTTGATGTGAGCAGATAGGGTTGTTGTGTAGCCTTAGCAGCACTGGATAGCACTCAGAATAGGCTCATGCACTCCTTAATTTAGGTGTGATTTGAGCTGTCAAGTTTTTCATCATATGTTCTCCGCTAATATTAATCATAAGGTAAAATAATTACATCTCAGAAAGGACTGGTTGTCCCTAAATAGTTTCTCTTTCTCAGCTTACCAGAACTTTTATATCTAGCATTCTTGAAAGTCTGTTAATTGTTTCACACAAAAAAATGCTTCTCTGCTTCAAGGTTAACATTTCCTTTTATAGTGAATCCTTTTGAGTTTGCAAGAACTTTTTGTGCTTTTAACGAGGAAGGTTTCCCTCATTTATCCCATTAATGTGATGAAGACCACAGAGAAAGCTCAATGCACAGTATTTAAACGCGGCTTTCATGAGCTCTCTCAAGGTGAATGTACAGTCACTGCCCAGGGCAGGAAGGAGGTTTAGGCACTCCATGGCCACCTGACACCCATATGTACACATAGCCTGCTTATGAAACAGATCAAATGTGCCTCTTATCATCCAAGCCAACACGTGTGTTTATCTGAGAGTGACTTCATTCATTGTTCATTTATTTTTTTATTTTTAAAAAGAAAGGCTTGCAGGTTGGTGGAGGGGAATCTTGTGGGCTTGAGTAGTGGCAACTCAGTTTTGCATTTGCTTCTTTGTGTGCAGAGTGGGAGAAGGGTGTGGAGGTCAGAGGACAGCTTGCAGAAGTCAGTCCTCTTATTCCATCAGGGGGGTTCTGGGGACCAAACTCAGGTCATTAGGCTTGGTGGCAAGTGCCTCGAATTGCAAAGCCATCTTGGCTGTCCTTCATTGGTGAGGGATAGTTTTTCTGGGTATAATATTTTTACTTGACAGCCTATGGCCATGCATTGAAAACTGCTCTCCCACTGCCTCCATTGTCATTCTTAGAACTGTCCTACTTCTGTGATGAATTTCTTTTGTCATTTTAATGATTTCATTGTTATGTAGCTTATAATGCGATTTCACATCAGACACTGAATTTATTTTTTCCAAAATTCATTGTTTTTCTTGTGTGTGTGTGTGTTTGTGTTTTACATCCTGATCTACGAGCAGCAGTGAGAGAGATAGAGACACTGGGCTTGGCTTGGCCTTTGAGGCTTCCAAAGTGGCAAACTTCCTAATCCTTTCTAAATAGTTCATTAGGTGGGGACTAAGCATGCAGATATGAGCCGTTCACACCACCCCAAGCAGTAAGCACAGCTAACCTCTGAGCCATCTGTCCAGCTCCTCATACGAATATATCGACTCTTTGGTTAGTGCTTTCTGTTTATATTATAAAAGCAATTTCAGAAGATTCATTATAAAAAGTAATGGGAGCAAGGTGCTATTTCCTAAATCAGTAGTCAAGGGTCTGGGGACGAGTCTCAGTTGGTAGAGCGTTTGCAGAGTGTGCAAGAGGTCCTGACTTTACAGTCTAACTTTAATATTGCTCTCATACTTTGCTTCTTTAGAAAAGGTACCCTTTATTTTATTTATCCCCAGCAGGGCCCAGTTAAAGTCCATTGCAGTCTTGAAAGTGCTCCAAGTGGCCAGAGGGGATCTATGGGGGACGATGCAGGGGGTCACTCAGTAGATTGTTCTGATGCTCAGAAAGGCAGGAAGCCTCCAGGGTACACAGTAGATGTCAGGGCAGAGCTAACCCAAGCCCCTCTCTCCTGTCTCACACGCTCCTGTTTGTTGTCTGAGTGCTCTGCCAGTGCCACCACTGATCACAAGCAGTGGAGACAGGGAAGTGACCATCCTTTTCTGGTCCAAACAGTGGAACCATTCCTTGGGTACTCCTGTCAGTGGCCTGCGTGTCAGATGGTTACCTGACCAACAGGAAGGCCTCCTCTTCCTGTTCCTTTCCTCACCTCTGCTGTGAATTCCCACTAAAAGGACCTGCGTGGCCATAAAATTGCTAGCCGAGTCTACCCAGTAAGTCACATTGTACAAAATGCTTTCTGAGGCAACACAAGACCGTGTTTATAGAAACCTCGGACTTCTTTTAATGGGGGACTTTTATCCCACTTATGTGGGATAAAGGACAAAGTGAACCTTTTCAGAGGAAATTACTGTTGTTTGGGATCCGTGACGGCATTTTCTGCCATCCACTTATTGTAATCCACATAGCTCCCAGAGGGGCTCGATTTGAAAGAAACCTGTGTGTGCCCGGGTGAGGTTACAGCGAGGGAGATCAGCTGTGATTATGGAAATAATTTGTAGGTTATTTCAGCCCCAGGGCTCAATTCACTGCACAGTTTCCTGAGCCTGTGTGCTGCTGATTCGTCCCTGTTGCCCAGAGACCCACACACTCACCCTGGAAAAGAGATTCGTGTAACCCACAGAAGTAGAAAAAGGGGTTTTGTGTGAAGAGTGGGGGCGGGAATGAGGGAGTGTGCTGGAGTAGCTGATACAGAGGAAGTTTTATGCTGCCTGCAGAGTGTGGCTGTATCTCCTTCTCCCCTGAACTATTTTAATTAGAGCTCTTTCCTCCGACTTGATGTCAGAGGCAGCACCTACCACTTACACGGTCCAGTTTCCTCCCTGGCTTGCATCCGTTCATTCCTAGAGGATGCCGCAGTTCCTGACAGCTCAGCCCCTTGCAGGAAACATCCCAACGTGTGTTTTGCATTCCTGTGCCAAATGCCTGGGGAACTTAGCTACCAGACAGGACAAGAGAGATAGACACCTGACTGAGTAGAAAATGTGTGTGGTTGCGTATATAGAGGGGTAAGAAACGAGGGGCTTTAGCAGAAGTGCCTCACCTTTGTCTCACCTTTGTTTCTCTGTCACTTAGAAGACCATTTTTACTAGGCCACTTCCTGGATGTTATAAAAACTCATAAGAAGAAATGGTACTTTGTGTTATTAGAAGGAGACTTGAAAAGACTGCATCTGTACCATTTTCTTTAGTCACAGATGAAATGGTTGTGTGTCTGGTAGACAGTGGATTCTCAGTCAACACCATGAACGCTTAGTCTTTTGTAAGAATCACAAGGAAGATCCGTGCTCTTCCTAACCGTCCTGCTATTGAAGTCAAACATGGCTTCACTGAGAACAAGGGGCACTTTTGAGCTTCATCAAGCTCTGGGGATCCTTCTTCCAGGTGTCGGGCTTTAGGAAGGTCACAGAGGTCACAGACAAATGCCCAGGACAAGAAGACAGGGTTAGGGAATAGCCTGAAAGTCATCTACAGAAAGATGTAAAGTCTGTAGAAAAGATGGTGGAGGGGACTTGTGCAGACTGATGTCGCTCCCCTTCCTCTGGGCATCCTATCTGCAAGGGCCTCCTGCAGGGCAGCCTGCCTGCTGGCCATCACTCAGACCCATGGCTGGGGAGTACCCAGCTTTTCCCCTGTCCCTCTGCTCTGTTGTAAGTGCTCAGCGCCAGAGTTCTGTTACACTAGTGGCCCTTGCCATTTTCCTGTTTGAATATGAATCTGACCTCCTGGAGGCCACATCCGTCCCAGGTACTTGAGCCGTTTTCCTTGGTATTTGTAGACTTGTGCATCCTGTGCGCCTGTGGCCAGCCTGCCTGAGCAGCCTGCAGTGAGCTTTAATGTATCCATTCCCCTCTCGCACACCGTCCTTCCTCTCAGCCGTACTGTCAGCTCATTCTGAGTCCGCTAACTTAATCCCCACAACAGCGTTGACTCTGACCCCATAACCCTCCCCCACTTACTTGGTAGACTTTTCCACCCAAAGACAAAACACAGAACCTTAATTTCTTTTAAATGTCGTCTTTGTGGGTTTTGCCTTTGAAATGAGTTTGTTGCCCTCCCGATGGATCCAGATCCTCCTATGTTATACAGGCGGGGCAAACTCTATCTCAGGTCTCGACTTTGGCCGAAAGTGTGTTGATTTGGTTTATAACAGAGTCCTGTTTTTCCACTGCTGTGGATTGAATCTCTGCTCCCAGGATGCCCCTGGAAAACAGCTTTTGGTGGCAGCATGTTCAACCTCAGCTCCTGCCGGGAATGTGAGAACCCGCTCTTGTGTTACGGGATCTAATTCCAGGAGAGCAGGGCTTTCCTCAGGCAGCAATGCCCTCAGGAGGGCTCTGCCTCTGACCCAGGGCCCTCCACTGGACACAATTACTTTGGATACCAGGGTAGACATGAGGTTTTGCAGGGAGTCATGTTCAAGCCATACCAGGGACACTGAAGCGCTTCAAAGTCTGGGGCCTCCCGAGGTGTCGGGCCAGGGCAGAGCTGCCTCCAGGCACCTAATGGGGAAGAGAATGTGACAGGGCCAGAAGTTACTCTGTGGTTTGGCTCTGCCGCAGGCTGGTTTCAGCGGGTTGGACTTGTGACAGGGACAGCCCACCTCTGTCTCTCCACCACCTTGCTCCCCTTTCACCGTGACAAGGTTCCAGCTCCAGGTCCGCTGGCTTTTCTGGGGAGGCCGGAGGTTTAGAGGAGCTCCAGCGTCTCTGTCTTGCTTCCAGCCTCTCTGACTTTCAGCTGGAGACTCGCACCCAATACCTGGTGATCTAAGGCTCTGCCCACAGTTAGTCATGAGCCACCTCAGCCTGCCTGGCCGCGATCCGCTTGTGGTCAGTTACCCTCCCCCTCACCGCCTAGGGAGACGCCCGGTGGCCTTCTGTGTAGGCACTTCAGTTGATAGCTTTTGTGGTGTTTTCTCAGGGGCCCTCAGCTTTGTCTTCAGAGACTGATAACCATGTACTTCTTTGCTTGTGGCTAGCAGCCCCTGCCTCTCTGCTACTGACTTCCTATACTTAACTCTGCTTCTATAAAAAAATGACCCTCAGTTGGGGATGGGAAGTGAGTGAGCCTGTGTGCACTGTTGTGTGACCTCCCGTGGGGGTGGAGAACTTTCATGTTAGGTTCCCCAGATATTAAAAATGAGCACTTCATTAAGGCTTATATTTACAGAACTCATACACAGGATGAACAGGACCAAGAGGGAAAGGCCTTCGAAGAATCCACGCAGGACTCTCATTTTATCCAGCCTCTTAAAGATGGACGCTCTCCTTCCTTCCTTTTTTGTTCCTTTAAAAGTAAAAATAGACGTTTAACGTTCTGCAGAATTAATTCTCGTGCTTCTGTCAACTCTGTGCACCCCGAGTCTCAGTTCCCCAGTCTGGCCTTTGTTTTCTAGGGTTTCGTTTCTCCAGTTTAAATCGAGCCTCCCTTCCTGCCGCTCACGTAAACCATTGATTGTGTGAAATCACCAAGGGTCCTCCGTGCGGTGGGTAATCTGCAGCTAGATCTATTTAAATACATAATGAAGCCCCGAGCTTCATCATATCTCTGAGCACAGAAGGGCTCTTATGCAAATACATCTTTTTTGCTGATTATCTGTTGGCAAGGACTTCTCTTTTCCCCTCGCTGAACTTCATGTCGTATTTATAGCATCCACAGAAGGCAGCAGAAGAGTCACATTCTCTACCTGGCCACTGTCATAGAGTGACGTAGGGGATGGCTGTCAAGGTGGGCTGTCCAGGGTGGCCGGGCGAGGGTGAGCCAGGGTGTACGGGTAGGTGTGGGGGTCTCTCCTTCCTACCTTTGTGGCCCCTGGACTTGGGTGATGAGCAATCTCTTAGATCATGTCTCTGACATTTGCCTCCTATAAGGTTAGTGGGCTGAGCCACTTTCCCAAGTGTAAGGCTTTAGACTTCAGTTTATAGAGAGGCCACCCTGGACTCCGCTGTATTACGTTAGTAGTCTGCTGGGGTCATCTCAGAACTCTGGAGCCCATGAACTGATGAGGTATTTCAAGACTTTTCTCCACAGAGGTAGCTGCCGAGAGTAGTCAGCACGAAGGTTTCCCACCCTCTCATCAGGACCAGGCTCCCTTGAGCCGAGGACCGACTTTACTCAAGAGCCCATTTAGTGAGTTGTTCTGCTCTGAAATGAATTCAGCTTAACGACGGGGAATGTTTTATTTAGACAGGACAGCGGGAGCAAAATTTCTCACTAATGGAAACGCCTTCAGCCACTTAGATGGCTAAGACATGTCAGTGGTTAAAGGGGCTGATGGCTAAAAGTCTCTTAAACCTGCCGTCACATGTGTCTCTGGCTATAGGGGACTGACATTTTCCTCTGCCTTTGATTGTATTTTATTTATTTTTTCATGTATGTGCCAGTGCATTTGTGTGTTTAAGCCAGGGAACAGGAGCCATCCACTTTTATTTTATTTTATTTTAGAGACAGGGCCTTTTCATTGTCCCAGAACTCTCTGATTAGGCGAGGCTAGACTGGCCATCAAGCCTTTTGGTCTCCTGTGACTGTCTTCTGGCACTGAGCTTACAGGCATGCACCCCCACACTCAGCTCTGCCTTGGGAACGCTGGGTAAGCAACACTAAGCTAAAACCCTGCTCCCACCCCCTTCATCCCACTTCTTAAAGGAGAGATGGATGGAGGTAGCCTGTCTGACATCAGAACGAATGACCCTGCCCATGGCTGAGGTGGGCTGAGGTCCTCATAGGAGGAAGCAGAACTGATTCCCCTTTCTTTAATTCCAGTCTCTGGGGAATCTGCTACCCCCTTCTGGCCTCCTCCAGTACAGCACACACGGTGCACAGACATACCTGTAGATAAAACACATGCAAAAAATAAAAATAAATAAATCCCTCTTTTGAATGCTGCTACCATGTGTGTTCTGGCTCAGTTTTGCTGAGCATATGAATATGTTCAGTTGGTTCTATACCGTGAATTCATATAGTGGGCCACAAGGCGTCTGCGTACCCAGCTTTAGTCGGTTGTACATAACTGCTTTCTGAAGCATTTATTCCCACTCCGAGCAGCCAGAAATGCCAAGTGCACGGGGCCTCAAGCTGCCCTAAATGTTTGCCAACACCGGAGTTACTGGTTTCTTTTGTAGAAAATAATCCACGTTATTACTTTTCCATCTGAGTTGATTCTTTCACTAACAAAAATAAAAATGTGACCAGGCTTGGTGGCTCACCCTGGTAATCCCGTAGTCACTTGGGAGGCCAAGGATAAAAGATCAAGAGTTTGGGCCACCTAAGCTGTCTTAACCTGTCTCTGAAAACCAGCCCAGATAAACAAATAAAAATCAGGAAACATAACTCAGCCAATCAAAGCAGCCTCTCTTGGGGGGACGGGGGTGGGGCTGGGGGGGCAGGGCTCAGACAGTGCATCAGCCTGGCAGTGGCTGGAGGGGGTCACTGTTTGTGGGAGGAGCTTAAACTCTTTCAGGGGAAAGGTGTAAGACAAGGAACTTGACAGGGAAGATAAGGCTAAGTTCTTCAGGAGTCGGTGTTCTTGCTTCTATGCAGAAGGCAACTCCTTGCCCATAATTACCATGATTACCCCTCGGAGTCGCCTGTGGCCGTAGTGCTCCCACCTCATGCTCTCTCCCTGCTCAGTCTGCAGAAATCCATTCCATCTGCTCGCCAGTCACTCTCTCTGTCCAGTTCTGAGCACGTGCAGACAGACGATGGAAGTCTTTATCCGCAACGCGTTTCTCTTTATAAGCACAGCAACCATCGAATCTTTCAGGCTTCTTAGCTGGTTTTCTCGCAAGACATTTTTAATATTGGACGCTATTTCTTTGGAGGAATACAAAGCTTTCGGATTCAGGATGATTATCGATGGCTTCTGTTGTCCTTTAACTAAAATTTCCATTCTTAGGCACCGAGGAATAATATGCTGGAGGGGGGCAGGGGTCCTGATAAGAATTTTGTTGGTAAGCCAACCAGCGAGTTAGGTAAAAATACAGATTACTGCCCTGCAAGGGAAAAATGATGGCAGCAGCCACCTTAGTGTCGCAGTGACTGAGCCAGTCATTTCTTCAGCTAAGCTAAACCCGGTGCCTTTACGGAGTTCTTTGGGCTTAAGGGAATACCTGGAAAAGTTCGTCATCTCCATTTTTACAAATATTTCCTGACTGATCTCCTAGTTTTGAAAAAAGTGTTTTTATTAATATTTTGGAGAATTTTATATAACCTATTTTGATTATACTTGCCCATCCCCCAACTCCTCCAGATCTTTTTCCACCTCCCTCCCTACCCACCTGTCTGTCTGTCTATCTGTTTGTCTCTTCCCACGCCATCTCTAACTTCCTCTTTGTCTCTCTTTTAACCCATTGAGTCAAGTTTGTGTTGGAGACTGCTCCTTGGTGTGGAGCCTGCTCACCCTGGAGTATGACTGATAAACCAGATGTCTCATCGTTAGAGCAAAGAGATGCCCCTCTCACAGCAGCAGTCAAATACCAGTAGCTCCCCGGCTAGGCTGAGCTAGGGGTGAGCTAGGCTGAGCTAGGGGTGAGCTAGGCTGAGCTAGGGGTGAGCTAGCCTGAGCTAGGGGTGAGCTAGGCTGAGTTAGCCTGAGCTAGGCTGAGCTAGGGGATGAGCTAGCCTGAGCTAGGTTGAGCTAGGGGTGAGCTAGCCTGAGCTAGGTTGAGCTAGGGGTGAGCTGGGGTGAGCTCGGGGTGCCTACTCCACCCTTTCATCCTGGGGATTTGGTCTGGTTTGAGCTTGTACAGATCATGTGAATTTTTTAATAACAAGTTATCACATGAGTTTTTGCCCCCAAATGTTGCCACTTTTGCCTTGCAGAGCATCTTTGTCTTATGCTATCCCTATTTGGGGGTCACCTGTCCCTTGGCATGGGCCACATAATGCTCTCAAGTGTTCTCGTTAAACAAACAAGCTGTTGGTGGTTTGTGAGTGGCTCACTGCTGCACATGGATGCATTCCTGGAGACCTGGAGGCTGTACTGGTCCTGGCCGCCTTGAGCCTCTCCTTGCCCTGGTTTTGATAGAGCTGCTTAAGACTGGGTGCGTTGGTTGTTAGCATGCAGCTTGTTCAAGGGTGCTGTTTGAGGGGGTGTGGTGTGGGGTTGGGGTTAGCCCTCCTTTGTGGATTTCTAGAAGGGGTGTGTTAAGGTAGGTTTGTGTGTGTGTGTGTGTGTGTGTGTGTGTGTGTGTGTGGTCGGTCTGTCTGTCTTGTCTGTCTGTCTAGACCTGACACCTGGCCTCAGAGACACTGCCTCCCGGGACTCACTGCTAGTTTCTGTGACCTTGTATGAAGAGGCTTCTTCTCCCTGCTCCCTTCTCCTGTAGACCACGAGCCAGACAGAGCTGGAGAACTGGATCACCGCCATCCACTCTGCCTGCGCAGCTGCCGTCGCAAGGCACCACCACAAGGAGGACACGCTCCGCCTCCTCAAGTCGGAAATCAAGAAGCTGGAGCAGAAGATCGACATGGACGAGAAGATGAAGAAGATGGGGGAGATGCAGCTGTCTTCCGTCACCGACTCGAAGAAGAAGAAGACCATCCTAGACCAGGTGACCGACCGCCTTTGTGCGTCTGGAGCGGGCCAGATTTGTTAGCGCTTTTGTTTTTTTGTTGCTGTCTGGGGATCCTGAAACAGCTTCTGTTCTCTCGGAGACAGCCTGTCACCCAGACTGGTAAACTCTTTATTGTGACTGTCAGATTTCCTCGCCCTTTGTTCAGAGTTGATTGTTTTTGCGCTGACGGGAACGATAAGACATTGAACAGAAGGCAGAAATGGGAGGGGAGGGCCTTCCGAATCCTTCCAGTCCACGTGTTTCCAGGGGAATCTGTGCCATTTGAAATCTATGATGTCCTTCCTCACCTTATCATAGGGCTCACCTGTGCGGAGGATTCCTGGCTCCTCAGTGAACTCACATTTAAAAAGTGACGGGTGTTTCTCAAAGTCCACTCAGCTCGCCCTCACTACACATTGGGAATTGGTTTCAAGAACCTTGCAGAATCCCAAATCTGTGTGTGCCCTGGTCCTTGACATAAAAGATGGCGTCGTATGTTTTCATAACCCATCCCTGCATCATTTGTGGTACCTGGTAGATATGTTATGTAAATAATTGCTGTGCTGTGGTGTTTAAGGAATAATGACAAGGCAAAAGTCTGTACGTGGTCACTATAGCTATAGGGTACAGAGTGCCCTTTGTTCTATTCTTTCTGTTATTGGTTGCTGTAAATTCACAAAGCAACTCACAAGGCAAATTCGCATAGCAAAAAAACCATTTGAATCGAACAACAGCTTAGCGGTCAGCGCATGTGAGATATTAGGTGCCACTTCCCACATCCAGTTCTAGAAGGAACCTAACTCCGTGTTTGCCTCCCTCAGCCTCTGGCTCCCTGTCTTGAGAGGTTTCCCTTTGAGTTGTTCCCTAATAATGTATTCGCTTAGTATGCGACCCTTTCGCCTGCCTTCTTCCCTTAGCAGGGCCTCTTGGAGTTGATGTGCACCCCCTCGCTTACACATCGGCACACCTTCCTCCTTCGGGCCCCGTTCCTTATTCCCTGTCCAGACACACCCCTGGACCGTCTCTCCTTAGATGAGCATTTGAGCCATTTGCAGCTTCTCGGCTGCTGGGAATACTGCCGTCACGAGCGTCTGGGTTCTCACGGAGTTTTACCAGAGATTAGAAAGGGAGATGTCACTGATGACCCCTCAGCTCTCACGTTGTCCTTTTTGAAAATTTGACTTTAAGTGTGTGAGTGTCGTTTGTGGCGTGTCTGGGCATCGCGCACATTCTTGGTGCCCACAGAGGTTAGAAGAGGGCATCGGAACCGCTAGAGATGAAGTTATAGGCAGTCATGAGCTGTCCCGTGGGTGCTGGGAACAGACCCCGGGTCCTGTCAGAGCAACAAGAGCGTTTAGCTGCTGAGTCATCTCTCCAGCCCCAGGAGCTTACAGTCTGTGTCAGCGTGTTATTCTTGAATGCACCTCACCCCTCTGTGATCTTGCTTGAATGTCATATCAGTAGCTAGAGGATATCTTGCCACTTTGAGTGACAGAGACACGTGTGTGGGCACTAGCTGTGGGTGGGACCCCTTACCCAGTATCTGGGTCTCCACCACTGACAGCTTCCTACCTCCAACCCTTTCTTACCACCCCGTGCTTACCGTGTTTACCAAAGCCTTTAGTTTATTTGCTTTTGACCTTTAACTGACTTTCTTTTTCTTTTCTTTCCTTGGTAAAAGCTCTCTCTTAGCCCACATGAAAGTTCCCTGGTACTGGGAATCCCTCCATTTTCATTCCTTCCATCTTAGGTTAGTGGTCAGAAATTACACACACACACACACACACACACACACACACACACACACTCTCCATGACCCATGACATCTTGGCTAGGAGAGCACCAGTAACTAACAATGTACTTTGTTTCTGATACTGAGTTTATGGTTACAGGTCTTTGTAAACAAGAGCGCATGCACCCTAAGAGACACCCCCCCCCCCGTTGTTTACCCTCTGGGATTATAATTGTGCCTTACGATAAACAGATCTGCAAGGCTCTTGGAGAAGACGGTGGCTAACGTTTGCTCTTACCTTCCCTGACCCTTTTCTCTCCCCCTGTCTCCTCCCCCCCCCCCCCCACGACTGTAGATCTTCGTTTGGGAGCAGAACCTCGAACAGTTCCAGATGGACCTGTTCCGATTCCGCTGTTACCTCGCCAGCCTCCAGGGCGGGGAGCTGCCAAACCCCAAAAGGCTGCTTGCTTTTGCGAGCCGGCCCACGAAGGTGGCCATGGGCCGCCTCGGGATCTTCTCCGTGTCATCTTTTCATGCCCTGGTGAGTAGAAGCAAGTGACTTTTGGGGAATATTCACCTCAAGGCTTACTCCTGAACAGGACCTGACAGAGATTCTGTAGCGTCCCCTGGTTCTGGCTCATACAGATTTCCAAAAAGGCTTCACTTGGCAGGTCATGCAAAAAATTTATTTGAACCTTTGTGGAAATGCGCTTACATAAATCTCTCTGGATAGGGCTGAAACTATTGTGTAAAGGAAACTCACACTCCTACCCCCTGTCCATAGTATAGGGAATTGCAGCTCTCCCACAGATCTTTGTGGAGACTGGAGGTCTCACTCTGTCATAGTTTGATGGCTGCAACTATATGGTGTGTTTGAGGAAGGCCAAGTTTCAGTGAGGAAGTAGCCGAACACTTGCTCTCCTAAAGAAGGAGGCTTTTGTCTGACCCCGAGAGCAAGCAGCAGGTTGTGTGCTGTACTGTGTTGACAATCTGTAATCTTGAACACTTGCTAAATTACAAACAGCTTTGTGTACTTTGGGTCCATTTCTGCCAAAGGGGAAAAACAACCCGTGTACAAGCAACACGTTGTAGCCAATGTAGGGAGACGTCCTCATAATGTAGGGGTACCGCACCCGTGACACATTTGCTGTCGAATTAGATAGATGTTAAATGTTAGGGTCCAGACAGAGCTGCCCTGGGAAGTCTCAGCTGAGTGACAGCTGAGCCCTCCACCGAATTCTGAGCTATAATTCTGCCCAAGGTGTGTTTGCATTCTTTGTAAATAGATTTGTATCATCATTCAGATAGTTAGAAGGAGATTTACATTTTGAAAGCGGTCTTAAACACCAATTTCTAGAGTTTGTTAAAACCGTCATATCTGCTAATTTCATCCCTACTTGCCCATCTCTCTGGCTGTTACAGTTTTGTTTTTGTCTGTAATAGCTGGGTGAGTGAGGACTAAGACCTGAACCCAGTTTTCACCAATGGCACGGGCTAGGTCTGTTATAGTTTTTAATTTAGCCAAATCTTCATTCTGTGTGGGAAGAAAATATGAGATGAAAATTTTCACTTTGCTCCTGTTAGAATATCCTAATCAAAAGTATTTATTTTTATTAACAAGCAAGCTCAGGTGAGGCACCACCTCTCGAACTCCAGTATCCACACCCCTTAAACTTCTGTGCTTTGATTTTTTTTCTTATAAGACATTGGAGCTTATGTCTCTGAAACAGACAAGGAGAAGCCATTGAGCCACTTGTCGTAATTGATTTTTGATCTTCTAAACTCGCCCTCTTAATGTCTATGAAGTGTGCACGCCTCATCTGGTGACAGGTGTGTGAAATCTGCCCCATTGAAGAAGTTGGTAACTCTGACGGGTCTTTTTGCTCAGTTATTTGGACGAATGCTGTTTAATTCCCTAAGTCTGCTTCTCTGTTGCTCTCTTCTGTTTCTTGCTGACTGCCTCGCCAGCGCAAACCTTGGTTTTGGTGTCCATGCATCCTGGCCTTTCTGCAGCAGGGCTTTGACTTGAGACAGAACACGTTAGGTCACTCTGTTGGGTATCTTGTTCTATTTTCTGCCCGGGCTCTTGAAGAACAACACAGGCAGGGAATTTCATTCTGATCCATTGGACACCCCGCCCCCCAATCTCTCCTTGTCATTTGACCCTAAGAGTCCCCTCCTCTCAATGGGAGCGGAATCATTCTTCAATTTCTCCTTTGTCTAGGATGTACCCCCCTCCTTTCAAGTGGGGCCGGAGGAGGTGCAAGGGTTCCAGGGCCAGGGGAGGGCTTTGAGCTACAATGGGAGTCCCATTCACTAGGAGAGCCTCAGCCCTGCTGAGTGATTTGCCTTCATTAACTGAAGGGTCCCCACTGTAGTCTTTGAAGAAAGGTTATCATTGTTCTTGTTTGCACGGATGGGCTGACTGATAGATAGTCAGGTGACCGCCACAGAGGAGCCATTGTCTGGGCTGATCATTGAGAAACTTCTGAGCTCTTGTCCAGCAGTTCTGCCAGCTGTTTTTCTATACTCCTCAGTCATTACTGTTTTGAGAGGGGTGGGGATGGGGCTGGGGGAGGTGGCTACCAGTACCTTTTAGGGCCTTCTCACTTGAAAGTACCTGCTAGAGTCTTTGAGCAGCCTGAGTCAATCAGCCAGGCAGGCAGGCAGGCAGGCAGGCAGGCAGGCAGGCACTGAGTGTGTTGGTAGGTAGCACAGGTTTATCTTTTCTGTGCTTTTCTTCCCTCCTGAGACTATAAACACAAGAGTTCGTTGCAGCCAAGGTAATGGATTATAAATAAATAAATAAATAGATTGATTGATTGATTGACAAATCCATGCACGCGCCTGACGTATGTCAGCTGCTAGCCTTGTGATGAGGGTTAAAAGAGCAAAGAACACAGAGTCTGCCCTACTGGAGCCTTGGGTTCATGAAGGCAAGACGGGGAGAGGGACACCTGCAGTTAATGGAATATGGTTAAGTGCAAACAGTGAGGCATGCTGGGAAGGAAATGTGCAGGCTACCACACCCCCGCTGTGATAGTCACCCCTCAGCATCCTCAGAAGAGTGGCATCAGGAGCCCCTCAGATACCCAAGGGGGTGGTCAAGTGCCTCACACCACGTGCTGTGCTCACTGTTCCCACATAGTCGGGTCTTACCCTCCCCCACACTTTGAACCATGTGCAGGCTACTTAATAAAACACGTAATGCAGTGCAATGTCCTTAGACGACATTGTTTACTGAACGGCGATGGGGAAGCTGTCTCAACATGCTCAATGCATATGGAACATGAATAATTTTGATCTGAGGTTGCTTGAATCCACAGATATGGGGTTCTCACCCCTCCTGGTGTGTAGCATGAGGGCAGACAGACCGACAGACACTGTACTTAGAAGTAGCCTTTGCTGTTTGCAAATTCACTGAGACCAAACAGCTGGATTTTTTTTTTTTCCTTTTTCAGGCTTTGTTTTGTTTAGGGTTTTAAAGTTCAGCACCATTTCTTCTGTGTCTACACAGAACACACGTGTGTCAGCATGTTCTGATCTAATCATGTCACAACCTTTGTTTGCCTTCGACTCAGAAAGTTGAGACCAGAACATCTGACATGTTTTATGATGCGTTCTTTTTGTAGGACTCCCCCCCCCCCCCACCACCAAATACCTAAAGAATAAATGTAGGTTAAAATCTTTCTCATAAAAATTCTCACGGGAATCTTGACTCCCGCTTCTTAATGCCCTGATCTGTCTCTTAAGTGCTTAGCTGAGACAATGCAGGACCCCACGGCTCTCATCCTTGGGTTTGTCTCTGAGTCCAAAACCCTTCTCCCTAATACCCTGAGAGAAGCTGTCTGGCTCCAGTCCTCATGCATGTGAGGGTCCGTGCTTGTCTACTCTCTGGGATTCTGCTCTGTTGATACTGTTGGTACCAAAGACTCAGGAAATGCCTCGTGGATGACATGCTGTAGGCTGGGAGGCCCCCTGTGTTGCCCAATACCAGTTCATCCAGAAGGTTCTGCTGCCAGTTGGCACCTGGCACGTTGGGAGTTGCCCTCGTGGGAATCTATGACAAGTAGGTTCTTAGACATTCACCTCCAGCAGCAAAGAACAGGTGGGGGCTTTCATTTCCAGTCAGACTGGCTGTGCCTCCTACCTCGCCCTTTTGAAAGGAGGTTTGGTGGGTGGTCTGTTGAGATCTCCTGGCAGGAGGGCCCTGGAGTTCCTGGAACATTGTTTATAACCTGTAGGGCAAAGTTCAAGCTTGAATGCTCTACAGACTTTCTGGAGTCCTCGGATCCCCCCACTTCCACAGCTGTCACTGTGGCAGCTTCAGATACGTGGAATTCTGTTGTGAAGTGTTTCCCTGTTCAGACGGTACCTTGGAGGCATCTCAGCAGAGGATAGCTTTAAAAAGAAATAGAAGTGTCATTTCCTCCTCACCTAACATAACAATGTAAGTTATGGAAGATCTATGTGACACTTACACACACACACACACACACACACACACACACGAGGGAGAGTATATGTCTGCATGAGAGAAAACCTTCCCTCCATCAATACATTTGTCAGCCTTGGGTACAGCTCAGTGGTAGAGAGCTTGCCTAGCATGTGAAAGGTCCTGGGTTCAATCCCCAACACAGTGAAAAGACAGAGACAGAGAGAGACTGTTTAGCTCAGTGGTCCAGTCTGCAGGGTGTCCCCCTTGGTCTTTCATCCTGGAAAAGACTGATGTTTCAGGCTGTGACCCAGTCCTTCCTATCACCAGGGATGAACTGTGTCAAAGAAAGCCCCCTCCTCTGAAAGCATTTCCTAGACGCCCTCCCATTACCCAGAACTGCTCGGTGCATGCCCCACTCCAAGGAAAAGCCAGCTTTGACTTCTTGGCCAAGTGCCCAGATACATTATGGATTTTCTAGTGGAGACGCTGGGTAGTGGGGCCACGAATTACTTGCCCAGCGAAGAGGATGGCTTTCTGTGTTCTCAGAGATTGAAGAGATTGGCTGGTTTAGATTTAGTGTGGAATCAGAGCAGGCAGAAATCTGCTGGTTTTCACGGACCTTCAGTGTCATTTTGAATTAAGATGCTGCTAGGTAACTGACCCGTCGCTGTCAGGAGGATCTCAAGAAAACCTGGTTCCATGCAGTAGGTACAGCTCAAGTCTGACTGGAGGACGGCTAACTCTCAGCACCGCGGCATATTGTATTGCCGTTTTATTCATTATTGTTGATTTTCTACAGTGATTGAGCTCGCCAGCTTTTCATCTTACGTCAGCGAAGGTCCCAGAGTCCCCATGCCGTCACTCACTGCTTTGAACACTAGGGTCATTGCTATCCTTTGAGAGGGGGTTATGGAAAGGTGGGACTAGATGGCACCCCAAGGCACCGGTGTCAGCCCTTTGCTTCTTCTGTCTTTACAAATCCCAGGTGGCAGCCCGGACTGGTGAGATCGGAGTGAGAAGGCGTACTCAGGCCATGTCCAGGTCTGCAAGCAAGCGAAGGAGCAGGTTTTCTTCTCTCTGGGGCCTAGACACTACCTCCAAAAAGAAGCAGGGACGCCCAACCATCAACCAGGTAGGCCCCAGAGTCAACACAGAGGATCCACTGATGTTGCTTCTGTGTCAGTGGATGCTCTCGAGTGTGCATGTGTGTGTGTGTGCATGTGTGTGTGTGCGTGTGTGTGTGTGCATGGGTCTTTACTGACACTTTAAATCAACTTGAGACTTTAGTTCTGAGAGACAGTTTTTAATAAGTAGTTTATAGCCCAAACACTGAGCTCTGCCATTAGTCTGTCATCGACATCCTTCTCCCACCTGTCCTCTCCCCAAACTCTGCTTAATTACAGACCTAGTAAAGAAAGTGCAGAATTCAGAGTCCTCAGAGGAGAGCAGGCTCCACAGGAAGCCAAGTGAGCATTAAATATAGTCTTCTTAGGTCGTCTCTGATGCGGGATCCAAGGCAACCTCCAGGGAAAGGGACCGTTTCCTTGCTTCTGAGATTTGGAAGGTGGCCTTACATGGGCAGCTCCTTGGCCTATAGGAATGAGGACCCAGGAACGTGAGAGTAGCCACCATGGCTGCCTCTACTCAGATCCAAGCCTAGCAGAGGATCACGGGGCTCACATGGTCTGGGCTGATGCTTGGGGGAGCCCCGTGTAACAGAGCCCAGTGGTCTTTCTCTTCCCTCTTCCCGCTGAGGCTTCTCTCATGCTGTTGTCACTGACACCAGGAAGCCTCCAACTGCCTGACTAGATTTTAGAGACCAGAAGACGAGGGACTCGAGTCTCTTTGGAGGGCGTATTCGTTTCATGCACTACTACTGTAGCTGGACAACATTTGTGAGGTTGTGACCAAATCACTCTGAACTTTGAAACATTGTGTTTTCTGTCTTGATGGAGCCTGAAGGAGACCAGCCAAGCCTGTGATGCAAGTGGACATGAGCAACCTGGTTTACTTTTTAACCTTCAGGAGGGTAGGGTGGACATGGCACAGTCAAGATTCGGTGGCTCTCTGCCTCACCCTAAGAAGAAGGCTGTTAGCATCAGTATCTCTTCCTTCCTTCTGGAGAGAGAGGCCTTGCAGTTTGGACTTAGGTTCTATCAAAACTCTTGGTTTATATGGCCTTACCTTCTGGGCACCAGGTTAGATTGTAGCTAGGTAGATTGGAATGTGTGGTCAAGTTTCAATAGATGCGAGCAAATATCGTCACAATGTGTTTTTAAACCATTCTTATAATTCCTAAAGTAAATTAAAAAAAATCTTGCTTAGCCATAAATACTGTGATAGAAATTTCAACACTAATTCAGAACTCTAAAATAGACAAAAATTTTATGTTCTGTAGCTTCATTTTTACTGTGTGTGTGTGTGTGTGTGTGTGTATGTGTGTGTGTGTGTATGTTTGAAAGGCGTGGGAAGTTTGATTTCCTGGGACCTGGTTCTTGTGGTTTGCCATCTTAAGTTGTGTCACTCCTTGGGATCCAGGAGGGCCCCACCCCTGCTGTGATGTTTTCAGAAGGCCCCTCCCCTTTGTCCAGCCATTGTCCCGAGCTTCCTTTGCCCTGTTGGTCAGATTTCCTTTCTTTAAGATGACACTTTTGTCTGTGCAGGTGTTTGGAGAGGGGACTGATGCTGTAAAGAGATCTTTAGAGGGAATATTTGATGACACTGTTCCAGATGGCAAGGTAAAAGTGAACACGTCTTCCCTTTGGGTCACACAAGGGCACCAGCGCGTGCACAGTGCTGCGATTTGGGGGAAACTAAATTTCAGTACACCCAGTATGAAAACCTGAAATGATCAGGTTTTTACAAACGTTATATAACAGGTTACCACAAGGTGGGGAAAACCATTTTATGTTTAAATCTTGGTGCTAATAGGAACATTTTCCCCGCTGACATAACATTTTCCATACTTATCATCTGATGTCTAAGATTGCAACTAGAATATAAGATTTGAGTTCTGAGTTAGCTGAGCAGTTCATGTCATTGCTAATTCCTTTTTATGCACAACTTTTATTCCCAAGAGGTGAGTTCTTAGTGCCCTCACTCTCTGCCCACACCTGCTATTTTGTTCCCATGAATTTCAAAGAAGTGTTCTGATAGTATGTTCTTCTTCTTTTCAAAAATGCATTTTCCTCCCAAGCCTAATACTCCGGCATGATTCAACCTTGTGCTTGAATTGAATTGGGTCTTTCAAACTGTCAGGATTAAAACCCCAGAAAGGCCTTGACTTGCCCGTAGCCACTTTTTGTAGCCTTGCTAAAAAACAAAACCAACAACAACAACAAAAAGGACACCTTCTTTTCCAGGACCCCAGTTACACTTTCCTTGGGGTTCTAGTGCCAACAGCACAATGTTGCTGTGATTTTCTGGTTCCCATCTCCAGGATCAGTGTAGCAGAATTCAGCTTTTGGTTGCCAAGCAACCAAGTAATATTAGTCAGGAGCAGCTGAACCCAGTGTTCTAGAAGGGTCTGATCCACAGAAGCCAGGGTACGGTGGAGTTCTTGGTATCAGAGGCCACAGGAAGGGCCTTTCTTAACTCAGACACATTTCCTGGATGTGTCACCCTGGGTCTGGAGGTGGCTCGCTCAGGGAATGCATTCCCATGGCACCCTGTGTGCACAATTGTTCACGATGAAATTAGATTACTGCACATATATGCAATCCAAGCATAGTTTTAAATATTTACTTTGTTGTATCTGGAGTTGGCCAGTTTTGCGTACATTATACATTTTTTAAAAAGAATTATTTATTTTATGTATATGAGTGCACCGTAGCTTCCTTCAGACACACCAGAAGAGGGCGTCAGATCCCATTACAGATGGTTGTGAGCCACCATGTGGTTGCTGGGATTTGAACTCAGGACCTCTGGAAGAGTAGTTGGTGCTCTTAACCGCTGAGCCATCTCTTCAGCCTTGTGCTATACGTTTTAAATGATGTAGCATTGTTTCTTGCACACGGGGTATGGGAATGACAAAAGTTTTGAGTTCCCTTGTACCTACCTCTGTGTTTCCCATTTTTCTAGGCTACCTGTTTAAAAACCAGCTTCCTGGCATTTAGCCTTGCCCCAAAGAACAGTTTAGATGCAAATCTAGGGTTGACCCAGTGCTACGGGGCACTTATTTAGTGTTGCACGTGGGAGCAGCTTGGGAAGATCCCAGTCGTAGGCAATGGGGTGTGTGGGAAGTGATGGCTTTGTGGTGATTCTTTTCCTGGAGTCCAGCTTCTGTGTGAAAGCAGCAGAGTTCAAAGGCAGGGCCGAGACTCTTCCTCAAAACGGGGTTTCTCTCCCAAAGCCCTTCCACTGGGTTGTTGATGTATTATTATTATTATTACTGTTGTTGTTGTTGTTGTTGCTATGAATGGAAGTCATTTTACTACCTCCCAGCATTTTTCGGAGAAGTTGGTCTCTTCTTGTAGGTAGCTACTGTGAATCTTGTTCCTGGGAGTTTGTAGACCCATACTTAGCAGCCAGTGGCCTGGATTATAACCCCTAACAGAGCCATACTTGAGCATGAAGTACATTCACATTGCAACGGTCTAATACATCTTATTTGCCGGGGCTCCTGTGGGATCGTGGGTCCAAGGACGCTTTGTGCCCTGGCTCCTCAGCTTGTGAGGTTCAGCCGGCCTGCATTTGTACACGGTCTTCCCCCACATCCACACCTCCGCTGCCCTCACCCTCAGTCAGTGTGGCTGAGAACAGTGGCGATCCTAGGGAGGACTGCTGTGAGCAGCCTCGACGCTCTTTGAACTCCATCTGGGATGTGGCCTTGTTCCTCCCAGGGTTGTCCTGGCTGCCGGGGAGGACACAGGACGCTGCTGTCTGTCAGCCCGTGGAGCCAGGGTATTATTATCTTTATGAACACAGTTCCACTGGGGGCTCATTGTTACTTTGCAGTATAAAATTTTACATGGCAGATATTCTTGCCATGATGGAATTTTCTACTCAAAATTCAAAATGCCTTTGTGGAAGAGACATTGGGCTGTGAACCAAATGGTCTTGCTCTCTGCTCACTCGTGCCATGATCACATCATGGCCCTAGACAATGTAGGGACATGCACTCTGTGCCCAGAGTCAAAGGCTGCCTGTCTTTCCTTTCATAAAGCTCCTTTCTCAATAGCTGTCTCTCCCAGGGGTCTCCTCCCTCCTGGCAGGCACCTTCTTTCTAGCCTAGGCTGTTACTCTGGGTACAGATAATCTGAGCATCTGAAATCATTAGACATGGACGGCTGCAGCTCTGATGACTTCGCTTCTTATCACAGAGGGAGAAGGAAGTGGTCTTACCCAGTGTCCACCAGCACAACCCCGACTGTGACATTTGGGTCCATGAATATTTCACTCCATCCTGGTTCTGTCTACCCAACAACCAGCCAGCCTTGACGGTTGTCCGGCCAGGGGACACTGCGAGGGACACCTTGGAGCTCATTTGCAAGGTATGTAGCTCTTCAGGTTGTTCTCCTGAGAAGAGCAGAATCGGGGAGTCAAGGGAAGACCTCTTCTCAAGTTCCCGTGGGTATAGTCTGAGGGAGGAGGTTGGGTATGCCTGGCACCTGTGGGGCACAGTCTGAGGGAGGAGGCCTCTTCTCAAGCACCTGTGGGCACAGTCTGAGGGAGGAAGCTGGACATGCCTAGCAAATTCAGGCAGCCCTGCATTCCTTCGTGACAGCATGCACCATGTGTAAGCAGTGTCTTGAGTGAGGAGGAGGGAAACTCTTCCGAATGCTTCGTCTCCAGGTCATAGGTGTATAATGACTATACCAACTCACCCTGCACACAGTATAGAGAACCTGAGACAGAGACTGAAGCTTGGTAGGACTGAGAATGCAAAACCCACCACTGTGGACACACACGCATGCTGCTGCTTGTCCTTCTGTTACCTACATGCTCGCACATGTGTGCATCCAATTATGTCATCCCATTTTGCCAACTGATGTTTGAATGGTAACCGATTCCGAAGTGAGTTTGGCACGATGGGAAATTGCTCTTTCTGTGGACGTGGAATTAGCCTGCACTTTCTAACTAGACAGTGACTGGTTTGTTCTACTTTTGCCTCACACTGTGGAAATGTCTCCATCCTTTTCAAGGCGAGCCTCTTCATATCTGGGCGCCCTTCGGTGACAGCAGGAAGCAGAAAGTCACCCTTCTTGCACACTGGTTTTTACTTTTCTGTGTGTAATGGCATCTGTGGTCTTAGTCGATCACATCACGTCTGAAAAGGAGTGTCACTTTCCTGACTTGCAGATACAGAAAGCGAGGCCCCGAAAACCTTAAATATTTGCCCCACTTCACATCACAATCGGAAAGGACAGGAAGATCAGCCAAGTGAGCATAGGAGAGACAGCCTTGTTCACACTGCCCCCAACTGGGGTGTGTGCAGTTGTGACAGTGGACACTCACAGAAACTCTCAGAGCGTTAGTCTGTAGGAAGGACAGTCCACGAGGCTCAGAGGAACCTAGAATCTATTCCTAGGGGGGTCGGCTTCCACTGTACCCTAATTTTATTCTAGAACCATTTGGATGAATAGCAATGACATTTTAAAAGCCCTGTTCATTCAGCATATGACTTGGAAATATTGAATAATTTCACTCTCTCAACAAGTGTGTTGTGATTACACTACCAGAAATTTATATATGCCTTTTTTTTTAAATCACTAATGTCCAATATAAAAATATGACTCTTCATATGACTGGGGGAGGGGGAATGAAATAATCCGGTCCACTCAAGACTTCAAAGCCTTATGTGGAGAAAATTAGATCAACCTGTTGTTTTAGGACAAAGCTGAAGTCGACCCCCACATAGGCATTAAAAGTGAATGACAGCACCCCACAGCCCTCAGTTCTTTCATGGACACGGGTTCTGGCTTTCGGACACACTGGAACCTCTGCTCATGGCTCTTCATTCTAATTACGTAATAGAGTTGGTCTTCTGAAGATTTCTGTGTTCCTGCATTTATAGCTGAGCACAGTTCTTTAGAGAATCACCAATATTCTGCAGAGCTGTGAGAGTTGTTCTTAGTTGCTGAAAGTTGAACCCTGACTTTTTTGCATAAGCCAGATCCTGAAAGCTGTCTCCAATATGCTCACTTGGCTGATGTTCCTGTCCTTTCCGATTGTGATGTGAAGTGGGGCAAATATTTAAGGTTTTCGGGGCCTCGAAAGTGACAGCCACAGAGGGTACTTGAGGAATTGAAAATTAAGCCTTGGTTTTGGAATGGCCACGTTTTTGTGGGAAATTGGTCTGTAGGAAGAACGATGAATTGGTTGGATCAGGTTTTTTTGTTTTTTTACAGCATTTTGCCTTTCTAAAAGGAACCAAAAGGTAATGCTGCCTCTGTCATGTAGAGACATCATCAAGTTACCCTGTAGCTCTCTTCCTCTAGCTTTTGGTTCCTTACTGAGTTCCTATGGGCATCCTTAAGGTGCGAATTCCTTTCTGTAACAAAAATGGATCATCCTGCCGAGTGTTCCTGAGTTATCACTTTTCCTGTCAGAACAGAAATAAGACCGCACCATATAGAACAGCTTCTGTCTCTCGAGTTTAAACATGGAAAACTTCCACGCTGTACTTTAAGAAACTGATGGTCTGGCTGGGCGGTGGAAGCGCATGTCTTTACTCCCAGTACTTGGGAGGCAGAGGCAGGTGGATTTCTGAGTTCGAGGCCAGCCTGGTCTACAAAGTGAGTTCCAGGACAGCCAGGGCTATACAGAGAAACCCTGTCTTGAAAAACCAAAATGAAAAAAAGAAAAAGAAAAAGAAACTGATGTTCTCCAGAGAAGTATCTATGTAGGATAAAATGTATAGTGTGCTCAGACCCATGTCTTCCAGACTCCTCTGTAACTGTTGGAGTAGTTCTATTCCTAAGGATGGAGAGGGAAGAGAGGGTGTGCGTGTTATAAAATAATCTAATATAATGGCGAGTCTGTCTTTTATGTCATCATTATCAAGCTCTGCATTGGTAAGGGATGCTGTTTCTAATATCTAGTAATCAATTTCTTTCTTCTGTCTCTTGCATTGCCTCATTCTCTTTCCTATCCTCTGACCCACATCATTTCACCTCAGTTTACCATCTGCCATCCATCTGATCACCAGTCAAGTTCTGTTTCAAGATGCACATTTCGTGTGATAGATGTTACTGAAATGATTGTTAAACACAGCCAGTAACCATGTTAGCCCGTGGTTCTTTTTAATATAATCAGATTATTGCAATTATACAAAATTACAAAAATGATCCATTCTTTTTTTTTTTTTTTTTTTTCCGAGACAGGGTTTCTCTGTGTTGCTCTGGCTGCCTTGGAACTCACTTTGTAGACCAGGCTGGCCTCGAACTCAGAAATCCACCTGCATCTGCCTCCCGAGTACTGGGATTAAAGGTGTGCACCACTACACCCGGCTTGATCCATTCTTTCATAGTGACTCATATTGTTCATGTGTGACCATGGTGTCACGTTACTCCATATTTCTATGTGTGAAGTAGGTATCTGTTCACTGTGTATATGTATAGGCCAAAGGACAACCTCGAATTCCATTTTCAGGGACATCGTCCACCTCCTTTGAAGTAGGATTTCCCATTGTCCTGGACCTCACATAATAATCTAGACAGGCTGGCCAGCCAGCCCCAGGGATTGTCCTGTCCTCTGTCCAGAACACAGGAGTCAGAGTGACATGCCATCACTCCTAGAAGGTTTACACAGTTCTTGAAGTGGGCCTCAGGTCTCATGCTTACAAGACACACACATTTCCCGACTCGGCTGTTCCCACAACCCAATTCTTATGTATCTTCGTGGCTCGAACTATTTATTAAAAAGAACTACATAGCTACTTAGTTCTTTAAAACAATTATAGTTAAAAAAAAAAAACCAACTAAACTTGCCCAGTTGTGATATTTATTTTATGGCACAATTTACAGCTAGCTTTCTTGACTCTAAACAGATATAATGCTAAGTGATTTGAGTAAATGTACTCTGGAAAGCAAATTTGTACTATTTAATTTTTTTTTTCCCTAATGGAATTTCTCTTGCAAAGAAATTTTCTCTCGAATGTTTTGCAAAGTCAAAACAAGCCAGATGCGCAACAGCCATCCATCAATGTTCTCCAACACTTGGATTCTTTTCGCACACACAGTGTTATGAGCGCCGTTGAAGTTCTGCCTGCTTTGATATGGAAGTTCATAACGGTTTCCCTAAGAGTCGGGAGACTGAATCGGCTCCTGCTTTGTTTCAGATCATAACTCCTAAACTTTCACCGAACTGGGAGGACCCACAGGAATACTTATCCTTCTCGCCCTGATTTTAGAATAACTATTCACCAACCGGAAGGGTCTTTAGATTTCTTATTAAACCTGTGTAAATATTTGCACATTTACTTATTTTGAGCCTGAGCTGGTCTCAGCCTTGAAACCCTCTTACCTTAATTTCTAAAGCGCCGGGTTGTAGGCATGTGCTGTAGGCATGCGCTGGTACTTGAGCGCAGGGGCAGTACACATGCGCTGGCACTCCAGCCAGTCTTCGTCATTTTCACAGTCGCTGTACATATTCATCTCTATTTTTTAAAGTTATCAAGACAATGAATAATAGAGAGAAGTTTTGGAAAATATGTGCAGTGTGAGCCATGTTCTCTGTACTGAAACCCAATTGCTGTTTGTCCTTCCCTGTGCAATTCCAAATGTCAGCAGTGTGGTGTCTGGGGCCGGTAGGATCCTCGCTCTCTTTAGTAGTGCTCGACAGCTGGCTGGGGAGAGTCCCACTGCGGTTTGTCCCAGAATCCCCTGGGTGAGGTTAGGACAGCGCTGTGACGTCCAGAAGGTGACTGTGGACGAGGTCGTCTGGCTAGGACTGACCCCGAGTGTTTATTAATGACAGCAGTAAGGTGGCCAAGCTCCTTTGTCCCTGTTAGGAAGACCATGTGAAACTCAGTCCCCCTTCCCTTGTGCTTCAGTAGGGAACAGATGGTAAAACAAAATGTTTGCTTGTAATTAAAGATTTGTGAAGCCCCCGGAGAATGAGAAGCAGGCACACAAGGGAAACTCTTCTTACTGGTCATATCACTCCCTCCCTTAAAGGCTTCCATGTTGTGCTATCCGCTGCATGCTGCCAGGGAACTCATTTCCACTTTCTGGAAATGTGCTGTTGGGGTAAACCATGACTGTCCTCTGTGCATGTAGTTATTTAAAAACATAAGGCACCACTCCCCTGTCTCCCAGTCTCTGTCTCCCAGTCTCCACACACCAGTTCTCCAAACCCAAGCTCACCCCAGACAGAGGTCCTTGGTGATGAGACCGGTCGGAGTCTGTTCTCCTGCTGCATCACGGAGTGCCCGCCTGGCACCCTGTTCACACTGTGAGCTGTGTCTCACTGAACGTTGAGGGGATAATGACTGGAGCACCATTTTGGGCTATGTATTTATACATACTGGCAGTATAAAGGAAGAGTTCTTACCTGCTACACTAAATTTTACTTATTAAAAGATAGTTCTCACCACAGGACATTTTTTTTTATCGCTTACTTCATATAAAATTGAAATTTTATTTTAAAAAGTTGAGAAATTTCAAATGTATGTAGAAGTGAGATCCATGTAATACATCCTCGTGTGCCCATTGCATAGGATATATAATTACCATGTTTCATTGGTTTGTTTATTCTGTCTCCAAGTGTGAATGACTTTGGAAGCAAATTCCAAACAGTTTATCTCTTCCTTGCTAGTGTTTTAAGGTGCAGTTTCAAACGATAACGACACTTCAAAATTAAACCTACCCGTTTAAATCCTCTCTTGTGCTGTAATTCCTTGTTGTCTTCTAACATTTGAAAAGCGTGTTTGTTTTCTCCCATGTGTCTTCTTGGCTGTGGATTGAAAAATATTTATAAAACCATATTAATCATGGTTCTTCTTTAGTCAGATTAACTCCAGGATGGTATCTTAGTGTAGATCCACGGAGCTGTCTTAGAGGAACGGTGAGGCCCCGAGAGCTCTAATTCCCAAGCCATTTGCTGTGCATCCCAGGCTGGAGGTGCACTCTCACAGCCCCGAGGGAGTCCCATTCTGGGATACATAAGCAAGGCTGGAACCCTGGCCTCTTCTTGCTTGTGTGATGGCCGGCTTGCAGTGAGCCCCTAACACTTGTCCTGGGGCCCAGCAGCCGTTTTCTCTCTCATTGTAACCCCCCCCACCCCGTTTCTCTGTTTCTCTGTTCCTCCGTTCCTCCGTGTGTCCGTTCCACCTCACCATGTGAGTGTATGCCATGACGTGCAAGAGCTTCTTTAAGAGATACAGTTGAAAACTCAAACCAAACACACGGGTCTGTGGCTCAGTTTTCTGCACTGAGTTGCATGATCCGTATGACATTTTATTAATGAGTTCCAGGTCCGATTTGTAGTCTAACCTTTTTTTTTTTTTAAGTATAGAAACCTGCCACCCAACCCCCATCCCCATTGCCTTAGGGAACAAGATAACAAGTCTCCCGATCTCTCGAGGACGGAATCCCTCCTGTTCACTACTAAACAGACATTTTCCTCCCTTCCTGTCCTAGACACATCAACTGGATCATTCCGCCCATTACCTGCGCCTGAAATTCCTAATGGAGAACAGAGTGCAGTTCTACATCCCGCAGCCCGAGGAGGACATTTACGAGCTGGTAATGTTTACGACCACTGTCCTCGAACACCCCGTCTGAGATAATTTTCAAATCGTGCATGTACTTGTGGTAATTGTAGCTGGTGGGATGGAATGAGCTTCATTCAGAGCCACAGAGCTGGCAGAAATAACCTTGCTTATCACAGAAATCCCGGAGTGGAAAGTCGCCTTTGCTTGTCCAAAAAGCAGGGCTGCGCTGCCACCAAAGACGTTGAAACCCACAGATGATGCTCAGATAAGAGTTGAGTCATCAGGACAGACTCTTGCTGAACACCTTTCTTTTTAATCGGTGACTCTAAAATCAGTTGGCGGTTGCCACAGTGAAAGCGCTCCAATTTTGTGCAACTTCTACCATCTTATCAGAACTGACGGGGTAAATCTTGTGGGTGTAACACCCCCCTCCCCCACCTCCCCGACCATCCATCTAATGCATCACCCAGCTTGCTGAAACTGCATTCACACAGATTCTTGGAGACATCTGTGGATGTCTGAGTCTCCTTAGAGATAGAGAACGCAGTTTCTGATCTGGGCCTGAGATTATTATCAGTTCTTCTGCATACAAATCATAGGGGGCTGGCGAGCATAAGACACCAATACCGAAAGTTCTGGGATTTTACAAAGGGCAGAAAGATGGTTTCTCAGTAGGTGTTAGCGGTTGTCACCTTGGTAACCACTGGCAGGTTCCTTTTCTTAGCAGAGCAGTGCATCTTTCAGTTCTAATAAACAGTGGTTTGGGGACCAAGGGCCTCTCTTGGGGAATGTTCTGGCTTCTCGGTTCTTAGTCATCTTTCTGGGGGACACAGAGCTGCTTGTCGTGGAGCTGGGGATAGAAACAGGGGAGTGACTCCCCACAGAAAGCAGAACTGGAAGTACAGCTCAGAGGTTCCTTTTGGAAAGAGGAACCACAGTGCAGAATGTCATAGGGAGTGGCATTTTAAATCAACTTCTTGAGCTATACTTCTTCTATTAGGAAACTCTCGACAACCGTAAGCGCATAACAGATACAAGTGGTTGTTTCCACTGGAAGAGTTATGATTTGGAGTGTTTCTGCCAGCCGAAAAGGTCACCCCAGATCTCTAAAGTATTATATTTTTTTTTTGAGGAAATATGGATTTTTCTCTTGTGGCAGTCTGATCATGTTATATGTTGGAAGAGGATGAAAGTGGGCCTGGTGGGGGGATGGTTCTGTGACTAAGAAAAGGACGGCTCCTGCAGAGGAACCAGCTTAAGGTTCTCAGTGCCCACATGGCGGCTCACCACCATCCACAATTGTAATTCTGGGCTATCTGATGCCCTCTTCTGGCCTCTGTAGTCACTGCACACACATGGTGCATAAATGTGCCTGCAGGCAAAACACTCATATACATAAATATTGCAAAGGGAAAAGGACATAAATGACCTCTCGACTCTTTAAGCCACTGTTGACTGTGTTGATGGAGATGGAGCTGGTCTCATTAACAGCCAGGAGCCAAGGTGTTCCTTCTGAGAATTAAATAGCCAGTTGTTTGTGTTCTGTGAACATACTCAAGGAGTCCTTTCCATGCCAAAGAAGAAAAGCCTTAGCTCAGCACTACAGTCCTCATCTGTAGCCCTAGCTGCTCAGGGGGCTGAGGCAGAAGAGTTGCATGACCTCTAGGAGTTCAAGGTTAGCTTGGAGAACAACACAGCAAGATGTTTCTTGGAAGAAAAAAAAAAATCCCATGCGTAGTGTGGTAAACATCTAAAATTCCTACACTGGGAGACTTAGGCAAGAGGATTGAGAGATAAAGCTTGGGGCTAGCCTGGGCTACAGTTTCATCTCATCTCGGTGAATAACTTGGAGTTTCATGATCAAAAAAGTCAGAGAGGTCAGGCTGATTACGCTGCAAGAAGATAGTTTAGTTTATGCCTTATAATTTGTGAATTTTACAAACAGTAAATTGCAGGGCTCATAGGCAACAAGCTTCTATTTCTTGTATATAACAGGCATGTGTGCTAATCAGGTCCTGTATATACCAGGAATGTATACTACTCGGGTCCTATACATGTCAGGCATGTGTGCTAATCTGGTCCTGTAGATACCAGGCACGTGTGCTAATCAGGCCATGGCTTTAAAATGTTTATTAGTCATATACTATTGTTATGAACAAACTTTTTTTAGATTTATTTATTTTACTATCTTATGTGTATGAATAAGACTGGAGTCACAGACAGTTGGGAGCCGCCCTGTGTGTGCTGGGAATTGAACTGGGTCCTCTTCAAAAGTATCGAGTGATCTTAACCATTGAGCCAACCCTCCAACCCTCCCCTAGTCACATATCATATTTAAGCTATGGATACGGTGTGGCTTTATCCAGTGATGACGATGGAGTGCTGGTGAGCCCAGCTCAGCCTGTTCAGGTCTATAATTGTTATTATGTATGTGCTATAGTTAAGGGGAACAACCCGTAGGTACAAAGGGACCACTGTGCTTTCTCTCACCCTTTGCAGTGGTCTCTGGCCCAGAGATCCCCAGGGAAGCAGTGACCAGGGTCGTGCTTACGTCAGCACCTCCATCTTACCAGGCTCTCTAAGCTTCTTGCGTTCTGGGCGGCTTTCGTGCCTGACGAAGCTTCTTGACCCCTTCCCAGAGTAATGCTTACAGTCACGTGAGACAGGACATACAGACAGACCTTCCCATGGCTTAGTCATAGCAAGATGCTTAGCAAAACTCAATTTTAAATGATAGGTAACATGTTATGAGCTCACGAAATTATAAAACTTAACAGTGGATGTAGTAGCTACTGCTGCTCAGAAATAGTGGCAAGTATAACTAATATCCAGAGGTATTAATAGCAACTGGGATTTGCTACTGAGATGGCTTTAGTACTCATGAGGAAGCCACGGGCACTCGTAGTGTTGTGGTCCGGGTTGCCTACGTGCACCCACGGTCAGAGAAGATGCTGGGCCGTCTTCCGTAAATGTTCTGGGTATCTTTTGCTTTCTGTTCTGAGTTCACAGGCCCCTAGAATCATCTCAGGGGTCCCTGTTCTGCAGCCCTGCTTTAGAGCATTCCTCGGGGTGTGGGGTCATGCTAAGGCAGGGCCTGTCTGGGCACAGAGTGCTTTCTGAGAGCATATTTGTTTTCTTGCTCGTTTCTGAGCAAGCAGCAGGCTACACGATATTAATAAGCCCTGCTACCTCCCTGCATGCTGGGGCACTGCTCTGCAGGAACCTGCAGGTGTCTCCAGCCATGCCCTCATATATGACTCCCACCCCAACCCCAGATACTTAATTCTGTCCCATCGATAGCAGAAAGTGAGTCCTGGACTTGGAAGATCTTGGAGAGTAATGAGTATTCATTTGTGTGAGTGAGAAGGGAGTTCTCTGAATATCTACCAATAGTCATTGTCTGCCTGCTTTGCTGATTATATTAATGTAAATGATACCCATTTGGCTATTTCTTCCTGACTAGATAGTTGTTGGAAACAGTCCATGGAATGGCCACAGACCTGGGGTTTAGTCTGTAGAGACAATAGCTTTCCAGATTTCACACTAAATGAGATCTTATTAAAGTGACAGGGGAATAAAATGTGCAGCCAAAATTGATTAATTTATTTATTCATTCATCTCGCAAATATTTACTTAGCGTTTCTGTGCCAAGAATAATCTCTGATCCTCACAGGGTATGTGCCAGAGGTGGGGGGGGGGGGGTCCTGTTTCTGGAGGAGCCTCTATTCAGGTTCGCAGAAATACATGTAAAAACCTGTCACTGGCAGCAGGTTTTCAGGCTTGGAGAAGCAAGAAGTTAGGGAGAGAGGCACGGTGCTGGCATGCTGAGGTGTGAGGTGAGTCTGGGGGTGAGGAGAACAAGATGTGAGTCTCACGTGTTTTACAGAAAAGTGTTTCAAGAAGGTGTGACATGGGTCTGGGGAGAAAGGTCAGTTGGTAACATTCCTGCCACAGAAGCCTGAGCTCTAGACTCCGGTACCCCTGTAAACGGTGGTACAGAGCCAGGCACCTCTAATCCCAGTGCAGGAGGCAGAGACAGCGGGAGCCTCAGACCTGGCTGGCTGGCCAGCCTGGCTGAATTGGCGAACTCTAGGCTCAGTAAGCGACGCCATTGATAAAATTTGAAAGAGAGAGAGAGAGAGAGAGTGTGTGTGTGTCTCAGTTCTTAACTTCTCACGCAATACAAAATGAAGACAATCTGCCTATCATTTGTGTTGTATTAGGTAGGTATCAAGTGCAATCTAAAGACAATTCAAAGCCTGTGTGACATAGCTTTTATGCAAATACCACACTGTTTCCCATAAGAGAGTTGAGCACCCATGGGTTTGGAGATTCTGGGGTCCTGGAGATCCTGAAACCAGTCCTGTGAGTTACCTAGTAATGGCAACAGCTGGCCTCTATTGTAACAGGCTCCTTGAGGTTGGTGTATGCCAAGCGCACTCTAGGACACGGGACGACTCCCTGCTGGCTAGGGTACTGTGGCTAAGAGGCCTTTGTGGCTTAGGCTGGCATGGTCAGGGGAGACGGGGAGACAGGACTAACAGCATGTGGTTAGAGCAGTGTTAAAAACTTATGATGTTTCCCCTCTGGGGCCTGGGGGAGGTGCTTCAATAGTACTTTAAACGTGGAACTTCAATATGTGTGCCACTTGCCTGTGCATAAGGTGGCCAGCTTTCAAATTCCCTAGCCCAGATCCTGTGGTTTCAGAAAACACATTTTAAGACACAGAAGTTTCCTGTATTTTTTTACTTTTTTTTTTTTTCCTTAACCTGGCCTGAGTCTCAGTCAGCACAAGAGTGAGCGTGTGGCCCCGAGGCTGGCTTATGTGACACCGAGACAGTGGACACAGTGGAGAGCAGAAATTCTGAGCAAAGTATCCCACTGGCTCTCTGCAGAGATGGTCAGAACTAACGGGTCTATGCTGTCACCTAGTGGGAAGGACTGGCTGCTACACATATTTAAAAATAAATGAGCAGGGCTCAACCCCAGCAGAGATGAACACTGTGGTATTGAGTGAGCATGGTGCTTGTCCTGCCATGTCTTGTCAGCTTTCTTTAAATAATTCCGTATTTGTAATTGTAGTGGCTATATTTTCTGATCTTTAAATCACTGAAGTCCTCTAATTGGAGAATTTAATTTTGTGAACTGAAGTGTCTAAATAAAATCATATTGAATTATGCCCCCGGACACCCAGGCTGTACGGCCAGTGTTCCTAGCTCTAACCCCTATCACATTGTGTCATAGTATACCATTAAAAAAAAAAGACCCGTGCTTTCTTCTTGACTGTATAAAATGACATCCTGAAGAGATGGGGCAGGGGTAGACGTCACCGAGGTCCGCTTCAGTGACTCAGGATGCAGTACCTATCAAATTCTATGGCTTGAGATTTATTTTCATTTCCAGATCAGTAAGAGTTTGCATTTGTCTTCAAATTTGGATTTCAGCTATAGGTTTTTTACCTAAGAAGGCTCATCCTCCTAACCTCAGGCCTCTTTGGGTTTCACACTGGGCTGGGAGTCACCATGGTGGGACACAGAGAGAGCCATATCTCTGGGGCTTGCAAGACTGCATTTAGACCCTGCCCAGCCCACCCTGGCTTTACAAACATGTTAGAATACTTTCTCACCAGCCTTAGCGCCCTGTTTGTGAAATGGACGTTGTAATTGTCCCAGGATGGAATGATAAGGCACACAGTTGAAATTCATGTCTTGTGAGTTAGCTCCAGATATATGGAACTGCACTGTCAGTTGATTTAAACATTTTCTGATGCGCGAGCTATATAATACTTTAATCTTGCATTTATACAGAAACACATTCTAGACTATGTTGGGTTTATAGATGGTTGGTTGATTTGTGTACTTACTTTTCTTTATGATTTTGTATAGTTGAGTGGCTAACCGAGAATCTCATCACACAGACAGTCTGTATCTACCAGTTGATCCTGCTGTGGATTTCCTCCTGTGGAAGTGCTGTGTGAACAGGCAGAGATGTCTAGTACTGTGCAGGCCTTCACTCAGCATATTTATAACCTCCTTTTGATTTTGACGAGTCCCCTGCCCCAGCACTAGAGGGTTTAATGATGGGGGCATTGTGTTTCAGGTCTGTGATGAATTTAGGGTGCTCTATAGAGTGATGTGCATGTGGAGAGAGCGTGGTTAGAAGCAGCCTGGTTTTCTAAGCTTAGCTGAGCGTGGTGCTGAGAACTGAAGGTTTTTCACTCAATAAAAACACTGATGTAGCATGAATTTTTGTTCAAGTATCAATTATGAAAAAGCAAATTTACAAAATGCTGATCTGTCGTATTTGCGATGGGCCCCTCACTCGCCCCCCTCTCTCTGATTTGCAGCTTTACAAAGAAATTGAAATCTGTCCAAAAGTCACCCAGAATATCCACATTGAGAAGTCAGACGCGGCCGCTGATAATTACGGTAGGTTTTTATTTGTCTTTGGTCTTGGGTGTTTGTGTTTCCAGTTAAAGCATTTCATCTGTAAACAGAACTGAGCATATTTACAATTCAATAAGAAGCCCTTGGGGCCTGTTTTAAACACACATCTGGCTCCTGTGCCATGAAGTGCAGCTGAGCTATGAGAGACGCTCAACCCGGGCATGGGGGGCATGGGGGGCATGGGGGGCATGGGGAGGAAAGCCTCTGGCCTTCAGTCTCTTAACTTGAATCAGTGGGATTCTGCTGTCCTAAGGGGCAGACAGAGGGGCCACAGAGATTACTCAGTGGTTAGAGCACTTGCTGCTCTTAGAGGAACCAAATCGGATGCGAGCACCTTGAGGGGCTTACGGCTGCTTTGAACACCAGCTTCAGGCTATCCAGCACCTTCTTCTGGCTTCTGTGGTATCTGCAGTTCTGAGTCTCTCTCTCTCTCTCTCTCTCTCTCTCTCTCTCTCTCTTCTGTGGTGTCTGCACTTCTGAGTCTCTCTCTCTCGATCTCTCTCTCTCTCTCTTTCTCTCTCTCTCTTTCTCTCTCTCTTTCTCTCTCTCTTTCTCTCTCTCTCTCTTCTGTGATGTCTGCACTTCTGAGTCTCTCTCTCTCTCTCTCTCTCTCTCTCTCTCTCTCTCTCTCACACACACACACACACACAGAGTGGGGGAATGGTTGGGAGTGAATAGAGAGATAGATAAATTTTTTTAGAAGAAAGACATAGTGGGGATGGATTATTTTATTTTCTGTTGTGCCTGACGATGAAGGAAATATCCATTTCCTTATGTTGCCCTCTCTACCTTTCTCCACAAGGAAAGTTAAAAGGACTTGCTTTGTTGATGTGTAGTGGTACAGGTCTTTCAAAAACAAACAAACAAACAAACGAACAAAACAACCCCTGCCCCCCATACACACAGACCTGCCTGCTGTCATACTTTCCTATATGGCTGTCTACACTCTGCTATCATTACTGATATCGTTAGACTGCTGTTCGATTAAGCAGTAAAGGAATTATCCCTTGAGCTCAGGAACTGGGGATCTGGCGAGTGCTATGTTAGGAGAGGTAAGGGTCATTGGAGCCCAGAGCCCACAGCTGCCATTTCCCTCTCACACTCTCCTGGCTCAGACTGTTATTTGTTGTCATTTCTCCAGAGCCAGGCCTGGGGCAGCTGTCACCGGAGATGAGCCTGTGGCTTTTTTGCAGGGGGGAAACGGAGGAAGCAGTGAATCAGGTCCTACTCAGTGACAGACAGTGACAGCTCTCAGCAAATCACAGAGTCACCTACTTACAAAGGTGTTGATGTGCGTGGACCTACTGTGTGCTGGAGCTTACATTTCCTGGTGAAATGTCAAGACCACTGCTCACATGTATTAGAGATCTTTCTCTGAATGCAGTGGTTAACCTTTTAAGTGTTTGGAAACCCCCAAAGCCCTCACAAGGCAGCTGGTATCATGTTCCCTCCTCATCTCCTGCTGTGGGCAAATATCATCGTCTCAAAACGCTCATTAGAGAATTGTGGCCTAATGAATAGAACCCAATTTTGTCTCTCTGGCCACTTCTGGTATACCTTCACGCCGTTTACTGTTTGACCCTCCCCCGCCCCCAACCAAACATATCAGGAAGCCTGGAGGACATCCTTAGTGGCAGAGAATTAATGTTTATAAAGGGCTTGATATGCAACAGAAGTGTGGCCTCCGTGACGAAAGCCATAATTGGTGGCACTGGCATAAACAAGCACCGGCCCTGCTTCTACTTAATGTCTGTCGAGTGGGAGTCAGCCAGTGAGAATCTAGAAAAGTGAGTTCCCACGCTCTGAGACTCTTGGTCTACGACTGAGTGATCTGAGGAACTTAGAAACAGGCACTTGGCACCAAAACACCCCACACGCCTCCATTTTCCTCAGGGGACGAATTATAAGATGTTCCACAAGGGCCTAAAGTTAGAGATAGCACAGAGCTAGCTCTATGCCCTGTTCGTTCTTTTTCTCTACACAGGCATACCAATCATAAAGTTCAATAATAAATAAAAAAATCCGTGTGTGCATTTAGCCTCTGTGTTCATCTGTGTACCATGTGCATGCCCGGTGCAACCGATTGGAGGCCTGAAGAGGGTACTGCAATTAGAGATGATTGTGAGCCACCATGTGCATACTGAGAACCGAACCTGGATCCTCTGGAAACGTAGCCAAGTGCTCTTAACCACTGAGCCGCCTCTCCAACCCCTGATAAAGTTTAACATGTCAGGTGGACACATTGAGAGACTAGCAGCAATGGGTCATTATAGAGAACAGTTGCAAGAATGTTTTACGATTAGAGTTGAGAATGGGGCATGATAGCCACAGAGGGTGAAGCTATCTACGGGCACGGGTACAGGCGCTGTGTGCTTCAGAGATGTTTGAGGGGCTCAGGTTGACACAAAGCTGTTTGGTTTGCCTCGGTTTGAGCTTTGGGGCCACCAGTACTTTCACGTAGCTCACACTCCATTGCTTGGCCGCACCAAACTGATGGAAGAGGTTCTCAGGGGTTGGGGGGCCCAACCACTTGGTGTCGGTCCCTGAGCCTCACTCTGGAAAACCCTGCTGCATGACGGTGACCTCAGCTAAGCCAGTGTTTGGGCTCTTGTCGGCAGCAGCGCATTGGCAGGAAAGAATAGTCCCTGTTGTAGTTACTTTTCTGGTTGCTGTTAGGAAATAACTCTGGCAAAAGCAACCCAAAGGGAAGAGGGATTTCAGCTCACAGCTTGAGGGTGTGGTCCATCATGGGAGAGGGGGTAGGGTGGGGGAGGGGAGTCCTGGCTGCAGGGGTCTGAGGAAGCTGGTGCAGTTTATTCCAAGTTAGGAAGCAGAGATGATCACATTCAGCCTCCTCCTCATGCCATTCGTAAGCTAAGCCCAGAGGACGCTGCCACCTCCCCACCCCCTTTAGTTTGGGTCTGCCAACTTTGATGAACTCAGTCATAGGCTTGTCTCTGAGGTGATTTTAGCTCTTGCTAAAAATCCTGGATGGTTCGATAGCCTCTGACCTTAGAAACTCCCTTGGCATCTCGTGCAGACCCAGCCAGTCCAAACCAGCCTGAGGTAGCTTTCCTTTATATGAGCCCACATATATGCAGGCTCTTAGTACACACTGACACAGGACATCTCAACAGTATCAAGTGCTGCTTTCTATTTTAGGGTGCAAAAGATGATCTAATAGCTCAACTGGCTGAATAAATTTTCAAACAGTAACAGATGGGCCGGGCGGTGGTAAGCCCATGCTCTTAATCCCAGAACACAAGAGGCAGAGGTAGGCGGATCTCCGAGTTCAAGGACAGCCAGGACTACACAGAGAAAGAACAAAATAAAACAGAAAGAGCAAACCCTTGGGAGTTTCTCTCTCCAGCCCACCCCTTAGGTGGCACTCAGGGCTTATTGTAGAGTTAGCTCAGGTTACACAATATTTAGACTAACCATTCCTATGCTGTCTCTGAGGGAAGTGTGCACAGGTCAACTCTAGCTTTCCCTTGTCCCAGGGTACTTCTGATGATATTTTAGCACTTAGTATTTTAGTAGTAGTTGTAGTCGTAGTATATACACATGCACCATATGGTATATGTAAAATATAGAATATACATTTAGTAAATACACTATTTACTAAAATACTTAGTATTTTAGCTGTGATGTCATCCTCATGGTGTGGAGTCTGTACTTACGCAGCTATTTTATCCCGGGCCTAGTTTTGAATTCTCCATTGCATATTATGTTGTGGATTTCCTTTGGCCATGGGTGTCAGTATGAGGGATTTCCTGGTAGTTCATCAAATCACCAGATGGTCTAGTCTCTTCCCATGGTCTTAATTACTTCCTTTTCTAGGTCCCTAGGCCACATATCACTCATAACACCTTCCTGCTCTTACAATGGCAGCCTCCTAATTGTTGGCTACCTTAGTTTGATATTGAATCCTTCTGCTCCTGTTGGCAATCATTTTGGCCTTTGTTAAAGTTCGCTGAGATTGGAGTGTTTCTGTTGCACTGAAAACCTTTGTTGAGTGGCCGTAAGAGCATCGCGTTCTTCGTTCAGCTAGAAGTAGTGTTTCCCTTTACACTTGTTGATGTAGGAGACAGTTACACAGATCTCAATGCCGTGCCTGTGTTGCACTGTGGTGCAGGCTCCGGGGAGAGGCTCCCCTCTCGGCCCTGTTGCTACACGTTAGTCCTGTGGGATACTGTGTAAAGTCCCGTCATCCTTGCATGGTCTTTGGAAAGGAAGTTGTGCCCATGGTCCTTTTGTTTACTCTGTTCTTGAGTGTTTCTCATGTCTCTGTCGTGTAGCCAAGTACCTGGTGCAGGATTTCACAGTTCCCTCCAGGGCTCAGGCTGATGGAGCTCCTGCCTCCCTCACTCCTTGGTTAGCAATCTTCCAGCACCAGGAACAGAAGGGAATCCCTGAAGGACCACTGCCGCCGATGGTTCTAGAGCAGCCTCTGGCTTGGTCTTCCAACTAAGCGAGCTGGTTCTCAGCGCCTCTCATTAGCAGCTGAATTGTCCCCAGCCCATAAGAATGAAAATCAAGTTAATATTATAGTGAAGATAAGAAGTTCTGTTTCCTATCTGAGAGAGTTACAGGACTTGGGGTGTTAGCAATGGCTGGTGGCCTTTCTTGCCCACACAGGTTACCTATGTTCTAGTACCATGAACTAAACAGAAACATTGCTTGAAAGGTCTCTGTGGCTCTCTTATAATAGTGCTCTCCCCTCTTCCCTCCTCCATTCCTTCTTTCCTCCCTCCCTCTCTTCCCCTCTCTGTCTCTCCTATTTTTTTTTAAGACAACAACATTTTCTTCTCCCCTCAGCATTGGTTAATTATTTAATATTCTGATAGTCACTAGAGTAGAGTAGGAAATCAGTTAACCACATTCCAGTATGAAATGGTATGTATAAAGTGAGTTTCAGAACGTGATAAGAAATTAAAGCAATGTCCATACCGCAGTATATCTGGGTGAATACACATCATACCCAGGGACCATATATCCTAAGATGTAGACTGGATGAGGAAAAAAAAAAAAATATATATATATATATGTGAGGAACCCTGATGAGTTAAACCGATTTGCCTGTTTTGTGCCGGGTAAGGAAGAGTGTGGGAAAAGCAAGCCCTTTACCAGGAAACAGGTGAGATGTACTAATGTCCTTTATTCCCCCTGGCAGGCTAGTTTGAAGGATGGAGATTAATGGACCTAGTGATATTTATTTTTATAAGTTGTTACTTTTAGAATGATCTAAAAATACATTTTTTTCCACCTGCTGTGTAAAAACAATCTGAACAACAGGAAAAAAAAATCCAAAGTGTACACACCAGGTACTTCCTGCTGTCAGCTAAACCTTCTGAGCTCTGAGCCCTGGCTTCTGTCTTGTGTTCTGTAGGGTTTTTGCTTTCTTCTGTGGATGAAGATGGCATTCGAAGGCTCTACGTGAACAGTGTCAAGGAAACCGGGTTAGCTTCCAAGAAAGGTAAGACTGGAGCTGGGGATGTTTGTTTTTGCCATTTTGTTTTGCTTTTTAGTTTTTGAGACAGGACCTTGATCTGTAGCCAAGGCTGTCTTGGAACTCCCGATGTGGCTCAGGCTGGACTTGAACTCTTAACTCTTTCTGCATCAGCCCCTAGTGTTAGGATCTACAGACCTGCCAACTCCCATCTCCCACCCCCTACCCCAGTGGCCCTTGTTTATCTCAGTTTCCCTTTTGAGAGACATGTTTTCAGAGGGGTTGTGCATAAAGGATTTGTTTCCTTCTGAAGGATTCCCGGGAAGTGGGTTTTACTTCACGAAGTTGGGTGTGTGACTCTGAGCCTGTATCCAAAGGGTTACTGTAAAGTTCTAACTAGAGTGGTTGCTTTTCATCCTCTGGGGAGCGCTGGGGCCTGAAGGAAGCAGAGCTTTGGTTATCAGCGCTCAGAGGCGTGCCTGAACCTGTAGCATCCTCAGAAGTGGCTTTTCCCCGAATGTGTCACTTCCTGGAGAGTCTGCAGAAGTTGAATTTCGATCCAGCCTCTTCTGTCAGCTCTCCCCTGTGCTATGTCTCGCCTGTCTCTTTTGGCCTTCCAAGAGCTTAGCATGCATTCCGGCTGCTTTTGAGCCCTGTGCTCCATCTTTGTATCCTCAGAGTCTCTCCTCAGCCTAGATAACTGTGTTCTGGGCCCTCCATATCCATAGGCTGTACATCTGTGGATTCTACCAACTGCACACTGAAAATCTGCCAGGTGATGGGGTGTTAAGAAAAAGCGTCCCCTTCGTCCCTGTCACCGCTCCCTAAGCAGTGTCACGTGGTCAGCCGTTTTCATAGCATCTATGTTGCTTTAGGTATTGCAGGCTACTCACCGATGATTTAAATACAGCTGTTCACAAATATGACTCCACTCTGTCAGTGGGTGTAGTTCTGAGGCCATCTTGGAATCCTTCTGCTGAGGGTACCAAGAGAAGATGGAACCCGTGCACCCCGTTAGCCATAGAATCCCTGTAACAGAATGAACGGTGTGGCTCAAATGCACAGAAATTTTCCCTCCCGTGGTTCAAGGGGCTGGAAGACCGAAGTTGAGGTGTTGAGAGGATCGATTCCTTTCAGAGCCTCGGGGAGGAATTTGTCAGCTGTCTCTTGGATCTGGTGGCTGCCAGCTATCCCCAGAGGTCCCTGGTTTGCAGCTGGTGTTCCTGTTTTTTTTTCCTTTGTACTCAACATGGCCATTTCTCTGTGTCCCTAACCTTTCTGTGGAGCCTTCTGAGGAGAGATCCCTTGCTTTAACACTTATCCTAAGTTTCCATGAGGTCTGTCTCCGGTTTATTTTGACTTATCATGTCTATATCATATAACGATTATTTCAATTATCTCCATGATATGTGCCTGGAGCTCTTGTTGAGAAAGGTTGCTTCCCGATGTTGTAGGTAGACACGATTGTTTTGTTTTGAAGGGGGCACTGTTCGGCTCATTATACTTACAAAAGCATGAAGCAGGTCAGTAAGGCTTAGAGACTACCTTCCTTTCATTCTTGGTATGGAATTTTTAGTTTCCTCGAGGCAATGGGAAAATAATACAGGTGCCTAGCACATCTCGTCAGCTGTACTTAGCTGTGGTTAACCAAGTCTGTTGTTAAGAGCTCTGAATGGACAAAGGATGCTGTTTTTTCCTGCCTCCATCACTGCAGTAGCTGAGCATAGTACTACCGGGTGTTTGGCAGCCTGTGAGTTCCCTGTGCGGGTCATTTCTCCCTGTGCTGTAACAGTCGGAGAATCACAATCTCCCTGAGGAGAGCCTCCTTTATGTTCCTTGGGTGTTTTCTATGCCTACAGGCAGGCTGGAGGCCAGAGCTTGTGGGGGTGCTTGGCTGCGGGGGGGGGGGGGGGGCTCATTCCCCTCCAGACCTGATGACTGATCTTTATCTCTGTCAGCAGGATGAGCGCGCTGTTGGTGAGGCCGGGGTGGGGGATCTTCTGGCATTAGTCACATCCTGTTTCTTTGACTCTGATGTCTCCAAGTCACTCTACACATGGCGGGCAGTGCCAGGATGAGGCACTCAGGGCACTAGATCCAGCAGTTAATGAAATCATACATCCCAGCACACCCCCTCCAGGGCTCGCTGCGGGCCACACATCCCATTTGTGTATCTGAGAACAACCAAAGCCCTTCCCCAGATTCTCTTCCCCAGATTCTCTGCTCCTCCAGTTTGGCTTGGGTCTGTTGTTCAGCCAGCCTTTGGTGCCTGTAATCTGTGAGATAGCTGCTTCTCCACACCCATCAAGTCCAAGTTCTTTGACCACCTGTTAGCGTGCAGAACGGAACTCTGACTGGCTTTTGGAACACGGCCTTGGTGCCTGCATCCTGGTTAAAATGGCCAGAATTTGTGGTTGAGAAGAGAGACCGGGGGAACGCTGCCTATGTGGACCTGGACATCTGTCGCATGAACACACACCCCTTCATTACCTTGGTCAGCCTGCCACACTGGGCTCTGGCTCTAAAGCACTGCATCTGGGTCTCTTGTTCCCACTCCTGCCCGTTGCTCTTCACACGCAGGCCACTTGTAGTTGGGTCTCACGTTGGCCGCTCTAGCAGAACTAGCAGGCCCCTTGTGCCTTTGTGTGCCTTTTGACCCTTCACACACACACCCTCATTAGGGTCCTGTTTGTTTTGGATGGTCATTCTCGATTGGGGATCACAAAAGAGCCATTTATCATTTATCCATGATATGTATTTTCACGATGGCCTCACAGGACATAGCCTGGATGAGAGAGACATATGTCATCTTACTCTAAACAGTTTGGATGCTACATATAGCTTTCTTTAAAAAAATTTTATTTGATTGTTTATTATTTATTATGTGTACAGCATTTTGCCTGCATATATGCCTGCATGCCAGAAGAGGGCACCAGGTCTTATAGATAATTATGAGCCACCATGTGGTTGCTGGGAATTGAACTCAGGACCTCTGGAAGAACAGTCAGTGCTCTTGACCTCTGAGCCATCTCTCCAGCTCCCCTAGATACAGTTTTCAGAGTCCGTTCTTATTTCCAGGGTCAGTTGAGGATGAATAACAATATGGAGAGCCGATGTCTGTTGAGTATTCTCAGGCTGCTCCATGTCCATTCAGTGTCTAGCCACACGGTTAGCTTCATTTTCTCTCTCTCTCTCTCTCTCTCTCTCTCTCTCTCTCTCTCTCTCTCTCTCTCTCTCACACACACACACACACACACACACACCATTTCTTGCATGAGAGGCTGAGGCTGGGGCTGACTCAGTAATGGCCAAGGGTCACAAAGCCGGGCCATGTCGCAGCTGTGACAGACAGGACTCGGTGAGGCGCTGGTAGCACAGTACTGCTGACGGCCCCTCTCTTCTTATTGCCCATCCCGAGAAGAACTCATCTGTGTCGTCTTCCCCGTGTTGCCATAACAAACTACTGGAAGCTGGGTGGCTTATAGCAGCAGCAGTTGATAATCTTGCTTCCCCCCTCCCCCCCCTTGCCCAGGGTTCTTTTGGAGAGAAACCTCTCTGGTCTCATCCAGTTTCTAAAGGTCCCATCCTTTTGTGGGTTTGTGGCTGTAACGCTGTTGGGCCTAGGGCCCAACAGACAGACTCCAACGTCTCCTGGTCCCAACAGCAAAGATCTTCCCTCTAGGGAAAATGGCACGCACACACTGCACATGCACATGTGCACACATGTATGCACCGAAACCAAACACCAACACTGCATATATTGTTTTGTTTTTTTTTTATTTTCTGTTTAAATATTATACTGCTCTATATTTTAACTCAAAAGTGAGTTGTTTAGGGCTAGAGGTTAAAGCTGCACTTTTCCCGAATCCTGGGGTCATAGGCAGGGGGAGTGATAACAACTGCATTGAATTCTGTAAATTGTCATCTCTGTACGAATTTGGGGGTGGTGGTGGAGACAAAAACAGCAGCCTAACTTCTAGTGATAGAAAGGAGCAACTTCCTGCATTTTAGTTCCGTAAAAATGATCAAGAGACACGCGTGTGTACAGTACGCTGTTGCCGGTGTTCCCAGAGACCAGCGTCTTGGAGAGTCAACCAGAATTGGCATTTAAAAAGGAAAATGGGCCGAGGCTTAGAACATGTTGAAGCAGTAGCGATTGTTGAGGTGATTCTCTGGGGTCAGAAGAGGAGGTCTGAAGCAGTGCTTCTCAACCCTGGGGGCTGCACAGCAGGTATCCGGCTCATCAGAGTCACCCGTTAGGATTCACAGCAATAGCAAAGTTACATTTATAAATAGCAAGGTGATAATTTTATGGTAGGGGTCAGCACAACATGGGGAGCTGTATTAAGGACTCAGAGCATTAGGAAGGCTGAGAACCAGGGCTCTAGAGTCTCCTCAAAACTGTGTGAGCACTGCAGCCTGCTCCCAGCAGCCCTGGGGCTGTGAGACTCCTAGCAGGAGAGGAGCCGGGCAGGCCCCTCCTGACAGAACTTCTAAGTTGTTATGCTCTGCTCTGTGTGACATTAAAACTTTCCCATCATGCGTTGGCAGGCCTGAAGGCGGGGGATGAGATTCTCGAGATCAATAATCGTGCTGCTGGTACCCTGAACTCATCTATGCTCAAAGATTTCCTCTCACAGCCCTCCCTGGGCCTCCTGGTGAGGACCTACCCTGAGCCAGAGGGAGGCGTGGAGCTGCTGGAGAACCCTCCGCACCGAGTGGACGGCCCTGTGGACCTTGGCGAGAGCCCCCTCGCCTTCCTCACCAGCAACCCAGGTATGCTGTGCCCAGGGCTGCGCTTCACCCATCCATGCCTGGGGAGGTACCGCAGTCTGCCCACTTCAGGGCTCGTTCCTGCAAACCCGGGAAGGTCCTAGTGAGTGAAGCTGGTAGCTGGCTCTGTGCTTCCTGTTGGCACTTCAAAGGGAGAGAGAAGGTATTTTTTGTTGTGGAATGACTGTTTTGCTACAGGTCTGCTGGTCCCACTCAGAAAAACTTTGTTTCTTCTGCTCTCTCGCTCATTGTCATCTTGGAGAGAGGTGAGTGTTGGCCACCATTTCATGGTTGTGGACAGAGATGGGATCGCATCAGATCCTGGCATGCTGAATCGTACTTTAGCCTTCTCCGTCTCGCTCCCCGGAGTCTGCCCCGCCTTGCTCCTTTTCCTCGGTGAGAGAAGTTGGATGCTTTGTGAGGAAACTTGTCCAGCAGGCATTTGGTTAACTTGGCTCCCTGAACATGAACTGGGTCAGTGGGAAACCCTGCCCACCCTGACCCATCCACTACCCCTCCCGAGTTTCTTCCCTGCGCCTTCTGGTGTTCATTCTGATGGAAGCAGTTGGGTGCCTTCGTAGCCTTCCTGGGATCCCCACAGAAGTTAGTGCCCACCTATAACGCCAGCTCTATGACCCGCCGTGCGTGTCTGTGGGCAGCAGCTGTAGTATGCTATTTGTTTTGCTGGGTTGGATTCTAAGTTGTTCTGACAGGCTCTCACTTTGTAGCCTGGTCTGGCTTGGAACCCCTTGAATAGCCTAGGTTGGTCTCGAACCTGAGATTTCCCTGCCTCAGCTTTCTCAGTGCTGGGTGAGAGGACAATGTCTCCATGCCTGGCTCGGCTCATGTGATCCTTGCCTTCCTTGCCTCTCTGTGTGTGTGTGTGTGTCTGTCTGTCTGTCTGTCTCTCCGACTTGTGTGTCTGTTTTCTGAGAACGGGTGTCTTTTCTTCATCCTTGCCTTCCACTTCTTTGGACGTAGCTTCCCATACAGGTGACGGGAGCGAGTGAGTGGGCCGAGGGGCTGTGTGGTCTGTGCTAGGATCTGGGTTGACTTGCTAGTCTTGGTTTCAGAATTATCTTCCTCCCCCTGTTTTCAGAAGCGTGAGGCAGTGGGGGTGTCTCATGTGAGCAGGGCGGCAGTGGTGGTGGGTCTCTGGTGTCAGTGTCTGCCTTGGGTGTCATTCATTGCCATTGTCAGGTTATATTCTGCAGCTTTGCTGTTTAAGCAAGAAGCCCTGTGATCACTCACAGTTTTGTTTAGTGGCTCTTGGAAGAGTTTGATAATTTGAAGATTCAGAAACTCGATTGATTGTGCTTAGTTACCGCTGACCTCTAGGACTGCCCTCTTATAGTGGCCCTCACACTTCAAAAGCTTGGTGAATGCCAAGGAAAGGGAATTAAAACCATGGAGGCCAAGCCGGGCGTGGTGATGCATGCCTTTAATCCCAGCACTTGGGAGGCAGAGGCAGGCGGATTTCTTAGTTCAAGGCCAGCCTGGTCTACAGAGTGAGTTCCAGGACAGCCAGGGCTATACAGAGAAACCCTGTCTTGAAAAACCAAGGGGGAAAAAAAAAAAACATGGAGGCAGTCCGTCCTCTCAGATGGCCACAAGGTGGCACTTGTAATCAGGGTTAGGGAAACAACCCGCTGCCTCTATTCTGAGAGCAAATGAACCACTTGAAGTGCGATTCGATTGTTTAAGGATTTCGTGAGCAGGCACACAAGGTAAGCCTGTGTGGCCGTGTTTGAACGGGCTATCAGTGTCATTTCTGTTGTGTATAGATACAAATTCATAACTGCAATATTGTAATCCACACACAGAAATCGGGTCACCCCGCCTGATTTTAAGAAACTCGGATCCCCCTGTTCACGTCTTGGCTTGGATTCTCTCCCCATCGCAGCAGCAGATTGAATGGTGATGGGGACTCCAGGTCTGCAAAGCCAGAGAGGACCACGCTCTGGCTCCTTAGAGATAGAGCTGTACGTCTTTGTTTAACTCCGACTCTCACACAAATGGCTCCCTTATTTACTGTTGATGTCTATTCCCTACTGAAAAGACCATTTATATATGTACAGATTATTTCCAGGAGTGTCTCTGAGGGGTTGTTTACTTTTGAAACTGTGTAGCCCACATTAGCCAATAATCACTAAGTATCCTAGTTAGCCTCCTCCCCTATTTGGAAACCTTCTGCCTCAGCCTGTTGAATACTGAGATACAGTAAACGAGACGCAATTGTTTTTAGTGAGAGGCGTTCTTGCCTGTGTGAGTCTGTTTTAGAAGAATCTGGGCGTATTCTGTGTATATACTAATCTCCTTGCCTTTGATGGAGCCTTGAACACGGCACTGGCTTTCCTGTAACCCCCCATAGACCAGGCACCTGTGGAGGCTCCGTGCCGAACCTACTGAACTGAGCCTGGTCCAGAGCAGCAGAGCTTCAACTTTGGCGTCTTCTCGAGGAGACGTATCCTCTCCTTTGTGAGACGTATCCTCTCCTTTGTTTTTCCTAACCAACGGCTGTGACTTGGGGCTCCGCCTTCTGAGTGCTTCCGCTTCCTGATCCTCACTTAACAGAGGAAGATGATAAGGAAATCGAGGAAACAGGATGTGATATCCAGCCAGCCTGCCCCACAGCAAGGCAGAGATAACACACACACAGCAGATGACCGCACTGAGCACAGAGCGGGGTCGGACAATGGGTAGGCTGGACTCCAGCCTTGGGCTAAATTTAGAAGTAACTAAAAATAAGAGCCATCCGGAGTAACACGTCTGGGGTTTATTGCTGAGGTGTCTTTAAGACGGTCATACTGAATATTTGGTGACCCAGACACGAGACCCAAGTAGGGAGCAAGAACACCCCAGGGACTCTGAGGCCCACGTGAGCCCCGATACTGACTGACTGCCTTGCATGCAGGCTTGACTAGGCCTCCCCCGAGAGCCGTGACTGAAGGTTGTGATTCTCTTTCAAGCCATGGTTATTTTTGAACCTTTTTCTCATATAGGAGCTTGAACCCTGTAGGTAGGAACATCGGACTGATGGTTAAAAATAGGCCTTGGATCAGGTTCTTGGGAACTGTGTTCATTTTGATGTTAGCCCGTTGGCCCTATGGGTCCCGATTCAGCACTCTGTGCACCGTGTCCTCGTTACAAAGTGGAGACAAGAGGACACTGCCATCTTGCTAGGTCTGTGCGATGGTTAAACGAACGAGTCAACAAAATGTTTGCACTAATGGTGAGTATACTAGAAACCGTTTCCATCCTAAGCCAACCGCTGTCACCGAGCCCACGGGAACTGTCTGACTGATAACCAGTCCCTGCTCCTCCCTGCCTGCTCTTCCAGTTCCACCAGCAGCAAGTGGCTTTGTGAATGTCCCCGTGCTTACAGTTTCTGGGTGGCGAGGAGTTCTGTGTTCCTGAGCACAGAGGCCCCCGGGAGCCCTTTGCACAGCTCTGAGTCCCTCAGTCTCTTGTGTGAGTGATTCCCATACGTATCTAGAGTTGGATCCCCATAGCCCACCAACCAACTCTCCCTGTTCGTAGACTCGTTTTTCTGTCCTGGGTTCTAGTGACAAGCAGAGCCTGATACCATTTCAGGATCCACGTCATTGACATTTTTTATGTTGGAAATCTGTTAACTGACCACGGTGTACATTTTCTCCTTACTTTGTCTTCCCATTGCCTTGAAAGCCCAGGTCTGCACTCCAGCGTATTCTAAGCCCTAGTTCCAGTCTGTGGTCATTTGTGGTCCATAGTTCTGACCGAAGTCCCCCTGTTCCTCCCTTCATTCTTCTTTCCCAAGCACATGTTTATGAACACACCAGGAAGGGAGCCGGGACAGAACACAAGGGTAGGTCCCTCAGTGCGTGTGATTCTGGGAGGATCTGTGTTGTGAAGGGGAGGCAGCTATGAGAACCGGAAAGGGATGCTTGGATAGAGTTTCCAAGAAGCCGCTATTCAGTTCTTACGGGATTCCTTGTGGTATGCATCTTAATATTTTGGCTCAGGTAATTCTTTGGTGTGAAGTTCTATATATCCCTACAAGCTTTGTAAGACAGTAGTGGCCTGCCCAATCCCAAGCAAAATGCCCTCAGAGACTGCCTCTGCCCCCTTCCCCTGAAAACTCTGCCCCAGTCGAGCATCATGGGCAAGGTGTGTTAAAAGGCACACGTGTGCCTCGTTCAGCTGTGCATCTCAGCATCAGTGTGGGAGGAGGGGTACAGAGCCTAAGTTTCTTAGAAGCATCTTAAACACGCATCTATTGTGTTATTAATATGCTCGACTGCCACATCCCTTTTCTGTCGTGTGTGCTAAGGAACGAGAGGAGAGCTTATTTTTGATGGTGGCTTCTTCAAAATGAGTAACTATTGCGGCATAGGATAGAGATTAAGAAATTTATCAACAGAACAAGGCTACTTGCCATAGTAATTATGCAGAAAATCAACTTCTATGCAAATTGTAAGGATTATCATTAGCATTTGGGGGTCTCCTTTCAGAAGTTTTAAGCATATGTTTAGGGCCAGGAATGGTGATAGAAGCCTGTCATGCCATCACTTGGGTGACAGTCTTAAGTAATGTAGTAACTAGACCAGCCAAGACTATGTAGCAAGACCTTCTTAGACACACACACATACACACACACATATACACATACACACTCTTTCAAAAGTCTGTCGCTCTTAAGTTGTGTTATTAGAGCTGGCATTCATTTCGGTGGCCATGCCTCTCTGATGCAGCCTCCCTAGACGACTCCTTGACTGACTGAGGTGAAGCAGGCACCTTGCACTATCCCAGTGAGGAGCCTGCGCTTCTGTAGTAAAGACAGCAGGCTCTCTAGCAGGACATTCACTGCTGCTTATTCGATAAGTGGCTAGAGAGAGCTGAGCCTGGGTGACTGACATCCGCCAGTGGCACCTTAGAGCCCATTCAGACCAGGCCCAGATTGGAGAGCCCGAGACCCTTCAGTAAGCTTTTTGCACATCTGTCTGCTGCTAAGAGGAAGCTGTGGGCCACAGCGAGCGCAGATGCACCTCCTGCAGGAAGTAGATTCCCTGGCATCTGGGGCACAGGCAAGGCCCTGTAAGACTAAGGCACTCGGGTTCAAAGGAGGAATTGTTTGCACCAGGCATGGACAGCGCCAGATCTGCCTGGCCAGTCAGTGGCTTTCTGTGCTATACACAGATGGAAGGCTCTGTTTTGTTCTGCTGTTCCATGGAGATTTCAGAGGGAGCAGGGAGAGGCACCACAAAAGAGCAAGTGCTTAGCTCTGTCTTCCTGCAAACAAATCTGGTCCAGTTCAGTAGATCCCCTGATACGCGGCCACACGCACACGGTCCCTGTTTGTTTGGCGATAAAGTTTGCAGCCATGTGTGCCTTGTAAGCTGTTGGCACCCTTGCTTTCTGTCGCTTAGCGCATGGCCTGTCTCTGTGGGTCCTGCCGGGGTATGGAGGATGTAAACGCCTTGTCTTGATTTGCAGCGAGAGTTGGTCGATGGCATCTGTCAGATTGAGTGTCTGTATGGGAATTAATTTTGCAGACTGGGGGGAGAGGGAGGCGCCTTCATTTTATGTTTTTAAAAGTCCTTAGTGTTGGAGTTGAAGAGATGGCTAAGCAGTTAAGAATGGTTGTTTATCTTGCAGAAAACCCAGGTTTAATCCCCAGCACCCACATGGTGGCTTACAACTGTCTGTAAGAGAACTGTCTCTTCCAGTTCTAAGAGATCGGATACCCTCTTCCAGCCTCTCTTGACGTCAGGGGTGCACACATCAATACATACAGGCGAAACACCGGTGCACATAAAATAATAATTTTAGAAATCATTAATGTCCTTTATGGTTTACTTTCTCTACAAGGTCATGAGATCAGTCATGCCCAAATTCGCAGTCTTTATGACTTTTTCTGTAATCCTTTCATTACATTTCTATTTTATGTACTTGTGTATGTGTGTACATGATACTTACACATTTATCATGACCCATAGGTCCCACTAAGCCGAGGGTCTCCAGAGGAGGATTTGAATATGGGAAGATGATGTCTCCTTTCTGTTTGGACTGCCATCCTATGCCTTCCCCTCAGCATTCCTGAAGCTGGCCATTGTCACTTCCTCTGTCCTGTTTCTTTGGTCATCAGCACACAGCCCTGATTGGTTTAGTGGTTATTGTTGCAGAGTGTCTCACTGCAAGACAGCCTTGGTCCTCTGTAACCTGGCAGTGTAGGCCAGCCTCAGGGGGCTGGAGACTGCTGTGTTCCTCTGCAGCGGCTCACGCAGCTGGTCTGGGACTGGTCTGAGGCTGCGTGATTGACCCTGCTCTTGTCTGCGTGTAACTGGGTCTCTGTTACACGAGCCCCATATACACTGGGTCTCCAGTAGGGCCCTCCTCTCCGTGAAGCCCTTCGTCCCCCAGACCGTGGTTTGAAGTTTCTTTGCACGGTGGGCAAGAACGGGGAGCTGTGCAACCACTTGGGCCCTGGCTAGAAATGTGTGGATTTTCACTTAGACTATTTCCACTGGTCAAAGCAAGCCTTGACCCAGCCCAGTGCTGGGCTCCAAGTAGGGTAAGAGGGACTGAGCTCGTGACTTTTACAAGCCCCAGACCTGTATTGTATGCCCTTGCCTTCTCTCTTGCTAGTTGTATTTGCCACATATATTTTCTGCCGAGAGACTTAAAGCTTAAATGCTTGACATTTCTGTTTGTGTCCACCCTGTGCTGGTTTTCTGGGAATGGGGTGAGTAGAAGCCAGTGTTTTCTTTCCTTTATTTTTTCCTTCCAACATGGGCCGTCAAGGCACTCCCCGAATTTGTCAGACGTTTGTTCCTTTCCTGACTGCCCTGGGGCGTCTGCTCAGTGCTATACTTCCACCGAGGGGCAGGGGCTCTTCTGAGCAGTCTGTTCTATGCCTGTGTTATCTTACTGTATGTTTATCTTGGGTTTCCTCTGGCAGGGAAAGTACCTCAGTCTTGTTGTTCTTCTGTACTGTCTTCGGTGTCACTGGACTTTTATTTAAGAAAAAAAAGTTAGTTCTAGGAAAGATGCCGCCAGTGTGGTCGGCCTGCACGTAGCTGTCCCTCGGTGGGTGGCTGCTTGTGTAAATGGCTGATCCCCGGGACCAGGGTTATGAAGTCACTCGTGAATCAAGCTTAGCCGTTATAAACACCTGCATCCTCCATGTCCTAACGGAGCCTGTTGGATTTACTCATTTCCAGAGCGTTCTGTGTGCTTGGTTGTGCTCCCCGTGTCTTGACTCTCTGTGTTCTTGGACATTTCGTGGGGCTCTGCTTTATACTGTGTTTAAGTCTTTAATGTGTTTTGGCAGATTCGTGTATTCTGACCTGCTTCTGCGATCTCATTTCTGTCTCTATGATCTCATTTCATTTGTCTTACTTATTCTCCCTTCTCTTTCCTGAATTGCATTTTTAAATTCCGTTTATAACTTATGTAACCTGTCCCTGATCTTTGACTGTTTGCTCTTGCAGTTTGGAAATGAATTTCCCCCTCCCCATTTTATTCACTTAACATCCCGATCACAGACCCCCTTTCCTCTTCTCCCACTCCTACCCTTACAAATCCCTCCCCTTGCTGCTCCCTCCCCTTCTCCTTAGAAGGGGAGCCTGCCTTGGATTACCCCCACCACTGTGGAACATCTGTCCCAGCAGGACTAGGCACATCCTCTCCTACTGAGGTCCAATCAGGCCGTTCAGGTAGCGGGAAGGGGATCCAATGGCTGGGAGCCGAGACCGAGATAGCCCCTGCCCCACTTCTTAGGGGACCTACCTGAAGACCAAGCTGCACACCTGCTACAAATGTGTAGGGGGCCTAGGTACAGCTGCTGCATGATGCCTGGTTGGTGGCCCAGGCTTTGTGAGCCCCCATGGTCCCAAGTTATTGACTCTGTGCATCTTCTCATGGTGTTCTTGACCCGTTGACTTGTTCACGTCTCTCCCCCACTCTTCCTCCTGACTCTCCAGGCTCCTCCTGATGTTTGGCTGTGGGTCTCTGTATCTGCCTCCATCCACTGCTGGACACTTAGGCTAGGCTCCTGCCTGCAAGCATAGCAGAGTATCATTAATAGCGTCAGGGGTTGACTCTGCCATGGGATGGGTCTCAAGTTGGAGCAGTCATTGGTTGGCTGTGTCCTCAGTCTCTGCTCCATCTTTGTCCCTGCACTTCTGTAGGCAAGACAGATTCTGGGTTCGAGGTTTTGTGGGTGGGTTGATGCCCCCCCTCCTCTGGAAATTGGGCATGATTCTTGGGGGGGGGGCATTTTATTTATTTACATTTCAAATGTTATCCCTTTTCCCTATTCTGCACCCCTCCTGCTTCTAGGAGGGTGTACCCCCGCCCACCCACCCACTCCCGCCTCCCTGTCCTGGCATTCCCTACACTGGGGCATTGAGCCTTCATGGGATGAAGGGCCTCTTCTCCCATTGATGTCCCACAAGGCCATTCTCTGCTACATATGCAGCTGGAGCCATGGGTCTCTCCATGTGTACTCCTTGGTTGGTGGTTTAGACCCTGGGAGCTCTGGTTGGTTGATATTATTGTTCTTCCTATGGGGTTACAAACACCTTCAGCTCCGTTAGTCCTTTCTCTAACTCCTCCATTGGGGACCCCGTGATTAGTTTAGTGGTTGGCTGCAAGCATCCACCTCTGTATATGTCAGGCACTGGCAGAGCCTCTCAGAGACAGCTATATCAGGTTTCTGTCAGCAAGCACTTCTTGGCATCCACAATAGTGTCTGGGTTTGGTGACTGTATATGGGATGGATCCCTAGGTGGGGCAGTCTCTGGATGGCCTTTCCTTCAGTCTCTGCTCCACACTTTGTCTCTGTATTTGCTATTGGACACGATTCTTAACCTAGAAGAAACCAAAGTTAGCTTTTCTACTGCCGTCTCGATGAATAAAATGACTGCGCAGAGCCTTAATCACCCGCAGCTCTGTTTAATCTCCATGAGGTTTTTACACCCAGATGTCCTTTTGGGGAGAGGAGGTGGGGCTTTGTATTTTAAGCCTTACCTGTGTGTTAGCATTTTATTATTTCAGCTTCCATACCAGATTTTTTAAAAGATTATATGTTTATTCTTTCTCCCCTGAAGTACATCTTTTAGAGATTTTTTTGTGTGTGTGAGGTAAATGTGCTTAACCCTGTTTCTAAGAACTTCTTATTGCAGTCTCTGTTTTGAGAGTCTTCTGCTGTTTATTCATGTGTTTATTTGTTTATCGGTTTCCAGGGACGGAATTTGGAGCCTCCCTGTAGCTAGCCAAGGACTTTACTACTGAGCTCTACACGCCCGAACTGTGTGTGCTCTGTTTGTTTGTTTGTTTGTTTGTTTTACTATGGTGTTTGTTGTGTTGTGTTTGTGGATGTTTGCCTGAGTGTATATCTGTTTACCACATGTGTACAGCGTCCTGGGGCTGTAGTTACAGGTGGTTGTGAGCTGTCGTGTGGGTGCTGGGGATCACACTGGTTCCTTCAGAAGAGCAGCCAGTGCTCTTGACTACAGAGCCATTGCCGCAGTCCTCTGTCCGGACTTTCGGTTGGTCTTCCCGCTCACATTACAGTGCCTAGGTTTTCTTTGCTAGAATAAGGCACTACTTTCAGACGGGCCTGAGAATCCGTTCTCTTTCCTCGATTTATTTCTTATTCCTCAACTGTTTAATTTCCGTGGCCATAGTTCTTATTTTTAGAAATTCTGTTAATTTGCATGGTTTTTTAATGCACTTTAAAAAAAAAAAAATTCCAGCCTGGTTGTTTGACGTTTTGTATCAGGTAGCTGGATTATGTTCCTTGAAGTCTTCTGCCCTCACAGGGATTTGCTCTGTGTTTGTCTGTTTGCTTGCTTGTGGCATGCTGGGTAAGAGCTTTCACACTGAATTACATTCCCAGCCCTCTGGTGTCTGGCAAGGCTGCCTTTGGCTTCCTGCTTTAGCATGGCCCACTTGTGCACATTTTGTGATGCCAGTGAGGGTTGGCATTACTCCCGTCCCCTGTACCTGCAATGAAAATCCAGAAAGACCTTGTGCTGGTGCGTTGGTTTGAGTGAAAATGAGCCCCGTAGGCTCACATCTTTGAATGTTTGGTTCTCAGTTTCCACCGTGCTTTCCCATCGTGATGATCTGGGCTAGCTCTCTAAAGCTGTAAGCAAACCCCGGTTAAGTGCCTTTCTTTGATGAGTTGCCTTGGTCATGGTGTCTCTTCACAGCAACAGAGCAGTAACTAGGACAAAAGGTGATCATAGTCTGAGGGAAGAGAACCCCATCTTGCTCCCTTCTACTCTCTCCTCATGTTGTCCTGACCCAGAGAGTTGCTTCCTTTCATGTGGCTTCAGGGGTGTGAGTCTTAGATAGGAGTCTGCATGTTCAGGTTCTATGTGAGAAGGGGTTGATGCGTAAGGATCCAGTGGTGGACATTGGACCTGAGCATTCACTGGGAACATGCAGAGTTACTAAGAAGTAGAGGCTCTCAGGTCCTGTTCCATGTCTGTGGAATAGGAATCTATGTTTAACCAATCCCCAGGAGTCCAGCAGTTGTTGTCCCCCAACCCCGTGTGTGTATGTGTGTGTGTGTGTGTGAGTGTGTGCATGCATGAATTTATGTGTATGGGCATGGGTATGCATGTGTCTGTGTGAGTGCAGGAGCCCCTTGTTGATGGCAAGAACCCTCCTCCAGATTACTAGCCCTCGTGACCTAGTCTGTCTGAATTTCACTCCCACCTCCAAATGCCACCCCATTGGCATTGGGATCATAGTTCCAATGTAAGGATTGTAGGGAATAACTATTTAGCCCATAGCGATCACTATATTTGTCCAACATATAAAGGATAAAGATGTATATGAAATACCACAGCAGTGATAATACAAATTCCATTTATTGAGCCAAGGCCGTGATGTGCACTCTGAGACTCCTCAGTGCACATACACGGTGTATACACGGTATACACAAGGTCTGTGCTTACCTTGTGCCACCTCACTCCAAAGGCGCTCAACCATGACTATTCATGGTGACCCCTGCTTTCTTCTGCTCTTGTGTGACAGGGCACAGCCTCTCCAGTGAGCAGGGCAGCAGTGCTGAGACAGCTCCAGAAGAGGGCGAAGGACCGGACTTGGAGTCTTCTGATGAGACAGATCACAGCAGCAAGGTGAGAGATTTTCATTTTCACATCCCATGTCCTGCAGGATCACAGCTGACAGGCCACCCCGACAGCTGTGTGTGCTCAGGCGGGCTCTCCGTGGGATCCAGTGTTTTTACTTCTGAGATGTTACTAAATAGCTGGATATGAAATCTAAATTACAGTCTCCGTAACAAACCCATGTGGGAGAATATAGGGCAGAAATTACTTGTAATGAATTGAAGGCCTCTTTCTTTAATTTCTGCCGCGGCTGGAGCTCCCTGTTAATGCCGTAATTTCACCCCATTTCCTTCTTCTGTCTTCATTTGTGGAGGATGAAGCATCGTCCTATGTGTGCATAATTGAGTCGGCAGTGCCTTCTGCCACTTAGGGGCTCTGTAATGAGCTGCATTTGAGCAATCTGCTCTCAGCTCTTGTCCAAGGTGCACTCTTCTACGTTAAAGGGAAAGGAAACGGTTTTTATTAAGCCAGTTATAGTGTTCTAAAGTCGAATATGGTGAGCAAAAACTTTCTTTTTCTGCTCTGGTGTAAAACAGTGTGATTGTTGCCCGGGACTCTGCATGGCTCTGTGCTCTTTTACCAAGTGCTGTGTGCACAGCAGCCCCTTTGCTCCTCAATCCCCATGGCCAGAAGACAAGTTCTCAGACGGAGTCACTGTCTTGGTTCCTTCTCTGGTGCTGTGATAAAACACCCTGACCATGATCTACTTAAGGGAAGAGAAAGGTTTGTTTCATCCTATGCTTTTCAGGTCACGTCTGATAGAAGTTAAGGCTGGATCCTGAAGCAGAAACACGGAAGAGGTGTTTGCTCGAGGGCTCCTGCATAACTAGTTTGCTTCCCTCCCCATCTCTCCCTTGAGTATTCAGACCTAGTTGGCCTCGAATTCATAGAAATCCCTTTGCCTCTACCTCTTTAGTGCTAGGATTAAAAGCTCCACTACCATGTTTGACTTACTAACTTATTTATAGAGAGTCCAGGACAATCTGCCTAGGGATTGGTGCCACCCACGGTGGGCTAAACCTTCCCACCTCAGTCACCAATCAAGACAGTGCCTCACAGACTTGCCCAAAGGCCATTCTGATCTGGCAGTCCCTTCTCTCCCATGACTCTGGTCTTGAGTATGGTTAAGACTTAGGCTAATAAGGACAATCACCTTGTAAGACTCTGTTGGTCTCTCCAACTGCTTAGTCTGTTCCTTGACACTTAACAAGTCACTTAACAAATTAAACAAATAAACAAATATCAGAGGCCAGAGAGGGAGTTGGATTTCCTGGTGATATAGGTTGTTGTAAGGGGACTCTTGGGCAGTGGGAACTGATCTCTCTGGTCCTCTGCAAGAGCAGGTGCTGGTTGGTTTTTGTTTGTTTGTTTTTGGTCAGGTTGACATAGGTTTGAGTCATCTTGGAAGTAACTTCAATTAAAAAAAAATGCTCCTATCAGATTGGCCTGTAGGCAAGCCTTTGTGCCATTTTCTTGGTTATGACTAACGCAGACCCAACTCACTGTTGGTCCTGCATATACATGCAGGGGTCCTCCATGGTATAAGAAAGCAGGCTGAGGAAGCCGTGGGGAATAAATACCACCAGACGCTTCCTCAGTGGCCTCTGCTTCAGCTCCTGACTTCCCTCAGTGATGGACTGTGTGACTAAAAGATACAAGGCAAATAAACCCTTTCATCTCCAAGTTGCTTTGCATGGTGTTTATTACAGCAAGGAAGTCCTAAGACCAGTGCTTTGCGCCACTGAGCTCCTGTTAGCCAGCACCTGTGGGGAGGTTAAGTTTCTCATTTAAGAGGTTTGAAAGCAGAAATTTCAAATTGTACTGGCAGATCTTGGTGGCTGGGCTCCACTGTATATTAATCAATTAAAGCCACACTAATTTTATCTTTTGGATATATCGGGTACCATTTCATTTAATCTTGACAACACTCCTGGAAGAGATGCCACGGAGTTCTACTTTACAGAGGAGAGAGACACCATACAGTCCTGTGGTAATGAGAGGAAAAGAAAAAAGAGAAAAAGAAAACAGTCTTGTTCCAGGCCTTGTGTTATTGGTGCCCCCTCCATTTAAATCACCTGAGACCAGGTTGTTTTGTGCTGGCATTGAATACCAGGCTTCATGAAAGAGGGAACTCATTTATCAGTGGAGCTAGAGGCCAATTAGATACACAGCCACGAACCATTTAACCGGCTTCCTAACGCTTAATCTTCTTAAAGTGCCTCTTGATTAAGGTTAACCGCTTTGGTTGCATCTACTGTCTTGGTGTGTGAATTCATTCATTTTGAAGTGTATGCTGCTGTAACCTGGAAGAGAATATTAAGCCTCATCAGAATGCACACACACTCATCAAGCAGAGAGAGCCGTACCTAGTAAATAAATAGAAACTGGGTGGCGACGTGGCTCAGCAGGTTAAGGAACCCGACCCCTAACTTGACCACCTGATTTCCATCCCTGGGACCCACATGATAGAAGAGGCCGACTGCTGCAAATTGTCTTCTAACCTCCACACATGGACCGTAACATGCCCTGCACCCAATCACGCCTGCCCCCAACAGAATAATGAAATAAATTATTTTTCCTCCTTGCTTCGATTTTTTAAAAGACAGGGTCTTACTGGCCCGCATAGAGCTAACTATGTTGACCTGACCCCACTGGCCTCAAACTCATAGAGATCAGCCAGTCTTCTGGGATTAAAGGTGTGCGCCACCATGGCCCGCTGTGTTATCAGTTTTTATTCTGCTGGGAAACGTGAGGCCGGAGACCCCGTGATTGTCTTCTTCCTATTTTTTTATTTTCTTTTTTGTTTATTATTATTATTTTGCTGTTTCCTTCCAAATGAGCTGGATGGAGGGTAAAAGCTGTGGCTGTGCTCTGTCTTTTAAATGCGGTTTAGCCATGCCTGGCCGTTTGGAGCTGAGCAAGTGGGTAATGGTGAGCTTGTTCTCTGGAGATGATTCAGGAATGTCGCACTGATGGGTGGGGTTGTCACAAGGCAGGGGAATGTAGTCACCTCTCCCTTTGTCACTGCCTCCTTCCTCTGGTGGCATGGTGACAGCCTCAGGTCTCCTCATCCACTGGGTAACTTACTCCCCTTTACAACTTCTTGAAAACTCTTGCTTGTGGAATGAAATGCTAATTAACCTAGGTCAGAGGAGCCCAGCGTCCTGTCCTGTGTTCCAGGCTCTCTGGTGGCTCTGGCTTTTCTGAGTTTTCCAGTTAGAAAATGTATTAGAATAATTTTTTTTCTGGCTTTTTCATTCACTACCACGTACCCTTTTCACACATGTTGTAATCACCTGGGAAGTATCAGTTTTCGTAATTAAGCATCTGTAAAATGCTGCAGGGCGCGCCCAGTTGAAAGACCTGGTCTGTGTGGTGGGGAGCCTCGAAGTTGCGCTATCTGGGCACTTTTAATATTCCTGTGCCATTCGAGACGCTAGCCAATCAGCTGATCCCACTGGCTGCAGGGCAGAGCCACCCGCATCTGGGGAGGCGTGCTGGGCTTTGTTTTCTAGCCTGCTTTGCCTCTCTCTGGAACTTTTGTTGTTGAGCCAGGTAAAATCAAAGCATGAGTTCTTGTCCAAGATGTAGCCGCCTTTGACAGCCTCCCGGGCTGGAGTCGGGAAGCGGGTGCCGCTCTGGGGGGGTTGCGGCCACCGCATTGAGATGTGGTCCCAGGTCTGCTCGGGAGAGCCAGCATGGGATATCCTGGTGAGAGAGCGCTCTCAGAAAGCTGGGAAGCGGCTGGGGCTTTCTGAGTATTTTAAGAAACTTCGGCTTCCTTTCTGAACGCGCGCGCACGAGGTGCTAGGAGGAATTACCATGAGACTCTATCTCTGAGGATGTCTTCGCTGTGGAAGATCAAGCGCAAGCCCAGGGTCGAGAGCGACAGGGCTGGCGACTCTCTCTACCGCACACTTCACCTGGTGAGCGAGCGCCTTGCTGTCTCTTTCCTCCGCCCGCCCCGTGCACTGCTTTGGGGGAAGACTTGCTTCCAGGCTCTATTAATGACGCTTCAGGGCACCCTTGTTAACGAAGAGCATAGATCGCAGTGGATGGGGTCCAGTCAATAGTTTGCATGACGTTGAATTTGTATTGGGTCTTTATATTTATTTATTTATTTTCTTTAGATTTATGTGGTAGACACCTGTGGCTTTTTTATTTCATTTTTTAAAATCTTCCTAACTGTTACTGATGTTTTCCCCCTTTCCTTTTGTCTATTGAGATTTGGAACGTATTTTGTGACTGATCCACTATGCCCTTTCCCCCCCACCTCCCACCTCCCACCTCCGACCTGGGCCGGGGAAAGCAGTGTTCAGCCTGCAGCTGGGACTGCGCTTGCCCCTTTGGGTCTTCTGTATGCTGACTTGCAGTGGGTAAGGACAGTTTAACATTAGCTGACCTACTTCAGTAGATCCAGCTCTGGCAGTAAACGGCAATGCTCCGCAAAGAAATGCAGAGCGGGCTCCTGGCAAGGAACAGCTCCACAAAAGCAGCCTTCTGATACCAGTGCTGACATCCCAGCCTGTCATTTAGCGAAACAAACTTTGACAGTCCCGGGCCTAGCTGTTCCTTGTTTGAAATTTGTTAGAAGCCACCCAAAAGCAGGTAAAGAATTATAGGAGCTGTGAATGACTGTAATGCCCTCGAAAATTGTGAATTTTTTTTAGCTTCACTATTCTCCCCCCCCCAAAAAAAAACCTTAAATAAAGGCTGTAAGATTTGAGGCCACTCTTCCCTCCTTTCTTTTAAATCCGTGGGCAGTGTTAAATCGGTCAGAGTCAGAACAGTTTCAGAAGTTGCTCATCTGCAGGCGGACGGTGCCTTTTGTGGTTGCATAACAGGAAGGCTTAAGCAGCTGGGTGGCTCCAGTTGATAGAGCTTTCTCAGGAGTCTGTCGCCTCCTCTGTTGTCCTTTCTTTTCATCTTGAATGAACAGGGTGGGGGGAGAGGATGTTATAAACACCAGGCCTCCCTCACGCAGGCCTTGGGAAAGTGGCCTGGCTCCTCCTTTGTTGTCTTGCCTCCTTGTGTTGGCTAATTCTCCCTTTTGTCTGGGGGCAGGTACCTCTGCCCCTTCAACAGTTTAAAACTCTCCAGTGCCTGTGAGTGCTGCTCTTTGGTTTCTAGGGTGACCGGTCCTCAAGTGCAGAGAGTCTTGTGTTCCCTACTGGAAGTACCTGCAGGCTGCTCTCAGTGGGAGCATGTTGGGAAGTTCCCACCCAGGCTGCCTGGCTGGGCACGTGTGTGTGTGTGTGTGTGTGTGTGTGTGTGTGTGTGTGTGTGTACAGGGCTGGGTGTGTGAGCGACCCATAGCCTCCCGATAGCCATCGATGGATGGGCAGGTCTTCCTCTCTCCACGCTGCACCGTTGCAGGTGACGTGGACAGGGTCCATATTGACCTTGTGCGTTAGGAGTTTGGCCACAGTGGAAGGCAGATGTAGGGAGCTGGAGATTGAAGTGGCCAACCATATGTGAAGCTGATAGCTTAGAGATATCCCAAAGGAGCACCATTTCATAGTGCTTGAAAGGATATTTTGGGGGTGATATTTTAACCAACCCAAATTCTCAAACCTTATAGTATCCTTTAAATTCTCTCCAAACAGAAACACGCTACTCATTATATCTCCGTGTATTATGAAAGTTTTATTCGTTTTCACGTAACATGCATTAGCAGTGGGGAAAAAAGGCGCCTACTTCAAGTCAGTACCGTAGGACACCGGAAGCCTGTACCTCGAGTTAGTGAGCGGAATGGTGTGAGGGGTCCCGTTCAGCTTCAGAGAACACTCAGAAATGGCCCTGACGAGGAAGGAGTGGCTGAAGCTGAGGCTAAGCTCTCTAAAGGGAAACTGAGGAACAGCCTCCCTTTTATCTTTTGTGGCTACATCTTGAGACTCTCAGTGGATGCCCGAAGCCATGGATGGGTGCACAGTATCAATTCCTGCATGTACTGGGTTTCTTATGCACACAGCTGTTGATGAAGTTTAATGTTAAATCAGGCACATTAAGAGATGCATGACAACTAGTAGAGCTATTGTGCACAAAACATAGGAACATAAAATACAATGCACTTTGATAAAGGTTTTGCAAGCAGGGTGTTCCCTGGAAGAGCCAAGACAAATTTAGTGTTTTCCACTGATAGTGCAAAACTGAGAAAGTCACCCCAAAGATAAAGTTGGATAATCACACTTAATGTATGTGTATGCTCACATATCTAGACACACACACACACATACACACAGAGAGAGAGAGAGAGGGAGAAGGGAGGGGGGAGAATAGCCAGGCTGCTTAGGGAAACCATCCAGGAAGGCCTCTGGTTGTGGGGATGCAGAGCGGCAGACAGATGCTGCGTCACAGAGACCAAGGCGCTCCCTTGTCCCACTCTGGCAAATGGATATCTTTGGGTGTTCATGATACCACGGAGGACTCAAAACCTCAGAAATCCCATTCCACACCTTCTGTATTTAGCCTGCGCAAAGTGACCCATTGTGATGGGTCATGTCTTTTGGGATGCCCTGCTTCTGGTGTATGTGAGAACCTCTCACGATGCTGGCTGCTTTTGTGCAGCCGAGGATTCTGTGTGGAGTGGTACCCGGAGTCACCTGGGTAACCGTCTCAGTGCTGAAAGTACAGGAAAGGGTATTTTACTGATAATTGGGGTTTGGTGCTGGGTGCGTTTGTCATGGGAACTGTGTGTGAAGGACAGCCAGCTGTGGTTGCAGATGGAATTGTACAGGCGCATGGTGCACACAGAGGTGCCATGGGCGCCTTTGTTTGTTAGCCTCCTTAGCCACGTGGCAAACCAGAGCAGCCCCAGGAAATTTGTGTTAGGATGGGGGCTGGGCACTCACTCAGCTTTTACCATCTTCTGCACGTGAGATTTTCTCCAGAAGGGCACAGTTTTTATTCCCTCGTAACCACACTGTCTTAATTACCATCAGATCATTAAAAGGGGACGTGAACATTATGTTAGGATGACTATGTTTGTTCCCCTTGTTTCTATTTTTATGACAAAGCCCAATTTGACTATATCAAGATGACCCCAAGTTAGTGAAGTCCTATCATAACTAATTCCATTGTTTCTGCACAAAGAGGCTTTGGCGGAAACCGGTCGTCTTTCCTTTCTAGCAACCTCACTGAGATAACACTCACGTAGCGTACGGAGCAGCCCATTTGGGTGAGCCTTCTGTCACCTAAGGGACATTACTCGTCTAAACCCCGCGGTTCTCTGGAGGATCCTGAAGAGTACCTGTGACAGGCGACATGCTCTTTCTGGCAGGTAGCGGAGTTAGCAGTAGCCATAAATAAGCCATGGCAATTAGAAGAGACTTGGAGTGCTAGCTGTGTGAAGCACAGTGCAGGCCCTGAGCTTTCCTGCCCTGTGCTGCCCCTCAGGAACCTTTCGGGAGGTTCTGAGTAACTCCGTGTTCTCTTTTGCATATGCAAATGACCTTCACTGTATCTATAGACCAGGTCTTAGTGTTCCTGCCTTACTTATTTGAGAAAAGGATGCTCTCCCTAGGTGATAAAGGAATAATTTTTTTTTATCCGCACCTGAAATCAAGACAACAAGGGGATTGAAGAGAAATGTAAGGAGGAAGGTATCCACCCAACGTGATTGATTCATGTGCATTTGACAGACAAACACGGTTCCTCGCTCCAAAACAGTGCCTGGGGCAGTCCACTCCACCAGACCTTTAACCTCGGCGCCCAGGAAACAGAGGCAGGCTAGCATGTCTGTGAGTTCAAGGCCAACTTGGTTTACATAGTGAGTTCCAGGGCAGCGAGGGCTATATAGTGAGACCTTGTCCTTAAAAACCACCCCAAGCCAAATCCCAGGTCCTTCCGATCCCACCATAGGTCCTGATCTAAAGGATCTGAGCCGTGTCATTGGGGTGGTGAGGAGAACGGGGCTTCAGTGGACTAAGCTGCTGAGCCCACCGGGTTTTTCATCAGCTTACACCGCAGACGGCCGTTGCCATCACTCTGTAGGGTGGAACTGCAGAATCCTAAACTTGAGATGGAGAAGGCAATCTTGGGGAATCATTGCAGCCTTCCCCTCCGTCTTGTCCTGAGCTCCACAGTGGCCTGTTTCAGGGTCACTCGCCTCCTGTTCAGAGAAGAAGCTGGAAACAGCAGAACTCACAAAAACACAGCCATCTGTCTACACGTGGGAGTTTTTAGTGGCTACAGATAGACGTTGTCTTCCAGCAGTCTACATAAGTGGACAGTGTATGGAACAGCTTCGGGACTGAATGGGAAGCCTTGTTCTTTGTGTCGGGCAGCACTAATCCCATGCCTCTGTCTTCTCCTTTGTCAGTTTCTCATGGAGGGGTCCAGGCTTTGGGCTTGGGGCATTAGCTTGGTGTCAGAGCACTTGATTCGGAGGCCTGGGTTTCATTCCTTGGTAGCATTTCTCTATACACTCCCTGGCTATCCCCATACATAACCACACTCCCCCACACCCCGGTACCCCTTAAAATCACAGGCTCTGAGATATGCTTAGTAGTTCAAATCCCAGGTCCGCTGTGCCACCTTGAATGAGTTACTTAACCTCTCTGGGCCCCCTTTGTTTCAGCTGGTCAGTAGGAGTTATAGCCCTTCTTACACCCTGTGAATGAGTATTAATATAATAGTGTGTCCGAGGGGAAGTGAGCTCTCACTAGCATTCCTTACATTGAAAAATGCCTTGTGAGGGACGGGGTGTGGGGCAGCAAGGCTCCCTGCTGAGAGGTGACACTATCTGCTGTGCCCCACAGAGCACAGAACAGGTTGCAGCGTTTTGCCGGAGTCTGCACGAGATGAGCCCCTCTGACTCAAGCCCGTCCCCTCAGGATGCCACAAGCCCTCAGCTGGCAACCACACGACAGCTGTCGGATGCGGATAAGCTGCGCAAGGTGATCTGTGAACTGCTGGAGACTGAACGCACCTATGTGAAAGTACGTTTGCCTCCTGGGTCCCCAGCCTCCTCAGCCACCAAACCCCTCAGCCTCCCAGTCTCCAACCCCCCCCCCCAACATTCCCCCTATCTCTCTCTCTACACACACACACACACACACACACACCCCTCAAGGCCTTACCTACCTTTCCTTCTCTTAAGGAAAGAGTGAAGGGGGCCATTGCCTGGGTGTAAACCTACACCGAGGTCCAATTATGGACATCGAGATCTTGATTTCTTTTACAGAACTAGAATATTGATTAACATTGATTGTTAGTTATTTTATATATTCATATGATTGGTGAATATTAAATCATCTTTCTGACTTTTCTAACTGTATGATAAGCTGCTGCTGTATCTGAATTTAGGGCCTGGTGAGATGGTTCACTGGTTATGAACACAGTGGTTATGAACCTGTGCAAGCATAAGGACATGAGTTCAAGGGAAGGGTCACATCTGTTTCCTGTGTGTTAGTAGTTGTTCTGTTCCTACCCCAGTCTGACAGCAGTGTGATCCGGTTGCTTTCTGTTTTTCTAAGACAGGGTTTCACCCTGGAGTCCAAACTGGCCCTGAATTGAAAGTAGTTCTGCCTCAGCCTCTCATATACTAGGATCATTGCCTAAGCAACCAGGGCTGGCCATCTATTTTCACTGCTTCTATTTTAGTCTAAACACAGCTAAATATTGTACGTGACCCGCAGGCAATATCCAACCTTGCTGCCTGTTTTTGCAAATAAAGTTTTATTGGGACACCGTCATGTCCATTTTGTATGTAGCTGCCTAGCCTCAGAGTATAACGTGAGCTTAAGAATTGATTTCCGAAGTGCCCGTGGGGCCTGCAGGGTCTGTGCTCCTTGTAGAAGAAGCCTGCTTCTTCCTGTGGTAACGGGCTTTCATCCCTGGCTCCTCAGAGTCCGGAACACAGTTTGTCTTCCAATCCCATAGATTCCTTGCAGACTTTGAGGTATGCTAATGAAGTGTCCTTCCAATTTGTAGGACTTAAACTGCCTCATGGAGAGATACCTGAAGCCCCTTCAGAAGGAGACCTTTCTCACCCAGGATGAGGTATGGGGGGGCTGTCTTGATCTTGTGAGGTACTCACTGCTGTTGACCTGCTGGTGAGGAACGGGAGATCGAGCCCTTCTAACGCTGAGGGGTGGTGCATCTTGATCCATTGGGTCACAGCAAGTCAGATGCAGCTTGTTAAGTCTTGATGGACACTTGGAACAAGAGCGACTGCCCCATTCTCTAAGAGTAGACTCTTTAGCACTCAGAAACCGTGCAGTCAGGCCCAAGTAAAGTTGGTGAACCCTCATGTGATACAGGGTAGATTGAATTCTTTTTCATTTTCTAGCTTGATGTACTTTTTGGAAATTTAACCGAAATGGTGGAGTTTCAAGTCGAGTTCCTTAAGACTCTAGAAGATGGAGTAAGACTGGTCCCTGACTTGGAAAAGCTGGAGAAGGTTGACCAGTTCAAGGTAAGCCCGGTCCTCAAGCTGCATAAAGCCACCCCGCTGTGCTGCTGCTGCCTGTCTTGTGGGTCAGGGTGAATGCCTGACGCTGTGCTGCAGGCGGAGCTCTGAACTTCAGGAGCGTGTCTGATGCTGTGGACTTGATTAAACGTATTTAGCTGCCAGTGTCTCCTTTGGAAGCAGCATAGACCTGAAGGTTACGTTAGCTAGTAACAAAATTAAATTAGCCGCTCGGGTCTCTTAGTAAGGAGAATCCATGCTGTCCTGGGGAACTTTGATGGTCATACTGATCCCTGTCCAAATGCATAGTGTCCTTGTAGTCTTAGTGATGATTGTGACTATGGCCCCGGGAAGGGTTACTCACACATGGCTCATTTCCTCTCCCTAGTTCATATTCCCTGGCAGGAATTTCCTGTGCCAAATTTCAAATCAACAAAACTCAATGATGTGTGTGCTGGCTTACATGTCACACCTCCTGTACTTTTAACACTAGGATCAACTGTGATGTCATTGACAAAGCACCACCCATATTTAAAGTATAGGATCTGAGAATATATATATGTATGTATGTATGTATATATATGTGTATATATATATATATATATATATTCTCACATATATATGTGTGTATGTATACATACACACACATACACACTCATACACGAGCACATATACACACATGCACACACATGCACACACACAGACACATACATATACACACACATATGCACACACACACACACACACACACACACACACATTCCCAAGTGCCCGTGAAGCCGTCACCATAGTCAGGACAATGACATAATCATCTTCAAAAGTCAGTTCCTGTCACTTGTGATTTCCTGCTCCCACCTCGCACTGCCTCCCACCCGCAGGCAGCCATGATAATGTGAGCTGGTTCACATCCGGCTGATGGAACTTCCTCTTGGGACTCTGCAGTGCATGCTAGCCTGTGGGGCTTCCACAGTCCTGCAGGTGACAGCACAGGGCACCTGCAGTAGGAGTCTCTCCCATCATGTGCAACACATATCGGAGATAACTTTTTTCTGGTTACTGTATGATAAACACTTGGTAACCATTACTGTAAACAATGTGGTGTTGTTTTGTGATTCTTCCCAGCTTTTCCTGTTTAATTTGTGATCATGACTCGGATAGTCACATCTTACATAGACCTGTAGCCGTGGCCCTGGAGAAGTAGAGGAAGAGGTGAACATGAAGGAAGAGACTTCAAGTCTCTGATTACCGTGGATGCCAGTTACGTGTGGTCTAAAAAAGACATTTCCTTTATTAGTAGATGACCTGAACTTCCTCCACACTGTGTGTTGGATAAACTTTGTGTCTGTGAGCCCAGGTTATCATTCACATGTAAAGTCTTAAGCCCTTGCTTGGAACCTAACTCTTAATTCTTTTTAAAAAATATTGATTATCGTTGTCATGTGTGCGGACACACGTGCCACGGCGAGCATTTGCAGGCCAGCTGGCCCTCCCCCTCCACCCTTCCACGGGTTCCAGGGAGAGAAGTTCCCAGGTTTTTGTAGCAGGTAGTTATAACTGGTGACTCACCTCGTCAGTTCTGTGTTTTAATTCTAAGCCTAAATGAAGAAAGCCCCTCCCTGAGCAGGACCAGAGCCTCGTGGACCTTCTGAGGCTCCCTCCTCATTCATAGGGCAAATGGGAGGGATAGAAAGCTACACACCAAGTGTATCTGTCCTAACAAGGAAGGTCTGTCCCGGGGTGATTGGTCACCTCGGGGCAGCGTGTCCAGGCTGAAGAGATGGTGCCTGCTTTCTACACTTGAACGTCTTCTGCGTTGGTGTTGCTTAGGTTCTTATCTGCTCCCTGGGAGACGACAGGAGACGACGGAGGGGCTTAAATGCTTTGGTAGGCCTGGAGACTGGGGTTGGTGCAGAGTGAGGCAGAGGTGATCTCCTCCTGTCCTCGCCTCGTCTAAATGAGGAGGGGCACGAACCCACCGCACTTCTTCTCTTTAATCTAGAAAGTGCTCTTCTCTCTGGGGGGATCCTTCCTGTACTACGCGGACCGCTTCAAGCTCTACAGTGCCTTCTGTGCGAGCCACACAAAAGTCCCCAAGGTCCTGGTGAAAGGTAAGGCAGGGTCCGGTGGTTTGGACGGGTGTGCTGGTTGCTGGTTCGCATATGTGTGGGTGGCTGTGGTGGATGGCTCTTGGAGAGAAATCCGAGAGGCGCTGGCCGGTGTGCGAGGCTGACATCCCGTATGCCACAGTGTTGGTTTTGAGGAGAGAGATGTATTACTGTCTTAAATTCATCATTTATGAGTTTTCTCACACTGGAAGTTTTGACTGAGCCATCTTGGGCTCGATTCAGCAGGTCTTCCTGCAGTGGTGTGCAGCCCCCCTTTGCCCTTCCTTCTCATTCATTTCTGTGATGACCACTGTGCTTCTCGAACTCCGTTCCGGAAGGTCGTCTTTCCTGAGCTTGTTTTTATGCGTAGGTGTGTGCCAGTGGCCATCAGTGTGACTACCGAAGGTTTTCAGTTATTTGTGAAAATTACTCTTCTTGTAGTTATTCTTACACAGTCCAAAGTATAGTTCTTATGTTGGGGGAGTTCTCTTACTGCCCCCTCCACTTCCTTTCTCCTCTCCTCCTCTCCCTTTCCCTTCTTCCCGCTCTTTCTCCTTTCTACCCACCTCTATTTTCTCCTTCTCCCTCCCGTCTCTTCCCCATCCCCTCTCCTTAAGACTCAAACCTTGAATGCATTATGCGTGTAAGACAAACACTGCCTGCCCCTGTGCTGCACTTCCGGACACTTCCTTTGGAGGCTTTGAAGATATACAAACTTTCTGCAGCCTCCACAGTTCACCGTGTGGTGGTCAGAGGCAGGCGAAAGCTGATCTCTCAGAGATAACAGAGGAATGGCAGTCACCAGAGGTTGAGAAGGACTGGATGGGTTCGTAGGAAGAGGACGGTTAGCAGGTTAGCAAGTAGATAGATAGTGCAGCTAAAGGGGAGGGATACGGTCCGAGTGCACAGAAAGGATCTAGCACAACGGGCGGGTAGAGCGCTCACCCTGTGTGCAGAGAGCCTTGGGGTTAAGCCCCAGCTCCTGCAAGAGTGCACGGCGGAGTGGTGGTGAGTAACACTAGTTAGAAGAAAGAGTGTTATCAACACATGTCGGTGAGGATGTTTTTGACGGGTATCTGATCATTCCCACCAGTCATCGTGTATGTATATATGAAGATAGCACAGCCTACCGCATGGCTTTGTGTAGTTACTGCAGATCCATTTTAAAACCTGTGTCTGGTCCCTGTGGCAGCACCCATCTGTAACTCCAGCACGCAGCAAACTGAGACAGTAGGTAGGTCTCGAGTTCGAGACCAGCATGGACTATCTGGCTAGACCTGGTGTTTTTTTTTTTTTTAAATCCAGTTTATTTAAAGGTTTTCACCTTTGGTGTCAGTGTAATGCTCACCATATGTGTATCATCCTCTGCTGCAGACAGAGGAAGTGCTTTGGAGGGTGGACTCAGTGGAAGGTGTGGCTTCAGAAAGATCTATGGAAACGCGGATGCTTCACCTCAGCGTTGCTCTGTGGTTGCCAAGAAAGCCTCTGCTCATCAAGTGCCTGGACGAGTGACTTCCATGTGTTGGGTTTATGTTTGCTGCCCAAGAGGACCAGCTTCACTTCATTTAACTTTAGGAAATACTAGAGTAATGCAGGTCTCTGGGCGACAAAAGACCCTGCCCAGGACAGCATGAGGCAGGCATGCTGGGAGTGCTAGTCTATGCAGCAGGGTTCTCAGAATTTCCCTGTCATGTGGTCTGATCTTAATCCATTTTCACAGTGCTGTGTTGCCTGTGTGTGTGTTTCTTTTAAAACCTTTATTGATTGATAATCGTTATCGGAATGCCAGAATAGCCATTATTAGAATTTTTGCTCTGTAGTGAAGTTATGCAGGCATTATCATTTTTCAAGCAGTTAGTACTTTTAAAATCATTCAGTTAGATTAAATTTTGCCTGTGTAGATTTTTTTTTCTCAATTCACTAATATTTTCTCGCATCTGAAAAGCATATCTTCACTCCCAATTGTCCCATAAAACAGTAGGCACGACCTACATTTTTCTAGTTGTCAGTTGAGCTGTGGGTTTTTTGAGACCCAGAGCTTGTTTCTAGGTATGATTCTTAGCAGACTGAGTCGGGGAGGGTAGGAGGACTACATGTGTTCGTGGGAGGACTGCACATGTTCAGGGAAGCCCACTCCTCCCTCATAGGAAATTCGGTTCATGACTTAGTGACTGAGAGCTACGCGGCTGCACTTGAGAGCCAGGGTGGGCTTTTCAGGCAGGAGGTTCCTAGGCCCTCTCTGAACATAATCAGATATTAGAAGCCAGCTTTCTCCATGGGACAGCTCTCGAGCCAGACCAGCGTCCCTAGCACCTGTAGGCCAGTGTCACTCTGTCCTTTTCCTCCAGGGATTTTTTTTGAAAGGAGAGTCATGATCTGAACCTGCAGAATCCGATCCCCCCCGCCCTTCTCCCCTCCCCCGCTTTGTTTTTAACTCCACTCCCTCTTCTCCTTTTGAGACAGGGTCTCACTTTGTAGCCCCATCTAACCTGGAACTTGTCATGTAGACCAGGCTAACCGTGAATTCACAGAGACTCATCTGCCCCTGCCTCCTGAGTGCTGGGATCAGAGACACAGGGTGCTCTTGATTCTTCCTAACAGGATTTCAAAGGGCTCAGAAGTTGTGGCCCTGTGGGCTCCTTTTCCTAGGACTGATGTCTTTCTTGCTGGGTAAAAGCAGAAGACTCACCCTTTCATGAGGCCCTTACACAGTATCTCAGGTCTTAGGTAACTAACCGGGGGGCGGGACTGATTTTAATAAGTACACGAGTAGCCACTGCCTTTTAGGAAACTGCTCATTTCTTCAAGAGCCATCGGGTTCCTCTGAATCTGGGACCACAGAGGGCTGAATCTAACTTCTGATGAGCAAACGCAATCCTGGTGAAGACTAAGGTCCTGAGTATGAAGGAGGAGTTTGTCCTAGCAGGGATGATTCTGTGTACTGATCTGCTCAAAAGTAACTGAGCAGAAGAAACATGCAAGGGAGGGTGTGGAGGAGCGGCTCGCTCGTCACCCGACAGGCCCACAGTGGGGCAGCCACCCCGCCAGCACAGTCACACGTTCACCAGCCCAGACGTTGTTGACATCCACAGTGAAGTTACAGACTGTCCCTCCCTTTCTTTTGCTTTATTTTGCTTCCCCCTGCACCTGGAAGCCGTTAGCCATTTCCCCACCATCCTGGTTAGGTACCCCTCTCCACGGCTCCCCTGGGCCACCTGCCATCCCAGCTGGGACACAGATGAAAGTGAGACTGGGCAAGAGGTTCTTGCCAGAGCTCCGAGCTCAGTTGGCGTGATCCCCACCATCCAGAAGCTAAGAGCTGGTAGGCTGCAGAGCTGACATCAGGCTGTCCGAGGATCCTGCCTCATTCCACTTTAAGGAGATGTAGGATGCTCTTTCTCTTCCTGTTTTAGTCTTTTTTTTTTTTAATGTTGTTTTTATTTGTTTGTTTTTTCTGCTTGTTTTTAAATTCCTCCCAACACTGAAGTGTTTAGAAGCGTGGGAACCAGGAGGGGATTGCAGCTGGAGGTGCTATGATTATTGCGTGGTGAGGCTCGTAGATCAGAGGACATCCACAGTTTGTCAGTCTCAGGTCCCAGGAGAAGGAGGCAGCCATGCAGTGTCCCTTAGGGGAAGCACTGGGATTGTTCAGGACATGAGGGAATAGCATGCCAGCTTGAATAACTTCAGTGGCCTCTGGGCTGGGGCAGATGCTGAGCCACCAGTGTGACATCTGCCCCAGCGGCTGGGGACCTGGAGCATCAGCACCTCCTAGAATTAGCAGGTGTGGGAGAGATGCTCTCTGAATTGATTCTTTCAGGCAAATCATGTGCTATCTTCAGGAGCTGGCTAGGCCTGCGAAGATTCTCCCCAAGGACAGTAAGAGTCACATGTCAGAATGGCAAGACATGCTCAATATGAGGAGGGTGACCAAAACCCTTTAATTAGTCTTCGTCCCTGTCAATCACACACGACCGACAGGCCCATCCCGTGCGTGCCTCAGCAAAGACCTCTCCGGCTCCCCAGAGCCTGCTGTGCCCAGTCCTATAAAAAGAAGCCTTGAAATTAGATGGAGTGTGCCTGACGGCCTGTGTTCTGTCCCTTCCAGCCAAGACGGACACAGCCTTCAAGGCGTTCCTCGATGCCCAGAACCCGAGGCAGCAGCACTCATCCACGCTGGAGTCTTACCTCATCAAGCCCATCCAGAGGGTCCTCAAGTACCCGCTTCTGCTCAGGGAGCTGTTTGCGCTGACCGATGCGGAGAGCGAGGAACACTACCACCTGGACGGTGAGCAGAAGTTACACATAGACACGCGCACGTGAGCACACACAGAGACACACACACAGACATATACATATGTGTGTGTGCAAACACATACATACACATCCATGCATTCACACACGCACATGGATACACATACACGTACATACGTGCACGTGCAAACACATGCACATGCATGCATACATACACATGCATATGCATACACACACACACCTCCACCATGCCTGTCCCAGCCTAACCTCTGCACAGCTCCTTCTCAATGCCTGTGTTCTTTTAGTGGCCATCAAGACTATGAACAAGGTCGCCAGTCACATCAATGAGATGCAGAAGATCCACGAAGAGTTTGGTGCTGTGTTTGACCAGCTGATTGCTGAGCAGACGGGAGAGAAGAAAGAGGTAAGGAGTGTTGTTGAACCCCACTCCACCATCCCCCTAACCCCCCCTCCCTCCCAGCATGATACTCTCTTTTTATGAGGTGCGATTGTTTCCGTTGGCTGGTGTTGTGCAACAACACTTTTCCTCAGGAAATACAAACACCCGACCTCAAAAAAGGACCCCATGATAGACAACAATACAGACACCACCAAAGTCTAGTTTGGCGAACTAGTGAGTTTTATTGGGGTTACATATAGGAATATGGGTAAGGGGTTACTTACAGGAGCAGAAGTGACTCAAGGACAGCTGTATCACCAAAGCCCACCCCAGCATGGTGACAGCTAACAAAAGCTGGGAACCTGGAGCTCATTGCACAGCCTGCAGGCAGCTCAACAGGTTGGACAGTGTCCTTTCCAAGTGACTCAGTTGATCTAAACCTCTTCCAGGAGCTGGTTTCTGCTTCTTCAGGGCAGCTGGTCTGGGCTAAGAATATTCACTGCATCCTGACTTGTCTGAGAGTGACTCTGAGCTGTCTATTTTGCTTACGGGGGGGGGGGGGGTGTTACGGTGAATCCTGTCAGTTTCAGGGACTTCCTGAAGCTGTTTTGAGTTATTTAATGTCTGTCTTGAGGATCTTCCTGGGAGATGGAATACTTCAATCTTGAGGAAACTGCTATACATCAGGACTATTGTCTTTAAAGCCCCATATGTCATAGTTTCTTTTACTGTCACTTTGAGGAAATACTCAGACCATAGCACTTAGAAGGAGGCTTATGTTGGCTCACAGTTCAGGGTAAAGTCCATATGGCAGGGAAGTCACAGTGACAGATGCTTGAAGGAGCTGGTCACATTGTGTTGTAAGTCAGAGAGCATTACACACATACTGGTGGTCAGTTCACCGTCTCCATTTTTCCCAGTCCTGATCCCTGCCTCTGGTTAAGATGACCCTCCCCACCCCTTATAAAGTATCCCCCAAGGCCAGCCTTAACCTAGGCAGTTCTTCAGGTATACCCCATGGTGTGCCTCCTACGCATCGAACTGACTATGCTCAAGGCTACACAAGAATCTTTATTTTTACCTGAGCTGTTTCTTGGTAGAGTAAACATGCATCTGGTGTTCTGTTCTTTGCCTTTGGGGTCTCTGGTTTTCATTTGTACTGCATGAGGAAGTGAGCACCCTAACCCAGTGTGGGCTATTTCTGTGAATGCCTCTGGGGTGTGACTCTGAGTCTCCGGGTTAGGGTATTAGTTTTCATCAAGTACCAGCCACATAGCTAGTGCCTAGCAAATTAGAAGCAGCCAAGGGGATATTTTCCCTTAGTGGTCCATTGCTCCGGAGGCTTCAAAGGGAGAAGAAACCAAAGGGCAGCTGGAGACCCAAGGGCTGCGATTGGGCAGAGTGAGCAGCACTGAGCCTCTTGGTACTGTCACTGAGCGCAAAGTTGTCAGGACGTCTCGGAGGTGATGGCAGTCCATTTTTACCCATGCCTTTCAAGGCTTCTTTCTACAACCCAGATAGATCCTTGCAGGAGCCAGATTGCTGTCTTGGGTATCCATGGCAGGACTGTAGAAGTTCTTGAGGTCTGATAGAGATGTGTTATGCCAAGTTCATAACCCAAGTCATGGCTGTGCCCCAGCTCACATGGGCAGGGATCTAGATTCTACCGCATCTGGCAGGAGGTGACTAGAACATCATGTAACAGAAGGTGAGTGTCACATGTACACAACACACACATATGCACCTACCACACACACCTGCCATATACATGTGCCATACGTACCATACACATACATACACCACACCATATGTACATATATACCACAATCACACACATGTACCACACACATCTACCATATACATATGCCATACATACCATACACATACATATACACCATATGTACATACATACCACAATCACACACATCATATACATATACCACATACACACCACAGTCACATTATATAATAATCACATACATGCCACAGTGACACACACACACACACACACACTTTTGTTTCCTGGAGGAAATAGAGTTTAACCCTCCTATCACAAAGACTTTTTAAAGACAAACTCCATAAGGCCGTATCTCAGCACATCTCCTGAGTATTAATTATGTCTACACTCTTCCACGGGAGGTATGTGGAGAGCCATGGTGGAGACTGGTTCCCTTAGCTGCAGATGTCCTGCCAGTTTGCTCAGTGTGTGTTACTTAATATCAATAAGTGTATTGATATGAACGCTTAATATTTTTATTCTTGGTAATGATATGCCCCGGCAATAATTGCCATAATTACTAGAACCCCTGTCAAGGGAGGCATGTTCAGTCTGAGAGGTGATCCTCGTCAGAGCGGCTGGCAGCTGGGCCTGGAGAATGGAAGTGAGCTGCCTGGTGCTGAGGCAGCTGCCGGGTTGTCGCTGTGCATGAACACAGTCGGAACCCCTAGAGGTCACATGCTGCAACGTCAGTAGACGCCATTTATCCTTCAGAAGTGAAATCTCACGTTTTCTAGGATCTGAAGCATGGCCTTAAGGAGAGAATTGGACTTAATTTTTACAGACCCAAAGAATTGAGTTGAGTGATCAGCCGGTGGCTGCCTGAGAGGCGTCTCTGAGGAACTTACGGTGGTCTGTAGCACTTACACGTAGGAAAGATCATGGAGTTTTGGGACAAGCTTACCTAGACCCCAGCTGATTCTCTCACCTATAATCTCGTTGCAGAGAGCACCTGCCTGGGGAAAGGGGAGCACTAGGTTTTGTTTTGTTTTTTTTTTTTAATTGGACATAAGTAAAGTTATTTGGGAAGAGGGACTTTGGTTGATAAAATGCCCGACAGGTTGCCAGTAGGCAAATCTGAGGGCATTCTCTTGATTAATCATTGATGTGACAGGGACCGGTCTTCAGCAAAATAGTACCTACCATTTCTGGGCGGGTGGTCCTGAGTTCTCTAAGAAAACAGGCTGGACAAGCCAGTAAGGGGGACTCCTCCATGGCTTCTGTTTCAGTTCCTGCTCCAGGCCCCTCCCTGTCTTACGTTCTCTCCAAACTCCCTTTTGTCACAGCTGGTCACTCACCACACGTGGTGGCCACACCTTTGCTGTTGGACATGACAACAAAACCAGAGTGAAGTTTTGTTTCTTTCTTCATGGTTTCCTGGGTAGTTGAGCTATGATTTTTCTCCCCTAGTTGAATTTTTTTTGCCTTTTGAATGGGAAGGAAGCACATTGGCTTTTTATATCTAAATTGGTAGCATCGCAGTTTGAAGGCTTTGGGACCATCATTGAATAATCTGAGTATTGCGAAACTGTAACAGTTAATTTGATATTCAAGGTGGCTGTTAACTGCCACATGGGCAGATGGCAAATCTGGACCGCAGCATGGTTCAAGTCTCAGGAAGGATGGACAGGGATGGTGTGCATCGCGGCACAGTGTTTGGAACAGTTTGCAGTTTATTTTTATTTTTTTTTTTTTAAAGATTTATTTATTTATTATATGTAAGTACACTGTAGCTGTCTTCAAACACTCCAGAAGAGGGAGTCAGATCTTGTTACGGATGGTTGTGAGCCACCATGTGGTTGCTGGGACTTGAACTCTGGACCTTCGGAAGAGCAGTCGGGTGCTCTTACCCACTGAGACATCTCACCAGCCCCCAGTTTGCAGTTTAAAGTGTATGGCTGTCTCTATGAGGGGACCTGTCTTTCATTGAATGTTCATCGGCTGCTGACCCCTGGCAACTGCGAGAGCCACGGTGCTGTTGGGTGAGCACAAGGCTACCACTGGCCGCTTTGGCTCTTCATGCCCGCTTAGGTCTAAAACAAAACCCCTGGTCTGAGTCTGTTTAGCACTTGATCGTGAGAAGCGCCCGATTGGAGTCTGACCACATGGTCTCTGAGGAGGCCATTGTCCGTTTCACATGTGTGGCAAGAAACCTCCAGACTTCTGGTTCTGCTTCCCCGGGTCTAAAGTGAAGTACGGGTTTCTTTAAAATGAATTGGAAAAGGGAAGCCAGATCATTCTACCTCTCGCTGAGGACTGAACTCACTGGTGTGACTCTGGGTGCTCTGGTGGGGCGTCTGTCATCCATCCTCCTTAAGAAACTATCTTCATTGAATATAAACGTTTTAACTATGTAGACTGTGAACCCTGGCTTAGCCCCCTTTGTCATCTCATTCCTGATATTTTGATAGATAAATATAGAACAAAGGAAAAATTAGAACTTTTTTCTTCATGTATATTAATGAATGAATGCTGTATGGGGTGTTTCTAAATTTAAGTGTGAGTATATCCTGGTAAACCTATGTTCAGATAGAAATGTCTAAATCAAAAAATATATTTAATTACTGGACAAACTCACTGCAAGTTAAAACATTAGCTAAAACTATGGTAAGTCAAAGCCATCTGTCTATAACACACAACATGAAGCTTTGGTTCTCACTCACACACACACACACACACACACACACATTGTAGAAATGCCAAATAAAGCTATCTAGTGTCTTTAAGTGCATACTAAGCAAGCGTTTTTAGGAGCAATATTTCCATGAACTATATTTGAAAGCGACCTCCTCCCGTATTGTATAACCACATGCAGACCTTCATAGGATGACACCAAGAGTAAGTAAGCTTTTCCCGCCTCTGGTTTGCAGGTTGCAGATCTGAGCATGGGTGACCTGCTCTTGCACACCAGCGTCATCTGGCTGAACCCACCCGCCTCACTGGGAAAGTGGAAAAAGGAGCCAGAATTAGCAGCCTTCGGTATGTGTCAGAAGGGGGCGCCGGGGATGGGAAACAGCTGACTCGGTTTTCCAAACAAGAATATTCCCTTTCCGAGGGATGTTTTATTATAACAAAGCTAATTATAGCCTGCTGCTCCAAATAAATACAAATGAATATAAGTTAAACCTTCTCGATAAATGGGTTCAATGGTAGCCACTCAGCTTCGTGTGTGGGCATGGCTCTGCACATACAATCTGGGAAGTGATCTTTTTTTTAACATCTTATTTTAAAAAATAATTTTACCTGCTTGTCCATGTGTCCTTACAAAATAATGAACTGATAGTAAACGAAGAAAAGCCGAATGAAGGATCAAGAGTAAACTGTTTCCAATAGCTCAGATCCTGGCCCTTCATCTCCTCCGTGGCTCAGCTCTGCTCTACTTAGGAGGCCATTTCTCAGCTGAACTATTGTGGTGTCTCCCCAGGTTATCAGGGGGCTCCCAATCGTGTTATTAGTGCTAGTGGGAGTAGACATATTGGTCATTTACCTTGATAATCTATTTCAGGGAGGTCAGGTGGAGGTCAGATAGGAGAATCTCACCCTCATGTTTTCTGAGGGAGAAAACCTAAGCTGGCACACTGGGAGACTGCCTAGTTCAGGAGCTGCCACTTGTGGCTTGCAAGTGTGAATATGGCCTCTTGGGGGCTGTTCCTGAGCACCAAGTGCTTAGCAGCCCCTGCTGCTGTTTTTTATAGTGCTTTTTGTCCCTATCCTTCCCTAGAAGGCTCAGGCTAGGAAATCTAGCAGGCGCTGCCCTCCCCTGGCCTGATGTTTTTGGCTTGGGAAGGGGCAGTGCTTACTGCTTTTTTTTTTTTTTTCCTCACTGAATGTTCTTCCTTCCCTGATATATTCCCAGATGGACCTGCCCAGTCATATTCAAAGCAGTGTTAAATACTAATGTTTATTGACCACTCCCACTTCAGAGCTACTTAACTCTCATTAAGGAATTAGGCCAAAAAGGTGAATTCTAGTTCCTGAGTTACAAATACCGTGTGTGTTAGATGTAGAGAGAGTGTGTGGGGGCTTAATTCACATAAATATAAATCACTTAAGCAGTTATTAGAGGCATTGCACTAGTTAGTCCTTCAGCTACTACAGTGAGCACAGCTAAGTTTAAACCTTAAAACAATAAAGCTAAAATACAGTAGAAACTCAATTGCTGTGAGTTACCGCAGTCAAGCGTGGCAGCCTGCGATCTTCTGTAATGGCCCCTCCTGTTTCTCCCTTGCAGTCTTCAAAACGGCCGTGGTCCTTGTATATAAAGACGGTTCCAAGCAGAAGAAGAAACTTGTAAGTGTTCTCCCTTCGTCCCATATTTTCCAAGTGTCCCCATCTGCTGGTCTAGTTCTACCCTTATCGGCAAAAAGCCTCCCATTTCCTCTGTGAGTGTCCCTAAGTTCTCTGGAGGGGACCCCAGTCTGCCTGCTTCCTTCAGACAGGTTCCTGTGTGGAGCACATGAGCAGATACATACTGAGCCTCCCCGTGGCCAGAACGACTTTTGCCTGTCTGTCTGTCTGTCTGTCTGTCTGTCTGTCTGTCTCTCCTTCTTGTATGAGGTTTATTTTCTCTTTGTTGTCTCTTTCCCTGACCCTCTCCTCTGCGTTTAATTCGCAAGGCTGTTTGCACAGCATCATATTGGTCACGCAGCCTCTGGAATCTGGCAGGGAGCGGAAGTGTGTGAGGCTGACGTGATGTTCCTGTGGCTAGCTCTGAGATCCCCGAGTCTGTCACTGATGTGCAGAGTGGGGAGCTGGTTCAGGCAGACGACCTTGCCCTTGAACAACATTCTGCTGCTCTCCCGCAGGTTGGCTCTCACAGGCTGTCAATCTACGAGGAGTGGGACCCTTTCCGGTTTCGCCACATGATCCCTACCGAAGCTTTGCAGGTCCGAGCTCTGCCCAGTGCAGGTAAGCACTGGCGTCTGCCAGGTTTCCATTTCTCTCCTCCTCCTTCTCCTTCTCCTCCTTCTCCTTCTCTTCTCCTTCTTCCCCTCCTCCTTCTCTTCCTTCCTCTCCTCCTCTTCCTCTGCCTTCTTCTCTTTTATATTAAAAAGCTGGGTATGTTTGTATATGCATGCATGTGTTATGTCACTTCCTGGGGAGGTAAGAGGACAGCTTGCAGCAGCTGCTTCTCCCCCATCACGCAGGACTCAGAGTTTTCTTAGGCCACCATGCTTGGCCACAAGCACCTTTGCTGCTAAGTCATCTCTCTGGGCCTGGGTTCCCATTTCTTACCCATGTGTGAGTTATGTCTATATTCATTCCTGGTCTGTCCTCCTACCTCTTATCTTCTATGCTTAAGTTAATTCTTCCCTCTATCTCCATTGCCTCATATTAACACACACATACACACACACACACACACGTATACACACACGCATATGCACACAGGTGCATACACATATGCATGCACACACACGCACACATGCACATATTCTACCCATATACATATGTGTGTGTGTCTGTCTGTCTATCTATCTATCTATCTATCTATCTATCTATCTATCTACACATATATATATATTAACTGCTGAGCCATCTCCAGCCCCCTTTTTTCATTCCTTAAAACCTTAATACAGTATATTTTGATCATATTCACTCTTCCCCAACGCCTCCCAGATTTCCCCCCATCACTACCCCTTCCCAAACTCTGCACTTCTTCTTCTTAATCGGTAACCCACCAAGTCCAATTTGTGCTACGTCTGTACTCAGGAGTGTGGAGACTAATCTAATGGAACATGGTGGCCACACCCTTAAAGAAAACCAACTCTCTTCTCAGAAGCTGGACTCTCAGTAGCTGCTCAGCTAGGGGTAGGGGCTGCGAGCTCCCATCTCTATGCTAGAGTATTCACTACACTGCCTCCTTTTAAACAGCTTCATTAACTAGTGAATGAATGAATGAATAAATGAATGAGCCGATTAAGCGAGCAAGCAGAGTAGGTGCATGGGATTTTCTTTAGAATTGTTGTAGGGGATTGCAAACTTGATTTACAGGTAAATTGGCAGGTGCTTTGGGATCGTAGGTCTATTGCCGCTGTGGTAGTATTTTGAGGTTTAGACACTTAAATGCTAGTGCTGTCCCTTTTAAAATTGATATATGTGTATTAGAGTTTTGTTTGCTGGTTTGCTATACGCCATATGCATGCAGTTCCTGAAAAAGCCAGAAGAGGGAGCCAGACCCCCGGAATAACACTTGTTAGTGGCCATATGGGTGCTGGGAAGTGAAGCCAGGTCCCCTGGGAGAGCATCGGAGTCTTTTAACCAATGAGCCACCTCTCTAGCCCCCCCCCCCGATGTCTTTTAATGCCATTGTCTTAAAGTTAATCGGTTTATGTTATCTGATCATATTTCCTCAGACCAGGTTTATAAATGTGGAGGCTGATTTCTGTGGCAGGCAGTGGGCTTCTTAGCCAGGAATTTTGCCTTGGTTAAGGACATAACTTCACATTCTGAAGACAAAGCAGCCTTTGTAGTAATGACATTTCGTCCTCCCAACCTCTGCCTTTCATTCAAATCAAATTTAAAGCCTTGCAGATAAAAGCATATTTTAGTTGAGTTATAAAGACTGGTCACAATGCTACATTATGGGGTACATTCCAGTGGATTCAAGAGACAGTACTTGAAGTTTCTAGATTTTTGTCTGAGTTTGGGGAAGTTTGGCAGATAGAGCATTAGGTGATGTAGCCATAGGGGAGGATTCTGAACCACTGGGGAAGTCGGAGCCTACAGGTGTGGAGCCCCTTACCCACCACTTAACACAATGTTGGGTTGTTGGCATGACATAGCTTCAGTCCTTGGAGCTGGCCCTCTGTTTCCATGGGTTCCACACCCGTGAGCCCAGCCAACAGTAGCTGGCTCTGTGGGTAAAGGCACTTGCCATCAACCCCGACGACCCGAGTTTCATCTCCAGGGCCCTGTGGTGGAAGAAGACAGCAGGCTCACATGTGTTCCCCAGCTTTTACGCGTGCCTGCTCACAGTAAATCCGTGAATGTTAACAGATAGTTTAAAAGAATACAGAGAGCAGCAGCTTCGCTCCCTTAACGCACAGCTCTGCTCTTGTTTAGTGGACAACTTGGGGAGGCTAGGAGAGGAATGTTTTGTTTTGGTTTTCAATTGTTTTATTTATTTACATTCCAAATGTTGCCCCTGACCTGACCTGGTCCCTCCTCCAAGAGTTCTTCATCCCATCTCCCTCCCCTTTGCCTCTGAGAGGGTGCTCTCTCCTCACCATCTCCCCCTCCACCCCCTCCATTCAAGTCTACAGGATTAGGCGCGTCCTCTCCCACTGAAGCCAGACAAGCTCTGCTACATATGTGCCAGGGGCCACGGACCAGCCCACCTATGCTCTTGGCTGCTCCGTGGCCCCTAAGCCAAGTCTCTGAGAACTCTTAGGGGAGTCCAGATTACTTGATTCTGTTGTTCTTCCTATGGGGTTGCCATCCCCTTCAGCTCCTTCAGTCCCCCCCAACTCTTCCATGGGGTCCCCGACCTTAGTCCAGTGCTGGGCTGTGAGTATCTGCATCTGTCTCAGTCAGCTGCTGGTAGAGCCTCTCAGAGGAGCCGTGCTAGGCTAGAGAAGCCTGTTTTGAGTCACCAAGGTAACCTGTTTGGGCGTTAGCTGTGGTCAAATAGAGAGAGGACTCCAACACATAAGCCAGTGCTGGCCTCCCCTTGCCCTGTCCTGGTGAAGGTGCGCACTGGGCTCCGAGGAACCATTGGCCCCAAAGAACTTAGCGCCTACCTGAACTAGTTCAGCCCACGAGGCTGGGGAGCAGGGTGGCTTTCCTCAGTGTGGCTCATCTGCGAGGCCATCTGCGAGATCTTCATGGTGTTGTATTAAGATCTGTGTGTGTGCGCACTCGTGCATGCTTATGCGTGTGTGTGCCTGTGTGTGAGAGAGAGAGAGAGTGAGCATGTGCGTGTTCTGTAAGCCCCTCAGTCTCTTAACCACTTCCCCCTCTCTCCAGCCTCTGTTCTGTTCTTCACAGCACACACTGAGCTCGTAGCGTCCGTCTGTCTCTTTAGCTCAGGGTGGAGGTGAAGTGACTTTGGTCTCAAGTTGCTTTGCACTGTCTTAAGCAGACACCAAGCATGAAAAATTCCTCTGTAAAAAAAAAAATAAGTAAGTCTGCTAAAATATGCCAAACCTGACATTATTTTAACTTATTTCCAGATGCAGAGGCAAATGCGGTATGCGAAATTGTCCACGTGAAATCAGAGTCAGAAGGGAGGCCCGAGCGGGTTTTCCACCTCTGCTGCAGGTGAGCCGGGCTCTGGGAAGTTGGGCCCCGCCCCAGGGACCTTCTTTTCTGTCTCTGCAGATGAGCCCATGCCTCCTCTCAGAGAAGTTAATACTTGCCAACGAACTGTAGCTGTGTAAATTAAAACTACTTTCATTAGAATGCAGACAGGAACCTGGTTTGCTTACTCGCTTTCTGAAAGGAAGCGGGCACTCTTTTCTGTAGAGCAGGGCGAGCTGTAAGGGTCCCTCGGAGAGTTTTGTCTGGCACTTGGCTTCACGGCCTCTTCGCACTCTGAGAATCTGCTGTGAGAGGGAATAGGGGCTGAAGGTCTTACCAGCAGTCCTAAGCTTTAGAGACCCAGCACAGGGACACTGACCACAGTGATCACAGGGACATGTAGAGGGACTCCTAAATTGTTGATATTGATTGTCCCCGCTCCTTCCTTCCTCCCGTGCTTCTGCCTCCTCCTCTTTCTGTCTCTTCCTCTAGAATAGTGTATGCCATCCTGTTGGGCTTGAAATATGACCCATCTTTAATTAGTCATGTGCGTTCAGTGATTAGCTCAATATTCATCTAGTTCTTCACGTAGAGTACCAATATGCTACACACTGCCTGCAGTGATAACAGAATTCATACCATTGTCATCACTCATAATATTTTTAATGTCATTGCTAATATAACAAGAAGACACATTTATCAAACATTAAGGGCGCAATGTACCTCAGGTTCATTGCTTCCTTAGTCAGCTTGAGGGGCAGCCAGGACTGACAAGAGGAGGCTCTGCCCAGAGCATCACAGAAAATGCACTGACTATGTTCAGTGTCTGCATTCAGATGGGCCACAGCCCACGAGACATGTTTGCCATATCATCTCTGGGCGGCGGCGGCGGCAGGGGTGGGGCAGCGTGGTGCTTGGGGCTGATCTCCAGAAAACTGTCACGCGTGTGCGCATGAGTGCACCACATAGATACACACACATATATGTATGCACACAAATGTTGAACTTGAAGAAAAAGAACTCTCACCTAAAAGATCCTTTGCTGCCGTGAGAATTGGGACTGTTTCACAGGTCTTAGGCACAGTTTTTAGGAATCTATCCTTGGTACTTAATGTGTGCATCAGGACCCGGGAAGAAAGAGCAAGCTCACTGGGAGGGCTGCCAAGGTGACAGTCTTGCGGCCCATTTTCTCCTTAATATCATTCTACAGCAAGTACGTAAGACCGAGACTTAGTGTCAAGAGCAGAATTCCGGCAACCTCTTGGTACCCAACAACTTCATCGTTTATCTATTCATTATTGGTGGGACTCTGTCCTAATATGGCTCTAGAGGAGGCTTTGCAAACCGTGAGGGGATTGCGTGTTTTACCTCTGCCACGAGGAGGCAGCTGAGCATGGGAACGGGGGTCCGTAGCCTCTTTCCCCTTCGCCCTTGCAGATGTTTATTTAGCTGCACCCGACGGCATTTCTAAGTTCCCTCCGTTGAGTCCTGGCTCCCTAACGCGTGTAAATCTTCTTTTCATAGTTCCCCAGAGAGCAGAAAGGACTTTCTGAAGTCTGTGCATTCGATCCTGCGAGATAAACACAGAAGACAGCTCCTCAAAACGGAAAGCCTTCCGTCAGCCCAGCAGTATGTCCCCTTTGGAGGCAAGAGATTGTGTGCGCTTAAAGGCGCCAGGCCGGCCATGAGCAGGGCAGGTACTGTGGGGATTCAGACCTACAAGATCCCTGTCACCCCAGCTCCACTGTAGGTCTCCAGGGGGCAGGAGTTAGGCATGGTCTGGGGGTGGGGGGCTGATGTAAGTAGGGTCGTCTTCTGTGGTGTGAGGCTCATGCCTTGTCTCCTTCCTGATGGCTTCTTCTGGGAATCTTCCCTTCGCTTGCGGTTCCTCCCTTCCCTCAGCCTTCCCTCAGCCTTCCCTCGCTGGCTCCCCTTTGGCTGGCACGCTCCTCTCTCATTGGCCAACCCAATGCATCCTCTTTTGGAAGGGGTTCTCTTAGCCTGCTTGGGGAATGAGAGTCGCTGCTTGGCATGGCAGCCAGCTTTGTTCAGTAGAAAGCGGTGAGTTGAGGTCAGCAAGGTCATAGCCCCTCTACTGAGAACACCCGTGACTCCACAGTCTAGCGGAAGACACAGCCCGTTCTCAGCGAGGATGCGGACGTGCTCTGGCATGGCAGGCCAGTTGATGCAGAAGAAGTTGACCCTCACTTCGTGCCTGTAACTTTAGTTTCAGCCTCAGGGTTAGTTTAGGGAAGGTTTCAGCTGCTATTGGGAAAGAAGAAAGAGGAGTTTAACTGGTCCCCAGTAAATTCTCTGGAGCACTTATCCCATGTCTCTGGAGCAAAGAAGAAGGGACACCATTGCCACCACGTGCAGATGGCAATAGAGCAAGCCCGGAAGAGTGTTATTTTCCCAGTGCTGGACTTGCAGAGAGAGCCATCCACATCCTAACCCTCCTTTCCTAAGATGCAGCCCAGAATTTTTCAGGGAGGAGTCCAGTAGAATAAATTTCCTCTACACACAGGCAAACAAACAAACAAACAAACAAACCGATTTCTACTTTTGACACAGTCACCTCCCCACCAGTCCTCAGTCGTGTTGCAGAGATGCAGGAAGAGCTGTGACGTCATAGGCGTAACCTACCAACCCTGACTCGGCCTGTTACAATCCTAGGTACCTTGAGATTGACTAATGGATGTCGGTGGAGCCTACCTGAAGTCTGTTCTCCATTCAGTTGATTGAAAACCTAGAACCCAGAATCCCAGACCCCCAAACTGCAAGGCTCTCCAAACAGCCTGAGAGCCATGCATACATCCATGCCCACAGCCTCTCAGGAAGTACTCTGTAAAAACAGGCTGTTGTTTCATGGCAAGAGAGAAATTTGTTGAAGTGTTTTTTGTGCTCCTCTTGTTTGCTGAGGGGTGTTTAATCGGGAAATATGCACCAATCTCAGGGACCCTAACTACCACTGGCTCTTGCTGTTAACTTAGGAACCTAAATTCAAAAGTGCATTTACAAAAAACAAAACAAATCCAAAACACATATGCACTCACATTTTGTCCATAGGATGTACCAAAGTTTTTCTCCTGAGATGATCTTAGAAATAAAAAACAAACAAACAAACTCATTACCTGCTCTAAAGCATTACGAATGCCAAGAGAAAGCCTCAACATGACAGCCTGTTGGATTTGTATAACTGAAAGCATATTTGTTTGTTTGTTTGTTTTCCTGCCAGAGGGCTCATTTTTTGGCTGAAAAACATTTCTATCCACCCTGCCTTTGACGTAACTCACTACCATTGGAGAGTCTGTGTTCCACAATTTCCAAAATGGCGCTCCAGTGGTTCAGGCAAAGACTGCCTCTCTGAGACGGAGAGAGACCCACTAATGCCATCTGGCTTATTAAATGTCCTTTTCATAAAAGGCAGACAACTGTAACACACTCTGCATTTCACAAGACCCGTGTGCAGTCTGGAGAGCGTATAGACAGATACCCCGCCTCCATACTTACTCTAAAGTGGGACTACTTCAGCCAATAACCGACTTAAAATTTCTCATAGTCTATAATCTTTTTATGGAAAATCTGAGGCTTATGGAGCAGCTAAAAGAATCCATCCCTACATCTATATTCCATAATTAGTATTTTGCTTTATTTTCACTGCTGCCCACCCATCTGCCATCTGCGTGCACCATCTTACCTTGGCACGTTTCAGAGGGGCAGCCATGACTGCACTTGGCCCCTAAATCCCACCATGAAGACCATGCTCACGTTTCCAGTAGAGCAGTAGTGAACTGATGCCATTCAGATGTAGCGATTGAGTAGAACAAGGTTGGACTGCAGTGGGGTTAGGCTCGAAGCGAAGACGACACTTTTAGGAGAAGTAGCTTTCCATTTCCTCCCATGTTGCCTGGAGTTTCTTTCTATTGTGCGGTGCCCATCTGGTCTGTGTGTGGAGATAATGGGACTCTCAGAACCTGGACAGTAGGTGTCTCCTGGCAATGCTGAAGCAGCCTCGCTGCTTTTGAGACTTGGGTTCCAGGACAGCTGCTCCTGACTGGTGTGTGCGTTGCTCCCTCCATGGAAAAAGCCTGTGTTGCATTTCACCTCAGAGTGTCCGATGCAACAGTTACTTCGGCCTCCGGGGAGAAGTGGCATTGTTTCCACCAGAGCCATTGCGTGCGTGCGTTCTTGCGTGCGTGCGTGCGGCGAGTGGTGGGAGCATTCATTGCTTGATTGATTGGAATCTCTATTTGTTTGCTTGCCTTTAGTAATCCTGGCTTCCTGGAGGGCAGTGGGGTAAATGAATAAACCCCAATATTTTACCTTGGAGTAACTTTCTGTGGCGCACTGTTCCTCAGTGCTAGAGTGGCATCTGTTATTTCTCTTACGCCACTCAGGCACACTGTAGTTTTAATTGCACTGTAGAAGAGTTGGCGATTCACAGCTTGGAGTTAGTTAGGACTATGGCTCTGCTTAGCCTCAGAGGTCATGTTGGACCTTATCAGAAAGGGTACAAAGAGTGGACTGGAAGGGCAGTGTCTCTGACAACTGACATCCAGTCTCCAAGAATGTGATGCCCTCAATCTAACTGTGGGTGCTTACGTCCCTGGAAAGCACTGTCCACAGCACAGTGCTCCAGAGAGCACAGCAATGCTTCACAGCAAAACCCCTGAAGGCTTCTCTCAGGCTTATCAAACACCTCTCTCCTGGCTACGTGACCCTCGGATAACCCTGGGGTAAGCTCTCTAGCTCTGTGCCGTGGGCACAGTCGTGTTGAGGACAGTCTCTGGCCCAATGCTGAGAACAGTAGACATCTGTGTTTCCTGTCATGTGGGTACACGGGTTAAAGTAGATTATTTCTTTCTCCATAACCCAGAGCCTCTAGTGTTTAGACCCTCACTCCTCACTTAGTCTCTGGGCCCGTCCTTAGATCTGAAGATCCCTTCAGATGTCTGAGCAAAGTAGACACCACTGGGACAGTAAGGGGTAGACCCCAAACTCCTGAAGCCCCATTCACCTTTTATGCTTCTTTTCTTTGCTTGCTGGGTTTTCATCTCACAGTAAAGCATGTGGGGGTTTATTTTTATATTTTTGTGTGTGTGTGCAGTGTCTGCCCCAAGCAAGTCTCTTGGGAGGAGGAGGCGGCGACTGGCCCGAAACAGGTTTACCATCGATTCAGACGCCATCTCAGCCAGCAGCCCGGAGAAAGAGCCCCAGCAGCCCGCCGGTGGTGGGGACACTGACCGATGGGTAGAGGAACAGTTCGATCTTGCTCAGTACGAGGAGCAGGATGACATCAAGGAGACAGACATCCTCAGTGACGATGACGAATTCTGTGAGTCCCTGAAGGGCGCCTCAGTGGACAGAGACCTTCAGGAGCAGCTTCAGGCTGCCTCCATCAGTCAGCGGGCCCGAGGCCGGAGAACCCTCGATAGCCACGCCTCCCGCATGACACAGCTCAAGAAGCAAGCGGCCCTCTCGGGCATCAACGGGGGCCTGGAGAGTGCGAGCGAGGAAGTCATTTGGGTCAGGCGCGAAGACTTTGCCCCCTCCAGGAAACTGAACACGGAGATATGACTTCCTTGTCCCTGTAGAGAATATGTGTGTAGATATGATGCCGGCCCCACCCTCACTCCGCCCACCCTCCTGTGCCGTCCACGAGAATGTCCCCTTAGGTCGCACTCTTGACACAGATTTTGGCAGCTGACTTGGGTCTGAAGCCATGTAGCCACCCACCTTCATCATTCTTAATGACACCAGAGAGAATCGTTCAGAATCCCAGACAAACAAGCTTGAGTCCTTTCCTCTGTGCCAAGGGCTTTCTTTTATTTATTCTCAATTCATCGGGGCCTGAAGATTTAGAACGAAGAACCGATAGCGCTAGAAATCAAACCGTCCCCACCCCAGCAGTCAAAACAGGGACAGGACGGTGTGCACAGATTGTCCCAGCTCCACCTCTCTAAATCCAGTCTCGCAGCTGAGGAACAACCACCTTCAAACACACATAGAGAAACGGAACAGATGGAAACACCTGTACAGCGTGCAGTGTTCTGACTCCTCCCCTCTTCAGCGTCCGAGAATATCTGTGTATCTTAAGAATGTGTGAGGAAAGGGTGGTCGTCTCTGTACGATGAGCCTTTATTCTTATTTTTTTTTTCTTCTGTTCATGTCTATAGCTGGTCTTACTCTGTGTCAGTGTCTGGAAGCTCTAGTTTTGCAGAGAATTATAAAGATGCCAAACTCTTGGAAAAGAGATCCAAATTTATCACTTAGAGGGAGAGAGAAGAAAAAAAAGAAACACTATTTTTTGTATTTTCCTTGAGATGCAGGGGCACAAATAGATGAGAATTTTACAGTGTTAGGTGTAACTCAGTCTGAAAATGAGGATATAACCTTTTGCAGAGCAAGCGGGGCACGATGACTTTATATTTATACACAAACGGCCAACAAGAAGCTCATGCTAAGAATAAACTTTTCTGAGAAACAGATTTTTTTTTTAAATGTATGAATCTATATTTGAGATGGGAGTTTGGTTGGATTACAGGGACAGGAAATGGGGCAGTGTGTGCGTGTGTCTGTTGTTCATGGTGGGGGAGGGGAGCCTCCTCATGGGGTTGCCATGGCAATCATTGGTTTTCCCATCAAACTTGCATCTTCATCCACAGATGACCTCCCCTTCCCTGAGAGTCCACGGCAGAATCTTAGAACCTCTTCAGAGACGTCCTTTGTGGTTAATATTTCCTCCATGCCAATGAGACAGGGTAAACTCGCTACGGGGCCTAACCTTCTAAATGGATGTCCAGACAGGAAGAACAAAACCCATTCTAGCACTTTCATTTTTAAAAAAAAAAAGGTTTATAGCTTTTTGTTCCGCCCTCCTCCTCCCCATTTCACAATGTCCATTCCTTAAGAAGGGTTTAAATAATATGAAAACTTTGTTTTTGGAAATAAAAAAATATCTATATATCTATATATCTATATATCTATTTGGTGTTTGATACATCGGTAGGTACTTTAAAGACCTGAATTTTATAGTAGCTTTAGCAATTATATTTTATAAGAATCAGTTATGACTTTATATTTCCAGATAGAGAGTTCAGAACACCATGCTCTAAAGCCTCCCCCACCCCGGCTTGCTTTCCTGCTTTCCTGACCTCTCTCCCCCCCCCCCCTTTCGGGTTTCCAGGGCTTTGAGCTTGATCTTTTGAAAGTTTTATTCTATTACAGTTTTTGCTATTACCTTCTGGTTTTCTTAAGAAGCTTTAGAGTGGTTTCTATGCCCTTTGTACCACTGCACTGTTCGTAACATCTCGGGGTCGATTGCGTCCGGATGGGAAACTGAAGCAGAGGTGTCGGATAGTCACATTTTCTGGTCTCCCTGCAACACGTCCATCGGAAAAAAAAATACTGGAAAGTCTGGTGCTTAGAGAGGGTGCCATTGTCTCTTGTATATACGGTCATGATGTGTCTATGTCAAAAGTTCTTATATATTTCTTTTATAAGCTGAAAGAAGGTCTATTTTTATGTTTTTAGGTCTATGAATGGAACGTTGTAAATGCCTGTCCAACAATAAAAGTACTGAAAAGGGCTTCGACTTCCCTGTGCCTTTTTTGATAAAGGGCTGAAGAGCTAAGTGTGGGAGAGAGCAAGTCCAGGAGAGAAAAGTCCTGTGATTGTGTGTGTGTGTGTCTATGTGTGTACACGTGTGCTTGCACTCTCTCTCTCTCTCTCTCACGCACACACGTACGCACGCACGCTCGCACGCACGCACGCATGCATGCCATACTGTGCCTGTGGAGGTTAGAGGGATAACTTAACAGAAATGATTCTTTCTTGTCATACCACGTAACCCCAGATACTGCAGTTAGTTAGGTGTAGCAGCAATGCTTGTTACCTGGTGAGCCATTTTGGTGGCTGTGGGGTGGGTGTGTGTGTGTGTGTGTGTGTGTGTGTGTGTGTGTGTGTGGTGTGGGAACAGATATGGAGGCACCTGTCTGTAACCTCAGCACTCAGGAAGCAGTCAGAAGCTGAGTACACGTTTGAGGCTGGCCAGGAATGTATTGCTAGTGAGACCCAGCTGCAGAGTGAGGCCCTGCCTCACAATGTAGGAAAATCGAAGTAGCTATTGTGATCTTCCAGGGAAGATGCTCTGGCAAAGCTCGGACTTTTAACCAAAATATAAATAATAATAAACATCCTGGCCTAAGGTGGCCCGTACTACCGTGCTTAAGTATGTTATTTTAAAAGAAAACACATGAAGTTGGGGCAGGATGTGTTGAGTGGGTTGTGTGGACAGTTGGTATATATGATCATATTTTCTTATACATATGAATGAAATTCTCCATAATGATTTTTTTTTTTAAATACTGGTCTAAAGATCTGGAGAATAAGAAATCAAAAACAGGGCCAGGCAGTGGTGGTGGTGGTGGTGGGGGTGTGCACATCTTTCATCCCAGCACTCGAGAGGCAGAGGCAGGTAGATCTCAGCTCGAGGCCAGCCTGGTCTACTCAGGGAGCCAGAATATCCAGGCCTACATAGTGAGACATTGTCACAAACAAACAAACAAACAAACAAACAGAAATACAAAACACTCATCTGTTACTAAGTACCTGTGTATACCTATGAATTCCAAAACCGAGGGTGCTTGCGACACTGTATCGTTTACCCAGGGTAAATGATACAATGTTTGCTTATACAACAGGGACCTCCCACACACTCAATGCTGGTCGAGCCTGATAGAGCACATGTCATATGGGACAGCCACTGGGTAGTGTTGCAGAAACGAGAAATGGGCCTGCATTTTAGTTAGGTGCAGGGTTCTTCACAATAATTTTCACTCCATGGTTGGCACAATCCAATTTGTTTCCTGTCTCTTGCCTTGTCCCAAGGTGAGCAGGCTGAGGGCTTTGAGAGGGGTTTCTAAGGGTGCGTGAGGGGCAGTGCAGAACTCAGGTGTGGGTGAATCAACTTGAAACTCTGCATTCTGTCATGAGGGTCTGCAGCCCTAGGCTACTCCAGACCCGGGACAAAAGGTGGTCATGGGTCACTGTTCTCTCAGACAGAGGTCCAGAGTCTTGAACAGCCTTACCTGGTCAGTCATCACTCCCCCCGCCACCCCCCCACACACTCATACTGTACACACAAGCATACACACACAAATGCACACACCTGTGAACACATTCACACATGATACACATGCATGAATGCACACACCTGTGAACACACACACACATTCCCCATGCCTGAACTCCATGTAAATTTTTCCCTTGCCGATCGCCTAGTCTATCCAGCTCATATTCTTGCTTGTAGGTCTGTGCTCAGGCAGAGGTGTCTGTGGACCAATAGCATCGGCTGCCCCAGGATGATGAAAGAAACGCAGAAACCTGGGGGCCAGGCTGGGGCTCAGTAGGAAAAGTGCCTTGCTTCTCAAGCATGAGGACTGAGGTTCACTTCCATAACCCACATAAAACGTCAGGCTTAAGAATACACACCTGAGGCTGGAAAAGGGACCCGGGTTCAATTCCCAGCACCCACGGGACAGCTCACAACTGTCTATAAATCCAGTTCCAGAGTATATGACACCCTCACACCAATACATATACAACAAGTAATTTTTTCTAAATACATGTCTGTAATTTCACGACTAGGGAGGTTGACCTAGGACTGCTGGGACTCACTGGGCAGTCGGTCCAGCTGACTCAAGAGTTTTCCAGGTCCTTTGAGAACCTGTTTCAAGGGTTAAGGTAGGGAAGAGCTAAGGAAGGAACGCGGTGTTGATGTGCGGCGCTGTCAACACCACCATCGCCACAGGCACCCCTCCATGAGTTCACACACACACACACACACACACACACACACACACACACGAGGGATACAAACCCCTGACTCCAGGCAGAGCGACTGAACCCAAATCAGTGCGGTTCACGGGCGTTCTCTTATCTGATGAGCCTGAACTTAATGTCTAATGAGCCTAAGGTGAATGGTTTGATGCTGGAAAGGCATCTGCACCACACGCCATCTCATGTATGTACACACCGTGTGTGTGTGTGTGTGTGTGTGTGTGTGTGTGTGTGTACAGTGTCTGTGAGGTCAGAGAGGGGGTTGGTTTCTGGGGAGAACGAAAGGAGCATGTAGCATGTTCCTTTCTATACTGTAGGTAGCCGTGATGAACCTACATGTGGCCCAAAATCGTGCTCCACACTCGAGTCTTCACCAGGGGAGCCTGACTTTCTTACCTGACCTTGTATTTAGATTCTTTGGGAGAGGAATGCTTGATTGGATAGGATTTTCTCCTTCCACCCATCCACATCAGGGGCTTGTTTTGTTTTGGGGAAAGCCCAGCCAATGGTCTATGAAGAAGATAACAATAGTTAATTCTCCATACATTTTCCCCCTCTAGACTGTCTCCCGTCATGATGCTGATTCTTGTTTTGCCCCCAAATTTAAATGAAGATTGAGGTTTTTTTTTTATGATAGTGGTAAAATCAAGTTTATATCCCAGACAAGGTTAGTATACTTTTTATCCAAGATCTAATATAACTTAAGGAAAATAAAAAGCCCCCCTCTATAAAAAAACAAACAAAAACCCCAAAAAACTGCAAACCAACCAACAGAACCAAACAAAACAACCAAGAATCCTATAGACATTTTAAGGATAAAGTTTATATAAAGTTGAGACTCAGTAGTTGGACCAGAGACATCCTAGAATCCAATTCTGGCTCCAGCAGATGGTTCATAGTTCAGTCTTAAACTCAGACAGATAGCAATGTGGTCATGACTCCAGGAATAGTATCATTTGGTTTGTGGACGGAGGAAAAACCCAGGTAGGAGCGGGGTTGGGAACAAGTTTTGTTCACTTGAAACAAATCTTTGATGCCTTTTATTAAAAGCCATCACATAAAAAGGTTTGTTTGTAGAAAACCAGGGTTCTGGGGTTTCAACGAACCTTTCAAGTCTCAGGCAATGTTTGGCCACTGATGGGAGAAAGGTGAACCAGACCCCAAAGAGCAATGATCCTGGATCCAAAATATCTCTCTCCAGTGGTTCACAGAGACAGATCATTTCAGGGGAAGCCAGGCCCTGGTGTTGAGATTCTTTTGTAAATTCCATCTGCCTGGGAGAGTGCTTGCCACCTAAGTGCACTCTGTTCACCACCATCTTCCTCCTGCTTGATAAAAAGAGCAAGGTTCGTCTCAACCATCCTTGATCACACTTAGGAACAAAGACCTTTGAGACACCAAACAGGTACGAAGACATGGTGTGCTGAGCAATTAAATGATGACATTTTACCCACAGTCTTAAATCTCAACTCCGGAGGTTTTCCCACATCTTGTCTGTTCACGAGCCTCAGAGAAAGCCAACAACATTATCTTAGGGTTACCTTGCTGTCAGGAGACACCATGACCAAGGCAGCTCTTATAAAGAGAAACATTTAATTGGCTTACAGTTTGAGAGGTTCAGTCCATTATCATCATGGAGGGAAGCATGGCAGCATCCAGGCAGGCATGACGCAGGAGAAGCTGAGAGTTCTGCATCCTGACCCTCAAGCAGCAGAAGGAGACTGTGTGCCACACTGAGAGTAGCTTGAGCATAGAAGACCTCAAAACCCACCCCAACTGTGACACACTTCTTCCAAAATGGCTACACCTACACCAACAAGGCTGCACCTTCTAATAGTGCCACTCTTTGTGGGCCAAGCGTTCAACTCTCCAGTCTATGGCGGCCATTTCTATCACACCACCACAAACATTAATAGTGACGGGCAGTCTCAGAATTTTTACTACTGTGATAAAACATCCTATAGCATCATCCTATAGCAACCTGAGGAGGAGACCCAGCTTACAGCTTGTAGTCCATCATCCAGGGCAGGAACCTGGAGGCAGGAACTGATGCAGAGGCTGTAAAGGTGAGTTGCTTACTGGCTTCTTCTCTATGGCTCACTTAGCCTGCTTTCTTTTAGCACATGGGATCTCCAGCCCGAGTGGTACTGCCCACAGTGGGCTGGGCCCTTGTAGTAGTTTGAATACGCTTGGTTCAGGGAGTAGCATTATTTGGAAGTGTGGTCTTGTTGGAAGAAGTGTGTCACTGTGGGAGTGGGCTTTAAGACCCCCCCCTCCTAACCATGTAGGAGTCAGTCTCCTAGCGGCCTCCAGATGAAGATGTAGAGCTCTCAGCTCCTCCTGCACCATGCCTGCCTGGATTCTGCCATGCTCCCAACCTTGATGATAATGGACTGAATCCCTGAACCTGTAAGCCAGCCCAAATTAAATGTTGTCCTTATAAGAGTTGCCTTTCATGGTATCTGCCCACAGCACTAAAATCCTAAGATAGCCCCTCCTGTGTCAATCAACTGTCAATCAAGAAAATGGGCCACAGGCTTGTCTGCAGCCAGTCAGGTGAGGGCGTTCGCTAGTTATGAATGGCTCCTTTTCTGGAATCACACTAGCTTGTATCAAGTTGACACAAAACCAAACAGCACAAGCAGGAAAGATTTTTAATCAAAATTTCCATTTGGAGAAAATAGAGTAATAAATCTTCAGGGTACTAACATTGTCATCTTTAGGTTTAAACAAGAAAAATTGGGGACGTGGCTGTGAGATGTGGTAGGTAAGTGAGCAGTCTTGGTTAAACCCTGCCTGGGCTTGTGATCATTTTCTGGGTCTACAGAGTGTTTCAAAGGAGTCCTGGTCACTTGAGGGAACAAAACAGTGGTCATGAAGCGATTGTTTCTGCTTATGGGATAATGTGTGGCAGACGATATTCCTGGGGAGACATGAACAAATATCTGTCTATTAACTCCAGTTATGAAATTCACCACAGATCAAAGTAATAATACCTCCAGAGTTCAACCTGCAGAACCGGTCGGTATGTTTATTGAGCCTAGGCACAGGAGCATGGGTGACCTGCTTTAGTCAACCTGCCCATGGTAGACTCAAAGAGGTTGTAGACTCAAGTGTCTACACAAGGTGCTAGCAGCTGGACAGACTATCTTCTCAGCAGTTAGTACCACTTGTATGACCTTAAAGAGCCTTGTGATTCTGTTCAGTTTCAGGGACTTCCTGGCCTCCTGAGTTGTTTACTTCCTGAGTCTTAATGAGCTTCTTTGCAGGAAATTGCTATGCAACTGCTGGTACTATCACTGTGGGCTGATTTGTCTGTAAGGTTCTGTTACTCAGAATCCAACCTAACTTCAGGTTTAGGACAACAATTAGAGATTTTCAGGCTCATCTTCGGGACCTGGCATAGGACACTGTAAAATTGACAATGCCTTGTTACTCTGTGTGTCTACAGCTTGAAGGAGAATGAGATGGCTGGGTTAAGTACCACTGGTTATTAGCCAGATGCTCTTTGATTCGTCAACATGGCTAACGCTGAATTAAGGCAAGTCTGACCCAAATAATGCAGACAGACACACCGTAAGAGCAGGAGTGGAAGACCTCAGCCCTCTGCAGACTTGCAGGCACATAGGCACACGCAAATGGTTGGTGATCTTCAGCAAAGGCAAATTCTCAGTGTGTTAAAACATTGACCAAGGAGCTAGCTTTTGCAGGAATTGGGTAGTTGCTAAAATTTAATTTCAATCAAATAGAAGACCTAATCAAGGTGTCAAATGATACCTTGTATCAAAAGATAACATGTTAGTCTGTTTCTGGGGCTGTAACAAAATACCTGAGACTAGGTCACTTATTACCACCAGAAGTTTAGTTCATAATTCTAAAACTAAGAAGCCCAGTAGCCATGTCATCTGGTAAGATACTTTTTGTATCGAAGCATAACAAGACAGGGTAAATCTCCTCCCTGAACTTGCTTCCTCTTCTAATAAGGCCACGAATGCCTCCACTGGGGCCTCTTCTTCAGGTCCTCATCCAATCCAAGTTACTTCTCAAAGGCCCCTCCTCCAAATACCATTGTTTTCAACACATAAACTCCGGGGAATTGCATGGAGAAAATAGAAGACACCATCTCTGATTTTTTTTTTTTTACTGTTATAATTCAAGCTGTCAAAAGTTGGGTTGCCCATATCAAGCTGCTATAGAAAGACTATTGCAGAAGTAGATTGTCTTCCTTAAGCTAAAATGCTAGTGCTCCTACCTACTGCACCCTGGTAAATGTCATTAAGAAATCTTGGATTGGCAGAAATTAAATTGCCTCTTGTGGTAGAAGTGATTAAAGAGAACGGGCTAGAATTTTACTTCCAGTATAGTTAAGATTATCATATGCCCTTGTATTCTCCTATTCTAATTCTCTTTGAAAGATGAGTTCTACCTTTGTACTCTCTTTTGCTTCAGCAAAACCCAACCCTTTCTCTTTTCCTTGAAAATCAGACACTTGAAAACTAGCTTAAAAAAAAAAAAAAACAGACAAGTTGTGCTGAAGTTGCTTTAAACTCCATCAGCCCTGCTTCTGTAACCATGCTTAACTGGAATGGAAGTTCCCCTGGGAGGCCACGAGGGGCCAAGGCCACATGCATATGGCCACATAGGCCACACTTTGAACCCAACAATGCTATAACATAAAGTAACCAGACCTGAAAACCTATAGATGCTGGGAACCTGCAACTCCAGGCCAGGTCTCTCCAGAGCACTAGCTGGGTTGGTCAGTTAGCCTAATAAATCAGAGTTCTCCAGCTTGTCGGCTACTTGGAACAGGAGGGGAGCTGGCATCTCAGGCTTTAAAAGGCCAAGGCATTGATTGTGTACCACAAGGTCACCTGATAAGGCTGGAAGACAAGAATGACAGGGGAATAAAAATGATTGATTGACAGCTAGGAGGCCTGTTTGGAACATGGAGGACTCTGGCCAGTTGTATAGTTCTGACTCACCTAGAGGTCCAAGGGCCTAAACTTGTGTAGGGACTGGGGGAGGCGTGTTTTTATCTATAGCCAGGTAGACAGCAGGGTTGCATTAATTCATCAGTATCCAGTTCCTCCCACACACATCTTGACGGCATCTGAACTTGATAAGACTCTCCTGGTCTCCTGCTCATGACCTTCCTTGAAAACCTCGTTCAGAGCTATGAGTATCCTCAGTGACAGGCCAGGAGGCTCTACCTGCGGACAACTTAAGGAATATATGCATATATATACATATATATATATATATATATATATGTATATATATGCATATAAAGTCACTAATTGGAATAGGCTTTGCTGCTTGCCTAGGACAGTGCATTCATTGCACGTAGCAGTTCTCAACCTGCGGGTCTCAATTCCTTTGGGGGCCACATACCAGATAGCATGCATATCAGATATTTATATTAATATCCATGACAGTAGCAAAATTACAGTTATGAAATAGCGACAAGATAAGTTCATGGCTGGGGTCAGCACTACACGAGGAAGTGTATTTAAGTGTCAAGCTCTAGGAAGGCTAAGAGCCACTCCTTCAGCCAATACCCACTTCACTGAGCAGATTCTTTGCGTGGGCTCAGGTATGGATCCTTCTGTTTCGATTCTCAAGAGAGTCCTTGTCGTCCAAGGCTTAGGTGATAGTGAAATAACAGGCTGCCACTATTCGTTGACTTTCTGTCTTAGTCAGGGTTTCTACTCCTGCACAAACATCATGCATGATGCAAGTTGTGGAGGAAAGGGTTTATTCAGCTTACACTTCCACATTGCTGTTCATCACCAAAGGATGTCAGGACTGGAACTCAAGCAGGTCAGGAAGCAGGAGCTGATGCAGAGGCCATGGAGGGATGTTTCTTACTGGCTTGCTTCCCCTAGCTTGCTCCATTTACTTTCTTATAGAACCCAGGACTAACAGCCCAGAGACTGCACCACCCACAAGGGGACCTCCCCCTTGATCACTAATTGAGAAAATGCTCCACAGCTGGATCTCATGGAGGCATTTCCCCAACTGAAGCTCCTTTCTCTGTGATAACTCCAGTCTGTGTCAAGTTGACACAAGTTGCGGCAATTGACACACAATATAAAGAGACACACTCACAGGCTCTGGAGGGGTCAAGACCAGCTGGCCCCACGTGTTTGGGCCCCTGGCAAATCATAGCAGAAGCACATTTAGGAACTGTCTCAGTGTTTTATTGCTGTGAAGAGACACAATGGCCAAGGCAACTCTTACAAAGGCAAACATTTAATTGGGGTTGCCTTACAGTTTCTGAGGTTCAGCCCATTATCATCATGGCAGGAAGCATGGCAGCTTCCAGGTAGACATGGAGCTGGAGAAGAAGCTGAGAGAGTTCTACATCTTGATCTGAAGGCAGCCCGGAGGAGACTCTCTCTCCACACTGGGCAGAGCTTGAGTACTAGAAAACCTTAAAGCCTGCCTACACAGTGACACACTTCCTCCAACAAGGCCACACCTATTCTAACAAGGCCACACCTCCTAATAGTGCCACTTCCCAAGGGCCAAGCATATTAAACCACTTCAGGAGCAAACACTCCACATTCAGAGGCAGGAGCCAGAGAAAGGATGAATAGTGTCCCTGAATCCCTTTAGAGGACATGTCCTCAAGGACCTAAGGACTTTGTAGTGACCCTTAGGTTCTAAACGTCCTCAGCACCTCCCAGTAGCCGCACCCTGCAGATCAGGGCAGTGAACACAGGAGCCATTTCACACCCAAACTGCACAGGTGTCTTAGTCCACTTACACTGCTGAAACAAAGTACTGGAGAAGATAATTTACCGTAGTTCTAGAGGTGGAGAACTCCAAGATCAAGATGCTGGCCATCACGGGCTGTGGTCTTCCAGCTGTCTCCATACATGGTGGACTAGGTGGATATTAGATACTTTCCTCTTGCTCCAACAGAATACCCAATAGAAACAGCCTAGGAGGAGGAGTGACTTGATTTGTTTCCTGCATTCTCAGATTTTTGTCCACAGTGCTTGGTGGAGCAGAACTTCATGGTCAGTGAAAGAAGACACTGTCACCTCATGGTAGGTGGAAAGCAGAAAGAGGTGAAGCCATGGGACCCAGGCATGACTTACAAAGGCGCATCACTGTCATATCCACCTATGACCTACTTCCTCCAGGGAGGCCTTGCCTCCTAAAGTTTCTACTGCCTCCAAACTTAGCACCACCAGCTGGAGGACCAAATGTCTCACAGATGTGTTTGTGGGTGTTTCTTATTCAAACCATACAACAGTGTGAACATCATGTCCTCTCTTGGCAGGGGGATGGAAGAGCACACAAGCCCCTGCTGGTTCCCTCCACCACTTTTGTAGCACTAGTGTATTCATGAGGGCAAGGGGACGTGTCAACATGAATTTTGGGTGTGTGTGGGGGTGGGGGGTGGTGGCATCCAAACCAGAGCTGATGACTAAGAATGCTTGCCTTTGTGTGTGACTGAATGAGGACCTTGTGAGACCGAAGCCTGGGCAAGGTCAGCAGAGAAATGTCTGAGAGGAGCCAGAGAAACTCTGCAAGGTTAAGAGGTGAACTTGGGCCAAGCAGAAAAACCATGGGGAAGCGCTTCCTCCAGAGCTCAATGAAATGGTCCTGCCTGTGGCCAGGATAGAAAGTTAGGAACCGGGGTAGAGAAGAATCTGGGGTCCCCTTAGTGTAGCTGAAGAGTTTGAAATTTTCAGGTGTACACCAGGGCTCTTTCCATGGGTGCCAGGCACAGGGCATTTGTCAGGCCAAGCCAGATCTGTGCAGGTATCAAAGCAGAATATAGATGTGTCCAAAATTGAGATCTCACCGTATCATTTTTAATTCCATCATCTTCTATTCTGTTTTATTGTTTAATAGAAACTCAACCACATGCACGGGACTGTGTGCTTATGCATTGTGCATTTTGGGATGGGTCAGGTCTTTCTACCCATGACTGGCCTTGAACTTGCATCCACCCCCTTGCATTGCTAAGGGCTGGGACTGTAGGCATGCATCCATACCCGGCTTCATGTGGGTATGTCCTCAGCATTTCTGCTGCTGGTAACTGCACAATGGAGAACCACGGTGTATAGATGTTTTGTCAGAGTATCTCCGTGCTTAAAACCTTCCGGGACATTCCAGTCTGGAAGGAGAGCTGTGGATACTAGTTCCCTATCAACGACCGATGGAAAATCCAATTCTTTCCCACCGTGGAATGGAGCTGAAGGTTATGAAATGTATTTCCCCCCCCAGTAATTTAAAAGCTAGCACCTTAGCAACATTTACTGAGTATCTATTATAGAATATGAGTCAAGATAGTGACTGTGGATAAACACAGCTCCTGAGTCAAGATTTCTATAGGCGGCAGAAATAAGTACATGAAACGACCCTTGTGTACCCACCCCAGAGGGCGCTCCTGCTCACACACACTGTCCTACCCCCTTCTCTCAGTGTTTCCTGAGGAGGCAGTGGGTTTCAGGCCATGCTACCCCCAAATATGATGCCTTGTCACACTGAGTATCTTAAGCGGAAGGGTCTGGAAACAGGTGCAGGAAAAGCTCCTTGTTTCCCCCCTTTTCCTTTGAAGCAGGTCGGAAGATGCTCACAGGAAAGGCTCTCTCCCTGCACAAGAAGATGGAGAGCAGAGGCGAGAGGAACAGTTTGTGTTTGTTTGTTTTTGAGACAAGCTCGTCCTTGGTAACCCAGACTGGCCTCAGACTCATGGTAGTTTTCCCTGCCTCAGTCTCTGGAGTGTTGTGATTATAGGCACAGCCCACCATACCTGACAGGCAAGCAGCCAGGCCCCTAAGAGGAAGGGATGCCAAGGGGAATCTGAAGAAATGGGCATCGCCAAGATGCTCTCGGGGGGCTAGCCTTAGCTCGTACCCATCTGTCTCATCACACTTCCCCTTGGCTTCCATTCTCCACCCAGGCTGAGCCATTTCTTGAGGTCTCTGTTTCCTTACAAACACTCCTCTGCCACGAAAAACTTACACATGTCTATATATAACTCTTGTCAAGCTGTCTTGTTAGTTTAATTTATCAAAAGCCCCAGGCATAGAATTTAAAGTGGACTAGAAGAAAAAAAAATCCTTTTCTAGCCTAGAAAAGAGATGGGAGGAATAAGGATTTTAAGGATATAGATTCCCAGAAATTCTGTTATTTCCCTGATTAATTCCACATTGTATTTCTGTATCTATCTATCTATCTATCTATCTATCTATCTATCTATCTATCATCTATCTATCATCTATCTATCTATCTATCTATCTATCTCTATCTATCAGGATGAGGTCTCACGTAGAAGCCCAGGTTAACCTTGAACTCATGGCAATCCTCCTGTCCCAGCTTCTCAACTTCCAGAATTATGTATGTTCGAGTCACCACATCTACCATGTTTTCTGATTTTACTCCCTAAATTTGTAACTAATAACTCTTTGCTTGTGTTAAATAAAAATTGGTAATAATTAAAACAATGGGAACCCTGCTTAGTTATTCTTTAGCATTCTTCAGAATGTACCCAAAAAGGCATCCTTCTTCAGCAGATTCAAATTACCCTGTAGCCATAAAACATCCCCTTGAGACATATTTCCTAGTGTTTATAAATAGTTTTCTTGAGTGTTCTTCACAATAAAGTCCCTAAGCATTTGCTGAAGAAGTGGGTTCCAATACATTTGACCATTTTGATATTGACAACGCAAAGGAGCCCTCTCTCTCTCTCTCCCTCTCTCTCTCTTCCTCTCTCTCGCTCTCTCTCCCTCTCTCTCTCTGGCATCCATATCATGCATTTCAAAACTCCTTGTTCTCATCTTTCATTCATCTCTCTTCAACTATCCAGTCGATGCATGTGCCCAATACCCCTATCTTCAAATGAGAGGAGAGAAAAAGGGCTCGTAAGAAATGGAAGCTTAGCCGGGCATGGTGGCACACGCCTTTAATCCCAGCACTCGGGAAGCAGAGGCAGGTGGATTTCTGAGTTCGAGGCCAGCCTGGTCTACAAAGTGAGTTCCAGGCCAGCCAGAGCTATACAGAGAAACCCTGTTTCGAAAAACCAAAACCAAACCAAAACACACACACACAAAGAAATGGAGGCTTTTGCCGGCAGTGATGGAGGAAGACCACCCAGAGATACAATACCGCTCAGCAAATGCGCATATCAAACCAGAACGTGCTTCCATTGGCTATAACAGGACCTGCCTGTTATATGCGAACCCGGCTTCTTTCAAACAACAAAGGGAATTTCTAGTCTCTAAGAAGGCTAAGTTAGTGTTTCTTTTACGGGTTTATCCGTGTAGGATGGATAACAGCATGCTGCGTGGGAAGCCTTTCTCCCAAACAACTACGTGAACCCTGCCTGCCCCCTGGTGGAGATCTGTAGGATAGTCCTAGATTTCTCTGCCGGTGAAGAACTGAAGCTAGCTTAGCAATTAGGCAGCGAGGGTCCAGTGCTGAGAGAGCCAACAGAGCAAGAAGCATCAGACTTTGGCGGGAATCTGCCCCCGCCCCCAAGGTGGTCCTGGAGCCTCTTGCTTTGGGTTAAGATGGGAACGTCGCTGTGTTTAAAGGCATGCAGTTGATTGTAATGTGCCAGTTGGATTCAATTTCCCTCGAAAATCCATCGTTTAACTGAAACCCTGGCAGCGAAGTGCTCGGCACTGGTGTTTGCTTTAATGCAGTAAGGAAGTTTTAGGGATCCTCACGAGTTGGCTGCTGCTGCTATAACTGGACGAACCATGGATTTGCCTGATTTTGGAGGGAGTGAGAGGATCGTGTTCTGCCTCTCCCCACCCCTGCCCCTTTGCTTTGGTCCAACATAACCCGGTTGGCTTCAGGCAGGTCCCTCCAAATTGTGCGCGAGGACGCCTCTCTGGTGCCCCCTCGTGATGGATCCACGAAGTGCCGCATCGTATTTAGAACTTGGAAGGATCCAGGCTGCAATTCCCTTTTTCCCTCTCACTCTAAAGAAGCGTCTGTCTGGGCTCACATACCTGCGCAGTTGGGCTTGTCTAGGGTTCAGCTTTAGGGTAGGTGCTGGGAAGACGGCTCAGGGTTTAGGAGCACTCAACGCTCTTCCAGAGGACCCAGGTTCGTTTTCCAGCACCGGCTTGGTGGTTGGCAATAGACTGTCACTCCAGTTCTGAGGACGATGGTACATTCTGGGTTCTTCAAGCACAGCATGCACACGGTGCACAGACAGATCTGCAGGCAAAGCACCCATATACATAAAATAAGTATTGAGGAGCAAGTCTCTGGTGATTGACAGCACACGCATCGACGGAACTCTCAGGGTAGCGTCTGCTCATCTCTATTTCCAGTCCTAACACTCGCCCCAAGGATTGGAGACGTAGACCTATGCCCCGAGATTGAGCAATTAGCTGCATCCGTGAAGTAAGTGAACAGGATGGTGATGCTGAGGACGGGGCTGGGTGCCCGTCAGGGGTGGGCTCCACTGGCGTGTGCAGAGGAATCCTTTAAGATGATTTGGTGAAAGGGCACGGAGTAGGGGGCGCATGAGGTGAGGTTGGATGACGCTGGGGAATTGCATCTCCAGTTTTGACCCAGAGTTCACCGTGGTGCTGTCACATTTAGAAAAGCTGTGACTCTGGTATGGACCGCACCAAGCGCCAGAGAGAACTGACAAGCTGGTGAGGACGGTGTGGATGCTAATGGACCGCATGGGAGCGGGCATCCTCACATGAAAGATGCTGATGAGGGGCATGGGAATCGGCGTCCTCACGTGAAAGATGCTGCCTGTGGTGTGGGAAAGAGAGCTCAGCCAGCGGATGCATACATTTGTGAGTGTGTGTTGTGAGTTCCTGTGTGTGCTGTGAGTTCATGTGGTGTCGCGCCCACCTCGGCCGGCAAGGAAGACACAACACGGTCGGATTCTTCTCAACAGCCTTTATTGCAGGAACACCTTGATGCTGCTACGGGGACCCCGGGAACCCAGGGAGGTCTGCTTATATGCACCCCAGCACAGGGAAAGGCTTCGTGTCCTCCTGGGATTGGTCAGTCTGTCGATGCCTAATTAGCATGCACCTGCTCGGGAGGGGTTGGCGCCAATCTCTGGTTTACACCTGCGCTGATGTTGTTTATGACAACGGCACACCAGAAACCTGCGCCATCTTAGAGTTGGCTTCCTACAATGTGGGTATTGTGAGTTTGTGTGTATATGTATGTTGTAAATTTGTGTTGTGTGTTGTGAACTCATATGTGTGTTGTGAGTTCATTTGTGTGTGTGTTGTGAATTCATATGTGTGTTGTGAGTTCATTTGTGTGTGTGTTGTGAATTTGTATGTTGTGAGTTCATGTGTGTTGTGAGTTCATATGTGTGTGTCCTATTCTGGGAGTAGTGGAAATACAGGAGTTTTAGTAAAGTTACCTACTTTAGAAATGTCATTCATTCGCTGTGGGACAATTTTGAGGAACAATATTTGTGTTACTAGTTTTGACAAATGACATCTTGCCAATGAAGTTATTACTTCATAGGCACCACTTTCAGCAAGTGATATTGGAACTTTGTAAATTAAGAGTCTGTGAATTGGAGTCTGTTTGGGGCTCCTGTGGGGGCGTCTCCCTGAAGTAGACATGGCAGGTGAGTGGGTATGTACCTGGGACAGAATTTCATTTCCAGGGCAGCAATAATCTCATCACCAAACCATCCTGCCTCTCATCACTTATTAGGTAGGGTGTTGAGCCAAGCTTCCTGGCCTCTAATTCACCATCACCAGGTCTTACAGAGCTCACAGTTCCTGGGCCCTAGGCTCTTTCCACTTTAGGTGCTGAGAAACAGCTTCTCCAGTAGCCTCAGAGGAAAAAAACCCAAAACCAAAACAACAACAACAACAACAAAAACAGTCCAGAGGGCCGGACATGGTGGTGCCCAGTTGTAATCCAAAAACTTGGGAGATGGAGGTAGGAGGAGTTTAAAGCCAGCCTGGGCCGCATGGGTTCCTATAGCAGGCAGGCAAGTGAAGCAAAACTACTGTTGTAGTTATGGTTTCTACTGCTGTGACAAAACACCATGACCAAAAAGCAAGTTGAGGAGGAAAGGGTTTATTTGGCTTACACTTCCACATTGATGTTCACCACTAAAGAAATCAGGACGGGAACTCACACAGAGCAGGAACCCGGAGGCAGGAGCTGATGCAGAGGCCATGCAAGACTGCTGCTTACTGGCTTGCTCCCCATGGCTCGCTCAGCCTGCTTTCTTATAGAACCTGGGAGCACCAGTTCAGCTATACAATGGGCTGGGCCTCCTTGTTAACCACTAATTAAGAAGATGCCTTACAGGTGGATCTTATAGAGGCCTCAATCGAGCCTCCTTCCTCTCTGCCAGTGTAACTGGAGATCTTGGGGGCTCTGGCCTTACTGGAGTGTTCAAGGAGTTACAGTCTTTGAGGGGGAGAGGGGAGTCAGATCTTCTGCGGCTACTCTAGAGCTGCAAGACACTGCTACAGCAGCTGACTGGCTGGCACTTGAGCAGGGAGCAGAATGGTGACCACCGCTCTGACTGCCAAGATGGTGAGCAGGCGAGGTACAGAAGCTAGGAGCCACCCGGCAGGAGAGAACTCTCTTCCCCAGGAAGTGCTACAGCTCTTGTATGACAGAAGCTCTCAGATGATCTGAGATGGAGTCATTCTCACGTCTTTCTTCCTTCTGGGTAGGGTCTTAGATACATTTTGGGATGGGTTGGGGTCTGACAGCAGATGCTTTCTATTGGCTTGGTCTGAGATGTCAGGGCTGACTCATCTGCATGTGGAGGGGCTTGGGTTGCCGGCCCTATGTGACTGATGCTCCTCTCCATGGGAAGCCGTGGTCATGTGACAGGGGCCTCAGCGGGAGCAGGTAAGGCAACTACTGTCCTCTGGTATGAGGTGCCAAGGCTTCTGAACCTACTCAGCTTTACCAAGTGGAGTAGCATGGTCTACTGCCTCACAGACTCTAGCTTGTGTCAGGCTGACATAAAGCGAGCCAGTACAATGACCAAACAGGGGAAAAATAGATGGAAGAGTGTCTCAGGTAGGATTAATACCTGTGTAATACACTTGATCTTAGCCAAAAGGCCAAGAAGTGATATTATTACCTGTGTAATAAAACACCATAATCAAGGTGGTTTGGGGAGGAAAGGGTTTATCTGGCTTATACGTCCAGGTTATAGTCCACTATCGAAGGGAGAAGAAAGTGAGGGCAGGGACTCAAAACAACAGGAACCTGGAGGCAGGAGCTGATGCAGAGGCCATGAAGGGATGCTGCTTACTGGCTTGCTCAGCCTGCTTTCTTATAGAACCCTGGATCAGGAATAGCACCACCCACAATGGGCTGGGCCCACCCCTGTCAATCACTAATTAAATAAATACCCCACAGCTGGATTTTATGGTGGCATTTCCCCCTACTCTCAGATGACTCTATCTTGTGTCAATTTGACATAAAGCTAGCCACACAAAGAAAAAAAAAACAAAAAACAAAAGCCCTGTAGAGCTTCAGGGGCTCCCAGACAGTCAACAGAATGCTCACAAGCTAGAACAAAGTCAGAGAATGCATGAGTCCTGATTTTAAAACATACTACAAAGCTACCGCCATCAAAACAGTGTGGCATGGCCACACAGATCGGCATATAGACCAGTGCAATAGAAACAAATGATTCTAGGCGTAAACCTCTGGCCAGCTGACTGTAGAAGAGATTGTCAAGTTCATCCCGGAGAGGAAGAACAGTGTTTTGACCCTGGGACAAGAGAGTTTCCCATATAAACAAAAGCAATTAGGCTCCTCTCTGCCATCATATACAGAACTATCTCAAAACGTGACAATGACTTAAATATGAGTCCTTCATAGGACTTAGAAAAAAATATGAATAAGTCTCTAGTTGAGTTTTCAGGTGATGTACAAAGCATAGACAGCAAATCCCCAAATAGATAAATGTTATGGCATCAAACTTGAAAAGTTTGAATCAAAGGAAACATAAGGCAGGTCATGATTTGAATGAGAGTGGCCCCACTCGGCTTAGACATTTGAAAGCTTGGTCCCCACTGGTAGAACTGTCTGGGGAGGCTTAGGAAGCAGAGCCTTGTTGGAGGAGTTATGTTACTGGGGGTGGGCTTTGAGGTTTCAAAAGCCCAAGGTATTTCTAGTTACGCCCTCCCCTCTCTCTGCTTTGTGGATCAAGATGTGAGCTCTCAGCTACTCCAGTACCTTCCCTGTCTGCCTGCTGCCAGGCTTCTTCCCTCAGTGGTCATGAACTCTAACCCTCTGTGCCTTGTCACAGTAACAGAAAAGGCACTAAGGCAGGGCAGGTCAAAGCCAGCCTACAGACGGGAGTAAATGTCTCCAAGTCCTGCGTCTGATGAGGGGTTGACTGACAGAAGCCATCTAGGACAGACTATGGCAAGCAAGTGAGTTTCCTGGAGATGACCCACCATTTTGCATGACAGGGATGGGTGCACTCTGGAGAGACACAGCCCTGGAGACTTTATCCCAGGATTGCTTCTCACCACTGATAGGCGTTTCCTGTCACATCACATAGCTTTAATGATTCCTGGGTGTCAGCCCACCCTACTGGGCGAATTTCCTGCAGGTCAACATGAAGATGAACTTTCATGAATTAATGCTGTTTAGGTGAATTAATGACTTTATGGAACACACATGATTTTTAGGAAGAATGTTTAAGGAGGTGGTTTTAGTTGTTTGGCCAGAAAGATGTAATAAAGAATGGAGAATAGAATGAGCCCCCTCTTCATAGAATAGCAAGCAAAGGCTGCATAGTAAGGAAGACAGTGAGCTTTCATTTCAGAGAAACTGGCTTGGACAGGTTTGTGATCAAGGAAAAACATTCACTCTAGGTCAGGTCCCAGGTGTGCACTATAATAATGCAAGGCCTTGTGAAGCCGTTGCTTTGAACTTATACTGAGCCTATGAAGTGAATGAGACACTGCTCTTGTGAGTCCCTCTTTGTATAACATTTTATCTATGAGGTAATTTTATAAAAAACTTTTGTCTAGAAGGTATATATTAAGAGAGAGAAGGAATAAGGTGGCATTTGGGGATGAGCCCCATCCACCAAATGTATATATGTGTCTGTCTGCCTGTCTATAGTATGTACATACATGTGCATGTTGGTACATGGTTTATGTGTAAATATGCATGAAAACTTGAGGTCTAGGTAGTCAGATCTGGCCAAAGTATGTGTCTGTGTGTCTGTGTGTCTGTGTGTCTGTGCGTCTGTGTGTCTGTGTGTATCTATGTATGTACTTGACTTTCTCTTCCTCTTCCTTTTCTTTTCTCTGGCTCACGAAGAGTTAATGAACTCCAAACCTGTCACCTGGCTGGTGAGGGGCCCTTGGGCAACATAGAAAAGAGCTTAGACAACTAAGCCTTTTTTTCTTAATCCCCTGCTGCTATCCACAGCAGTTAAATTGCCAGAATTCAGCGGCTTTTGGTCACAGAATAGCAAAGAGTTAAAGAAGGTAGAATTTAAGAATTTGCCGTAGGTGAAGTAGATTTGGCTGCAATAGCTGACTCCATATCCACCCCCAACCCCCATTTTTCTCTGCCTGACTTGGTTTACTCTGTGATGCTGAGATGGACACAAGCAGCTTATATCCAGGGTGCGAGGATCATTGCCACCAGGCAGGGTGTTCCAGGTGGCTAAGGATGAAGCATCATGTTTGAGGCCAGCCTTGGTGACACAGTGGGGCCCTAATCCCTCAGAAAATAGGAAGCTGCCTGTAATTCTTTGTGAAGGGTTGAGGCCTCATGAGATTTTCTCTGTCCACATCACATTCTATTGGCGTCATCTTTGTTCAGCTCACATTCAGACAGCCATGTTGGTGAGAATTTATGGATATAGCTTCTGAAATTACTAGATTACTATCTTTCCTGTCTTCGTTAGGGGTTTTACTGCTATGAACAGACACCCTGACCAAGGCAACTCTTGGTGGCTTACAGGTTTAGAAGTTCAGTCCATTACCACCAAGGTGGGAGCACGGCAGCATCCAGGCAGGCATGGTGCAGGAGGAGCTGAGAGCTCTACATCATCATATGAAGGCTGCTAGCAGAATACTAACTTGCAGGCAGCTAGGACTGGGGTCTTAAGGCCCATACTCACGGTGACACAGTGACTATGCCAACAAGGTCACACCTTCTAATAGTGCCTGGGCTGAGCATATACAAACCATCACGTTCCCTTTCTCTCTTCCAAAAGACGCAGGAGCCTTAGGTACAGGAGCTGTACTGAGACTTCTCCGTTGGGACTGGGCTCCACAGCTCCGCATTTTGATTGGTTGTACGTGTCTGTAATGGACTCTCTGTCTGTTGCAAAGAGAAGTTTCTTTGATAAAGGGTGAGGGCTGTCTTTGGGAAGAAGGACACATACGGAATGCCGAGAGTGGGAGAACAGGCTTTCTCAGGGGAGAGCAGAGCATTGGTCATCCAATATCAAATTGTCAGCCTTGAAAATGCTCAACCGAGGGCTGGAGAGATGGCTCAGCGGTTGAGAGCACTGACTGCTCTTCAGAAGGTCCTGAGTTCAATTCCCGGCAACCACATGATGGCTCACAACCATCCGTAATGAGATCTGGCACCCTCTTCTGGAGTGTTTGAAGACAGCTACAGTGTACTTACATATAATAAATAAATAAATCTTTAAAAAAAAAAAAAAAAAAAGAAAATGCTCAACCGAGTAGCATTATACAGGCTAAACAGTTGTGTTTATGTATTTAGAGACACACACATACACACACACACACACACACACGTAACAACAATTAATGTGAAAAAAAAAGCCATGAATTTGAAGGGATTGTGGGAGGGACCGGAGAGAAGAAAGCGAAGGGGGAGATGATGTGACTATATTATCTCAAAACATCTATCTTGAAGGACTTTGTTACTGCATTCATCAATAACAAGCATCCAGTAGGGAAATGGCGGAGGGCTTTGATGTAGTCTTCAGAGAAGATATCCAAGTGACTCAAAACACATGGCCAGAAGCTCAGAGTCCTCATCGTCAAGAAAGGCAAACTAAGTCCACAGTGAAGTATTGCCTCCTGCCCATTACCATGGCCAGTACCAAAGCAGAAAACAAGGGCTGCTGCTGAGGGTGTGGAGGGACGAGGGCACTTATGCACTGTTGGTGGGAATGGAGAAAGATAGTTACTGTTAAAAACAGTGCCAAGATTCTTAAAGAAAATGGGGTTTATGTACACACTGGAAAAATTTCAGCCGTAAACAAGATGGAAATGATAACATTTGACAGAAAACGGATGAAACTGGAAATTTCACATTTAAAAAAAAGGACAACCAAAAAACAGTAAAAGCAAAAACAAAACAAACAAACAACCCAAGTCAGTTTCAGAAAGACAAATGTGGCGTGTTTTCTCTCAATTGTGTTTCCTAGATTTTTACATAGGTCCATCAAACCAGGCATGTACGTATAACAAGGAAAAAGGAGCGATGCTGTCTAGGGGGACACAGAGGTCACAAGACGGAGAGAAAGTGGAGAGTAGGAGATCACGGGCAGAATACACTCAGTGTGTAACAGAGACTGGCGTGGAAATATCCTTATGTCACGTGGTGTTATATGAAAAACTTGAAATTATTAGAATTTCCACCTGAGCCATGAATCCCACTCCTGGATTTATCCACAGGAACCCGAAGCAGGACACTAAGGAGCACCTACTCCTTACTGTTCATCACTGCGCTGTGCATAATGGTGACGAGGTGGACACATCTCAGACAGACGGAGTTCCCCAAACGATTTGTATCCACCGGTAGCATCCACGTATCTGGCCCGCGTGGAGCAGGATTGAGCCCCAGCCCCTCCCATACCTTGCCACCTCCTGTTGCTTTGGAAGACTAGGTGTACTCTTGGCTTTTGATGGCTGTTTGGAGAAAGTTGTTCCACTCGGAGACACTAACTTTGAGCTAGCCTGTCTTTCTTTAACCAGGGGAGAGTAGATTGGATGTGAGCAAGATCCTATCCAATTCTCGTTTCTTATCTTGCTGGAAGTGCTCGCCCTCAGAACACTGCGTCTGGGTGGGTTTTGCTGGTTTGTGGGGTTTATTTTGGTGCACGAGGCCAGATTAAAGTTGAATACAGTTCTTTTTGAATGCACTAGTTCATCCATCAAGGAGTCTGAAGTTTGGGTAAGTGAAGTTCCTGAACTTCCTCTCTAGGACCAGTGGAGGGCGCTCATTCACCATAAATTGAAACAAATTGAACTGTTGCTCAGCCCCAAATTTATTTCTATTCTCTCTCTTTCCTTTCTTCCATTGATGGTTCTTCCTTTAGCTTCTCGAGCTTCCCATTATTTAAACACTGGACGGCACCGACGTGGGGAGCTGAGTGCTGTCTCTGGTCATATCCTTTGAACTTTTATTTACCTCTTCCCAGGTGAATACTATTTCCTCTAATGACCATGCTCCGAGCAAAGAGACAGAAAGCAAAGAGCATTGACACGTTCCCCATTGCCATTCTTAAAGAAAAGAAAATGAGTTTTGTATTTGTATGAAATGCTTACTTGAGCAGTCCCCACCTGTGATGCAGGGTTTTGTCCCTTAAGCATTTGGTTTTCGAGGGCTGCGGGATCTTTCTGGCAAGCATAAGGACCCGGAGTTTGGTACCTAAAAGCCACAAAAAACTGTCAAGCCTGGTGGTGTGTACCTGTGCTCCTAGCCCCAAAGAGGTGGAGACATGGCTCCCAGCAGCTCCCAGCCTTAGCTTTACAGTGAGTAGCTACACAGGTCAGGGAAAATCTCACCTCTTAGAAGGTGTGAGGTGCCTGAGAAATTATGCCTGAGCATCTGAGGTTGTCCTCTTGTCCCACATGAGGACAACCTTGCAAGTCTCTCTCTCTCTCTCTCTTACACACACACACACACACACACACACACACACACACACACACACAGAGAGAGACTCAGACTCAAAGAGTGGGGACGGAGGGGAGAGAGAATCACATATTTGCTTTCAGAGGTTTAGTCTGTTGGGCCCCACAGAGAGCAACACGGGAGCTGTTCAGTAAAAGTCATTGTCAAATCTGGGGAGCCTTTAGATTTTGACATTTGATAGTTACAACTCATTTTCTACCCATGACCACACCCTCCCAGAAGTTCTCTTGTTAGACAACTGAAAAGAAGCTTAGATTTCATTACTTCTTTGCTATATCTTTTCTGGAGCGCTAATGAGCCCCTCCCCCTCTTAAAAAAAGTGTTTCTTTTTAGTGTGTTTCTGGTCTTTATTCTTCACATTCCACCCACGTTTCTTAAAAAAGTGTCCAGCCAGGGATTTTTAAGTGGAAAATTAACAACCCAAATCAAACTTTACCATTTAGGGGGAAAAAAAAAGACATTTTACAAAAAGGAGTTTTATTGCCCGGAGACGAAAAGGAAGTCATCTACACCACGGCCATGGACCTCCAGCTGTGGGCAGGTAGCTAGTATGAATCCCTTTGCTCTCACTTCCAGCAACGTCTGGCTGAATTCACCGGGAGGATGAGGCTGGCAGCCTCCTTTGCAGGTCTTTGTTCTAAAGGAGACTCTGCATCTCTCCTGTCCCACTCAGGTGGCCTTGTGCTTGAAGTTGGGACATCATTAGAGATGGTACCAAACCTTCGTTTATCACAAGTGGATCTCCGTGGATCTGAAGCAACCGGCTGCCCCCTCCTCATCCCACATCAATGTCTCTGATGTCTCTTCAGTGACATGACCCAGGTCAGATCTGTGGCTGCACTGAAAAGCTCTGGGCTTCGGAGAAAAGGATCAAGCATGGGTCGATTGAAAAATCTCTGTTACAACAGAGAGGGTGAAGAAGTGGATGAACTAAGAAAGCAGAAGTTGGGGGCCCACATGGGGGAAGATGCCATGATGAAACCTGTTACTTTGTATGCTCTCCTAAAGAGTGAATCTAAAGTTGCAACTACATCTGGTAGGATACATTTAACAGTTTCAGTGCTGTCTAAAGTTGCACTGGGTTTCCTGTGGCAAGCCTTCTTGCTCTTTCTAGGGTACCATTTAATCCAGCCTGCCCTTTCCCAATTGAGCTTGACATGGCAGTATTTCCAATACATAGGAGACCATTTCTTAAACTATGACAATTTGGGGAATCTGGAGTCTGGATGATAGGAGTGGACACAACTCAGTCTCAGAATCCTAGCTGGGGATGGCAAATCAGAAGACCCATTTTTCATATTGGGGAATTCTCCTGTATTCATTACTTTTTTAAAAAAAATTCTGTTGTTGCTGTGGTAAAATACCACGACCCAAAAACACTTAAGGAAAAAAAATGTATACTTTGGCTTATGGCTCTGGAGGGTTAAGATGTCCATAATGCCTGGGGAGGCATGGCGGCAGGCAGCTGGAGCAGGAAGCCAAGAGATCACATATTAGCTGCATACAGAAAGCAGAGAGAGCAAGCAGGAAACGGGCAAAGCTATGAACCCTCAAAGCCCTCCCCCCCAGGAACGGGCTTCCTCCAGCAAGGCTGTACTTCCTTAGGGTTCCATAACCTCCCCCAAACACTGAACCCACTGGAGACCAAGTGTTCCAACACATGTGCCCCTGGAGGACATTTCTCATTCAGACTGAAGCACCTGCTAATTCCTTGCTGCAGCTCCTGGGCTGAGGTTTCCAGAACCTTCCAGCATGGCACCAGCTGGGAACCTAGGCTTTAACCCAAGAGCCCATGGGGGACATTTCATATTCAAACCACAGAATTAAAAGATAACTCTATCCAAGCCTCTGTTTAGGGACACAAGAGAGAATCCAGTGGGTGCAAAGCCCTCATGTCTGACTTTTGGAGGGCAAAGGAAGCAAGGCTCAACTTCACCCTGCTTTGTAAGGCAATGGGGTCTTGTTTTACAGTCACTAGCTGTTTCTCCTAGAAGAATCTCTCAGCTCTACAGAGCCTGCTTTCTCGCCTATAATGAGTGAGCTACTGTGCTGCCCTAATCTATAGTAAGGGGGCGGAGGAAGAAGTCAGTGTACGAGAAAGTAGATGGTAGCGCAGGTTCGTTTTTTTTTTTTTTTTTTTTTTTTCTCTCCACTTGCCACAAATGACAGTCACCTGGGAAGAGTGCACCTCAAGTGAAGAGTTACCTTCATCAGATGGGCCTGGGGACAAGTCTGTGCGGCATTTCCTTGATTAAAGACGGATGTGGGAGGGGCCAGCCCTCTGTGGGCGGTGCCACCCCATGGGCAGGTGGTCCTGGGTAGCTTACTAAAGTAGGTTGAGCCAGCCATGGGCGACCACACCAGAAAGTAGTGTTCCTGCTTCTTTGGACGATGGGTGTAACCTGTAAGCTGAATAAGTCCTTTCTCCTTCCAAGCTGGTTGTGTGTTTCATCGCAGCAACAGAAAGGATGGTGGGGAAGCACTTTATGAACTGTGGAGTGCTGTGTGCATCTTAGACATCACTCAGAACTGCAAACTGGCTGGGCAGTCTCTGCCCCAGGAACCAGGAATGTAAATTGGCCATTGTTTCCGGCAGGACGCGGAGCCTCACCTTGTTAACTTCATGTTCCGAACGTTCTGCTCTCCTCCCTCTCTCTCTTTTCATGTCAACAAAGCTATTATTTTGTGCACCATTTCCCCGAAGGCTGGAAATTGGCCAGGGACACTGATAGGAAGCCAGTTTTCATTGCTGATGTTGTGCTGAAAAGCTAGAAGTGGGATGATGTCATAGGAAAGCGGAGCACTAGTTAGAATCCACGGTTTGCTTCTTTCTTTTTCTTTTTTCTTTTTAAATTAGTTTTTAAATGAAGAGAAAAAAAATGATGGGACTCTTCACCCAGATGAATATTGGCTTCCAGGCTGTTCTCACAGAACACATGAGCTGATGTTTATGCTCTTGGGGCCTGTGTTGCTTTGACATTCAAATCTTCTCGGGTGTAGGAGAGAAAGCTAGTGAGTTCAAACTAACAAGAAAGGATGCACTTGGGTTTCTTAAAAGCCCCACGTTCCTAGCCCACCTCAGGGAGAGGCCTGACCTCTCCACTCTTAGCTTTTCTCTTTCCTTCACTGATGGCTCTCTCAGCCTTCTGTTAAAAAATTCTATCAGAGACTGAGAGGCTTAAAACAACAGAAATGTAAGAAATGCCTTCTGACTGTCGGGAGGTTCAAAGTCTGAAATCAAGGTACCAAAGTTGCTCCCTCTATAAGCTCAAGGAAGTATTCCATTTATTTTCTCTCCTGTCCAGGAAGTATTTTGTTCATTTCCTGCCCTGGCTTCTGGTCACTGGGACACCATCACTGGGCTGTGACTACATCACTCTCATTTTTTAACGTCTGGTTTGGATGCCTTCTGGTCTGTGGTTTCTTCTGTCAGTCTAAAACTTCTGCCTCTGGTTCATAATGACATCTCTCTGGATTGAGGGACACCAGATTAATTCAGGACAATCTTTTTAAAAAAGATTTATTTATTTTATATGTGTGTGTATACTGTTGCTGTCTTCAGACACTCCAGAGAAGGGCACCAGATCCCATTACAGATGGTTGTGAGCCACCATGTGGTTGCTGGGAATTGAACTCAGGACCTCTGGAAGAGTAGTCAGTGCTCTTAACCGCTGAGCCTTCTGTCCAACCCCATTAAGGAAAATCTTGCTGTAAGATGCTTAATTTAACCTGGGTGTGGTGGTGCATGCCTTTAATCCCAGCATTAGGGAGGCAGAGGCAGGTGGATTTCTGAGTTCGAGGCCAGCCTGGTCTACAAAGTGAGTTCCAGGACAGCCAGGGCCACACAGAGAAACCCTGTCTCGAAAAACAAAACAAACAAACAGAAAAATAACCAAAAACCAAAAACCAAAAAACCAAAAGAAAACAACAACAAAAAAAAGCTTAATTTATCACATATACAGAGATGCTTTGAGGTTCTGGAAATCTGGAAACAGTAAAGGTGTTTTGTTCTTTGTTTTCTTTTTTGACTCAAGATCTAAGCTCTGGTTTCAGCGGGCACTCTTGAATGCTCATGTATACAGACACACGATGTTCTCTCAAAATTACGCATGAGTCTTAAATATCCTTCTCTGGTTGCTTAAGGCCTTACTTAAAGTCTTAGTTTCAGAGAAAAATTCAACAGCAGAACAGTAAGAGAGTTAAACTCTCTACTAGGAGCCCTCAGGGGAAAGGGTCTGGAAGGTTCCGGGGCAGAACTGGTCACTAAGCAGGACAGGAGAGAGCAAAGAGCACTGTAAAGTAGACCTGAGAGAAAGCACACCCACCAGCTCAGAAGACAGCCTGCTGCCCTCTTAGCCCCCACAGCTCCAACAGCTGACTGACAAGGACCTGCCTGCCATGTGTGCTAACCTTTTCAGAGTCTCAAGCGTCACACGAAGCTGTCACCTCTGAGCACTTTGTATGTAGAGTTATATATTTCCTTTATTAAAGAACTCTATTTTTTCCCTGCTCTGGGTGGCGCAGTATTTCTGCAGAGTTGTTAATTTCTCAGGTGAAGGATGACCCATGACTTCCTGTGTTTACAAGGTTCGAACTTGAACTGTCTTGACAGACCCCTGTGTTTGTTTCCAGAGAAGTCTTAGAAGACTTGGGGATCTTTGAGACATGGCCCTTGGCCCAGAGTCACTGGGGGCTGACCTTTGAGAGCTGTGGCCCAGCCTTCACATCCCTTGTTTTCTGGTTGGTGTCACCAAATAATGACCCAACTCTACAGCCTAGGCCCTAAGACCTTCTGTGTTCCTTTTCTTTTTTCTTTTCTTTCTTTTTTTAAAGATTCATTTATTTATTTTATGTATATGAGTATACCATTGCTCTCTTCAGACATACCAGAAGAGGGCATCAGATCCCATTACAGATGGTTGTGAGCCACCATGTGGTTGCTGAGATTTGAACTTAGGACCTCTGGAAGAGCAGTCAGTGCTCTTAACCTCTGAGCCATCTCTCCTGCCCCCTGTGTTAATTTTCTATTGTTCTAATAAGACACCACCACTAATACAACTTATAGAAGAAAGGGTTTATCTGGCCTTAGAGTTTGTTATGGTGGTGAAGTGTGCCAGCAAACAGCAAGGATGGTGGCAGGCCCTGGATGCTGCCGACTCATACCTTGAACTTCAAGCAAACCACAGAGGGAACAAAGCTGAGCTCTTAAAGTCTCCCTCCAGTGGCATACTTGTTCCAGCACAGCCATACCTCCTAAGCCTCCCCACCCCACCCCACCCCACCGTCCGAGGAGCACATGTTCCTGTCCTTGAGACTATGGGGGGGGGGAGGCATCTCATTCAAACTACCTGTGATGATTTGAGCCCTCCACAGGCTCAGGTGTTTGGCTACTTGGTCCCCAGCTGGTGGAACTGTTTGGGAAGGATTAGGAGGTGTAACCTGGTCAGAGGTGGTGAGTCATTTGGGGTGGGCTTTAAGGTTTCAAAAGAGTTGAGCCATTCCTAGATTCCCCAGTGGGGAGCCCGATGTGAGTTCTCTACCATTCCCCTTTCTCTGCCGCCATGGACTCCAATGCTCTGAAACTGTAAACACAATTAAATGCTCTTTTCTTTTTTAAATAAGCTGCTTTGGTCATAGGGTTTTGACACAGCAATAGAGAAGTAACTAAGACACCACCAGTCTCTTATTCTTAAAACAAAACAAAAACGCACACATTTTCTTTGCTCCTTAACTCTCTGCTTAGATTCCCTACTTCCCACCCCCACCCCTTATCCTCCCCCCCATCCCCCTCTCCCGCTGAAGGACTGTTTTTCTAAGCTAGCTTGTCCATCCCATTAATGTAGAAATCCTTAGCTTTCCAGACAGCGCTGTAGGCAAAGCAGAATATTGTGTAGAAAGATTCTAGGACTGAAACTGATGTATTTATGCGATCGAAAGATGTTCACGCAAAAGATGTTCATGATTTGTGTTCACACACCCTACATCTTTAGGGATCAGTTACAATGCCCCCCCCCCCTTCACATCTTAACAAGAATCATTGTGTTTCTGACATGGTTCTATTTCAACGCTACCCACCTCTGCCTCCAAGCTTTGGGAGACGTTTCCATCAATCTCAGTTCTCTTCTGCTTATCAGAATTTGGAGTTCTGGTAAACCTTTGGGTCCTTGGATGTGCTATCAGCTCTGATTTTACATGGTGCACTGATCTGCTAAGCTTTATGACCCCTTTCTTTTATCCTTTTCTTTGCTCTACCAGTAAACCTTGACCTACAGGTAACTTCTGCCACTGGTAGCTCTCAGCCGGCTTAGCAGCCACCGGCTCTCCTCTTCCATGCAAAAGAACCCGAACCTATGGCAATGCAGTGAGTCCGCTGTGCCCTGCGCCGTGCTCATGGAGGGTCCACGGAACCACAGTGGATCCAGCAACCATGTGATATGACCTCAGATGGACAGGATGAGTGTTCAGGCTGGATCCTTGAGGATGGGGAGGAAGGAGAGGAAGGGAATGAGAGCGAGAGTGAGCGAGAGAGAGAATGAGCCAGAGAGTGTAAGAGAAAGCAAGAGTGAGAGAGAGAGAGAGAGAGAGAGAGAGAGAGAGAGACAGAGAGAGACAGAGAGAGAGAGAGAGAGAGGGAGAGAGGGAGAGAGAGCATGCCAGTGATCAGGAACAACAGTGGCACATTGTCTCCAGGATAAGCTTCCTTAGTTGTTCTCTTTTTTTTGAACTTCACTCAAAACCTGGGGTGGGTTAGGAGACTCTGGCCTGGTTTGCCTCCCATGGGTGAGGAGAAGGGACGGTATCTTTGGTGAGAAGAGCCGAAACCCACTACCGGGAGGAAGAAGCCCTTCCTCAGCAGGGCACAGGGCTTCTCCCTTCCTCAGCAGGGCACAGGGCTTCTCCCTTCCTCAGCAGGGCACAGGGCTTCTCCCTTCCTCAGCAGGGCACAGGGCTTCTCCCATGACTAAGTGAGATGGGACTCAGCTTCTGGGACTGTAGGGCTGGAACATTTCTAAGTTGTTTTTTTTTTTTAAAGATGAGATGAAAAAAATTTTTTTCTTGTTTGCTTTTGTTATTGATTTGAGTTTCAAAAACAAGTTTTCCTGAGGCTTAAGCCCAGCGGTACTTGGAATAAGAACCACGAGAGAAGAGGGGCAGTTCGTAGAGGCTTCAGCAGGCTCTCAAGCCCCCCCCTTTGAAGATTTTATTATCTTTCATACAACTTCATTTTCAGAGAGTTGAAGAGAAATTTGCATAATTTTATACATAAATGCTGTAAAGTATGATGGGAAAAGCTTGCTCCTTTGAGTTGGAAATGTTCATAAACTCAGACTTTCTTCCTGGCAGTCATTCTCTGTAAAATATGGAAATGACCGTGTCTGTCTGGCAGGGCAGTTGAAAAGCGCACATGGCTCTCTAGGCACAGATGGAGCCTTTCATAAACGTTAGCTGTTTAGTCCCACTGTGAGTTTCTGTGGATGTTTCTCCTTATCGTGAATCATATGTTCTTTCCCTGTAATGAGTTCAAAACCACTTCTCTTCCCTTCGAGTTTATTTTATTTATTTAATTTTATTTTTTGCTTTGGAGCTGAGGGTGGTGGTGAACTGAATCATAGGAGTCAGACTTTATCCCCAGGTTTCTGTCACAAAGTCACGGCCATCTTTCCCTTTGATTGTAGAAGAGACAGGGTGTCTACCTAGTTGTCAACAATTATCCCCGATGGCCAGAGTCAGCTGCAGTTGAGGGCGAAATGAAATCCTCAGTGGGTCTGAGTCTTGGTTGGAAGCAGAGTCCTCAGGTTAGGAGGGAGAGTGTGAGTGAGCAAAGGGGAAGCCATGTCTGACGTATGAGCGGCAATGGGTAGAAGCAGTTTGTCCCTTCGCAGCTTCCGTACTCTGATAAGTTTTCTTTCTTCCACTGACTGTTCCTCTGGAAATTTACCAACGAAAAGAACCTTCCAGATCTTTCAGTGGGACTGAAAACGGAGACTGTCATGAGATAAACAAGATGCCATTTACTGAGGACGGCAGACAGAGAGAAACAACAGCAAATGATGTTGGCACGCAGAAGGGAAAGAAAGAGCAGATTCTGTGAAACGCAGGAAGCATCCTTTCCCCCAGCCAGAGTGGGAGAGGGAGCAAGAGCATGGGAGGTAGAGCATGGGCATCGGCGAGAGTCTCACTCCCAACGTGGACTCTTTCCTAGGCTCTCTGATTTTCCTATTAAAAAAAAAAAAAAAAAAAAAGAAAAGAAAAAGAAAAAAAAAAGAAAAAGATTAACACCTCATATGGGGCTCGTGTGAAGATTAAATGAGAATATCAAGTACACTGGAGTGATTCGAACAGATGACGTTGCAGTTCGTATGTTAATGGAGTCAGTAATGTATGTGCAGGTGCTGGGGACATGGCTCAGTGGTTAAACTGCTTGCTTTGCAAGCATCAGGACCAGAGTTAGGATTCTTGGAATCCATGGAAACACCACTTGGGTGTGGGGCATCACTTGTGATTCCAGCCCTGTAAGCTGGAGATCGAGGGAACGCTCCCCCCAATTCCAGCAAGCTGGCTGGCAATACTAGCAATATCAGCAAACTCTGAGTTTGATTTGAGAGATCCTGCCTCACTGAGTAAGGTGGAAGAGGCATGCAGGAGTATTCAACCGTGGGACTCCACATGGAAGCTTACACGTACACACGTGTATGTGCACACACACGTGCAACACACACATACACCACATGCATGTGGACAATGGAAAATACGTTCAAAATCTTATCTGAAAAATTTTAAATTAAGCTTTTATTATAGGTAACTGTGTAATAAATAATCTTGTTAATTGTGTTATGATAATACTGCCACTCAAAGTGTAATAGCAGAAAAGAAACCAAACCATACCAAACCCGTGGTCTCTGAGGCCACAAAGATGTCAGCATCTTACGGTTAGTTACTGAGAGGTTTGAGAGAGGTGGCAGAACTCGCTGAATTTCAGTGTTTTATCCATACAGTAGAGATGGCAAGCTATGGCTTTCAGCATTGCAGGAAGATTACAAAACAGCTCATGAAAATTGCTTTGCATATGGTAAGCAATAAACCCCAATGCTATGCCTTTTTTGTTACTATTCTGAGACTATTATTACCCTGTCAGAATTCATAGCTATCCCAGAATATAGGATCTAAGAATCTCACAGGGATAATATAGGAGTCATGTTATATTCATTATACTATATGATAGGCAGACATGAAAGAGAACCTGATGGATATTTAGTTTGGAGCCCAGCTCCCCAGTGTCCACGGTAAGTAGGATGTGTGAACTGGCTATCTTGCTATCTTGAATGGAATGGACGTTCTGTGCTACGTGCCCTTCATCTTCAAAAAGTTTTTATATTGAGCTTAATGCCCCCCCCCCCTCACCGGCAAAGGCCACGGTTCTAGGTCCCAGTGACAATTCCTGGTGTTCTCTTAGGCACCTGGGCACAGTCAGCACTCGGGGATAGATCCTCAGTGAACAATACATGGACGAGTGAGATAAGAAACAAGAACTGTTTGACAATATTGGTCTTTATTCTATAGGCACATTTTGTGTGTGTGTGTGTGTGTGTGTGTGTGTGTGTGTGCACATGTGCGCACACACACGTGTGGTGCTGTATCAGTCACGGTACAGGAAAGAAAGCAGGACTATTGTGAGTTTTATAGAGCTTGAGAGTTATTAAAGGAACAAAACCATGCATGGTTGTGGGAAGAGATGGACAGGCATGGGAAGGAGGGTTTTGGGGATCAGAGGAAGGCCACTGGCGCAGCGAGCTAGTACAGAACTCACAAGGAGTGCGGAAAGGCATATGTTAGCTGCAGAGGTGGGGTGGAGAGCAGGCTGGTTTGGGCTAGATGGACCAGTTCCTGGGCACATGTTTGTGCAGCTGTTTCAGATGCTGGTCAGTTCTTGCCATAGTTCTCCAGAGAAACACAGCCAACAGCACAGCATTTCATTAACTAATTCACCATAGAGGACTTAAGTGGCTCGTGTGACAGTGCTGGCTGGGAAAATCTGAGATTCAGGGACTCAATGACATTGACAAGGTCTGTGGGAGACTTCTCTCCTCCTTAGAGATGCCAATCTCCGGGCTTAGTTAAGGCCTTCAGCTGGTTGCATAAGGCTGACCCACATTATGGAGAACAACCTGGTGCCGTCAAAGTTCAGTGATTGCAATGTCAATCTCAGAGCCCTGGGAATTCCAGGAGACAGGCAGAAATAATGTAAAATTACACAGTCTGCTCTATTAACTTCACGGCCATGCACCTTCTTAGCTCACACTTAATGTTCTACCGTGATGCAACCATACCTCATACACCCTGTCCAAAGTAGAAATGCATTATTTATCATTTAATCCATGTCTAGGTGGTAGTATTCCACTGTAAGCCTTATTATATTCTTTCTATCTTTTTTTTAATCTTCTAATTTAAATAGGAAGATAGCAAGGCAGACCATAAAACATAACAGGTAATAATAGACCCTAGCATAGTGTGCGTGGGGGGAACCATGGGCTTGATATACCCACAATGTTACCAGGCCCAAGTCTGAATTCCCCATGCACAGAAGGCCAGCTCACTCTAGAGATAAGACATTGGGGAGAGAAAGGCAACTTTATTCAGAGGAACTGGACATTGTTGAAGATGCAGGACTCTTGTCTTGGGGGGTCTTTTTTTTCCTGCAGATGGCTGATGGGTGATCCCAGACTGGTGGGCAACCCCTCAGTGTCTGAGGCAGCTGCTGCTGGACACTTGTTCCTAACCTAAGCATGAGACCATTAGAATCTTAGCATCACAGGAACAAGCATGATTCTTTCCACAGGCAGTATTTGTCAGTGACTGGACGGTCCACATGTGGCTCCTGGATTTTATCATGGACAGCAGGAAGTGGCTCGGTGCTCTGAGGCCCACTTTCTGGTTGTCGAATTTATGGGGATGAAAGACAACCCCCTTAATGCTCAACTCACAAGCACTCCTATCTAGTGAGGAGAGCACCAGTCAACAGGGCCAGTCTTTGTTTCTGTAGATGCTCAGGTGGAACTAGCTATGTATCGTTTCTGCCTTCCCCTGCCTGATCTGCATGCTGTACAACGACTCCGGCTTTTAGTCTTTGCTATTGTGACCAGCTGTAAGATAGTTGATACAAAATACTCTGCCTCAGCTGCTTCTCCACCCCCATTGCCAAGAGGCTATCCAACTGTCCTGTCAGGGCACTGCTAAGCATCTTGGCAAGGCTGGTGAATTCTGTGTCCTGAACTTGCCACGCCCCTGTCTGATACAAATGATTTCACAGGCTTGAATCAAGATAGTGTGAAGCTCTCTGCTGACTAATGAGAAGTTCTCAGAATCCGAAATCTTGAACCTGGCAGGCAGGAGTGGTGCAGGTGCGAAAGGCAATTCCCATGCAGGACAAGTATCTCTTCTAGTGAGAATGACTGACCCCTGTGTGTCCACTCCACTGCACGACTCTCTCAGGAATGGGGCTATATCAAACCTCCTTCCACATAGGAGTCTGCTGTAGGTGCATTGAACACTCAATGGATGGAGTTTTTTCTTTTTTTTTTTTTTTTCTGAGACAGGGTTTCGCTATTGTAGCCCTGGCTGCCCTGGAACTCACTTTGTAGACCAGGCTGACCTCGAACTCAGAAATTTGCCTGCCTCTGCCTCCCAAGTGCTGGGATAAAAGGCGTGCAGCACCACCACCTGGCTGGAGTTCATTTTTATTGAGGCCATTATTTTGATGTCCACCAATTCATCAGGCTGTTTTGTGTTCTTCCTCTCAGCCCCATGCTCCCAGAAATAAGATTCAGACTCAAAATATAGTTACGAATACCTTAGCCATATAGCTAGACTAGATCATAACTTAAAACAACCCATTTATTTTAATCTATAGCCCATTTATTTTAATCTACATTCTGTCACATGGATGTTGACCTGTGCTCAGGTACCATGTGTCTGTCTTGTCCCATCTTCCCAGGCTAATCTCCTGCCTGGAACAATCCCAGGATCCTTTCTGCCTCCCACATGTCCCACCTCCTATTTCCTGCCTTAGCTATAGGCCATCAGATTTATTATTGACAGGTGATACATCCATATAGACATAATATAGTCTCTCTACAGTTGGGCAAGGATGGGGGTGACATGAAGTAAGGCTGGGTGGATCTCATGTAACCCTGTGTAGCTGTGCCCTTCCTGTGGTGAGGCCTCTCTTCAGCAAAAGTCACGTAGAACCCAACATCTCCACACTATCTGTGCAGAAAGCGCTGCCTTTGTATCTTCTCTCAATCACTATCTTGTCACTATTTTTTTTTTAAATCATGTTCCTTGAAGGTAAGACCTTGTTAGTGAAGACCTCATACACAGGACTTAGAAGACTTAAGCTGGAAGGTCATATGGGGCCAGGTAAACTACTCCCGAAGTTTATTTGCTTTCTTCCTGAAACTCAAGGGTTCAGAAGGGTATATAGCCTGGACAACTCACATCCTGTCTATGAGGCCTGTGGGGGCTGGACCCTTCCACATGCTTTGACTGGGGTCATGGCTCTGGGTTTTCTGTTCTCCCAGCAGCCTCTGCCTGCCTTCCTGTCATCTTGAAATCATTTCCGAGCAGCAGAGCTGAACTTACCATGGTAGGTCAGGGCCGCTAACAGCAAAAATGTAGGCATAACAGGTCTGCTTAAGACACAGGTCAGGAGGTGACTCAGCTAACACCACGGTATTACAGTGCTTAAGGGAGGGGGGCCAGTGTCAACCTGAAGGGCAGGTATGATATATGTATACCAACCCTGGAAGTTACGGGTCCCTGGGGAACTCACTAGCTGACGATTGTCTATGTAATTAAACCTCCATATCTGTGGGTTCTATATCCTCAGATTCAACCAATTATGAACCATTTGGGGAAAAAAAGAACTGTGCCTGTCCCAAACATACTTGTATTATTTATGTGTGTCATCAGACCCTGAAGAGCTCAGAGTGACAACTGTTTCCATAGCACTGACCCTGTGTCAGGTGTGGCAAGTAATCTAGAGATGGCCTAAAGGATGTTTGTGGGTCATATTCAAAGGATGCACCATTTTACACCGGAGGGATGTGAGCATCTCAGGTCTTAGCATTCTAGAAGCATTCCTTCTCGGATACTGAGGGTCAAATGTATATACTTTCAATTTTTTTAGAGCTACATAAATTTATTACCATATAGTACTGGGTGCTAGAGGTTCGGAATGAGCCTTCCCGGCTTAATCAAGGTGTCAGCAGGGCTGCATTCTCTTGAGATGGAGCTTTTAAAAATAATATTTGGTCATTCATATAACAATCTTAGTCTAAAAGCTCTCTAACCTGCAATTTACAGACAGAGGCGTAACTCATTTGGCCATATTGAGAGTTCTAAATATCAGGCTGCAGAAATACACTGGTAGAGGTGGCTACCAGGAGACGATGAAGTCCTCTTTGCTGTCTCTTGGGATCGGCACAGGAGCAGCAGATGAAGTGTCTCCAGCCAATCAACTTCTCATTTTCACCATCAGATCTCAGAGAATAAACTTGTTTGCCAACCTATTGGGCTTCACTGGATATCCCAAGGTAGTGGACAGCATTTTCCAACTCTCCCCACGTGGTCTTCATTCTCTTTATTCCTTATCACTAGGAAGCTTCTTTCTTCTATTGTGTGCATAGTACATGTGTGTTTGCATGTGTGAGTATGGTGTGTGTGCATGTGTGTGTGTATTGTGCATGTGTATGAGTGAGTGCAGGTATGTGTGCATTGTGCATGAGTACATGTGTATGTATGGTGTGTGTGTTCACTCATGTGTATTATATGTGTCCATGTGTGTATATGTGTGTTTGCATGTGTGTATATGGTGCATGTGCATGTTTGGGGTATGTGTGTGTGTGTGCATGACATAAACATTCACACACAGAAAATAAACAAAAATGTATGTCTTTATGAAATGGCTAACATGTCAAAGGTCAGTGCAGCTTTAGTAATAATGGAAACAAAATATGGACAAGTTCCAGATTTTTATTAGATGACTGGGTGAGCAATCTGATGCATTCATATATACTGTACCAGAGTATGAGAAACTAGTAATATATTTTTCAATACACGATGTTGAGCGAGCGGAAACCCCCAAAGCATACATGCTATATGATTTCATTTCTATGACATTCTAGAACACATAGAACTTACCAGTGGTTACGGAAATCAGGACAGCATGGTGATTTTTGGAAGAGACATAGGAAATATTTGAGAGTGTGTGATAGACTATTCTATATCTTAAAGTATTTACATTTTCTCCAAACTCATCAGTACATTACATTGCATATAAATCACATACAAACATTAAATAGCCCTTTCTCCATATCAACACGAACTAAGTTTCCAGCTGTCTACTTTGAAGAAATTTAGAAAGTGTGAAGTTTGGATGCTGGTGTACTGCAGATTGCTCTCATCTTTGATGGGTACATTTTATTACAAATGTCTAGCATGGCAGTTGAAACAACAGGCTGGGGTATCTAGATGGTGAGGTAAGAGGGCTCAGGGTCTAGGGCCTAGTGGGGCAGAAAGAGAAAGGTCACTGAAAACTGCCCAGGTTTGTTATTCTGTACCCTGCTCCTTTCCATGTTGAGCTGAGGCATTCTGATACCAATGTAGTGGAGCTCATACAAGCTTCATGTATTGTCTTTTGTTGGTGTGGTAAAATGCTATCACTAGGGCCATTATAGAAGGAAGAGTTTATCTGAGCTTACAATTTTCTAGGGACAAGAGTCCATCATAGCTGGTAAGTGTGGTAGCAAAAGTAGACAGGTGTCTGGAGGATGCTGGGAACTCATATTCATTACTGTACACACAGAATAGAGAGGACAAACTAGAAACAAGGCCAGGACTTATTCTCAAATCCCATGTCCAGGGACATACCTCCGGTAGCAAGGGCACACTTGCTAAACTTCCCCAGACAGCACCTCCAACTGGGGAACAAGGATACAAAGTGTCCAGACTATGGGGGACATTTCCCATTCCAGCCACCACATTTGTGTTGGGTCTGGAGGAACTCATGTGTAGATTGAGCCTATCATTGCTGTTTGCATCTGATTCCAGAACTCTGAGAATCCCACCCATCAACTGAAATCATCCTCGGGAAGAAAGGGGCTAGGGAACAGAGGCTGGGCGTGGCCTAGTTTGAGTGTTGAATTACCTACCACATTGTAAGGTTATCTTGAGTGATACAATGTTTCAAACAGCCAGGTAGTATACGAATTGCCCATATTAAATGGCATTTTTTGTTACAATGTTGAGTTCCTTCTGTGATTTGGATATTGATCCGCTCTTAAATAGATACTTCGCAAACATTCTTTTAGTCTTTATGCCTCTTCATTCTGAGCATTGTTTTCTCACTGGGAGCAAGCCATCCTATGGAGTACAGATCCAAAGGAAACAAACCCTGGATGTCAGAGAGATGCTTCTGCCGGTGCACACTACTGCACTGCTTTTAACAGCTAAGATATGGAGCCTTCTACAGATGAATGAACAATATGGATATGTATGTATATATGCACAACAGAATGCCGCCTATTCATACAAGAATGGTAGGGGAAGTAAATGGACATTTTGCTAAGTGAATTAAGCAAGACACATATGTGGATGCTAAACATCAATGTGCATGTGGCTTAGTAAGCTGGAAGCTAGGAAAGGTGAGGTAAAGGGAAGAGCGCAGGTTCTTACAAGAGCACAGTTGGAAATAAATTCTGGTATTCTACCACATAGGTTGCAATAACCTATTATATGTTCTATTAATAACCAGAAGAGAGGTGGTCAAAAACTCTGCTTCAGCTCCATGCCCATTTGAAATGTAAATAAAGAAAATATCTAATAAAAAAATTCCGCTTCAACAGATAATTCATTACGTGGCTTTTAACGAATTCTTTTTAACACCAAAGCTGTCCCTTGCTATTGGAAACCATTTTTTTTCCCCACATGGTGTCTGGAGAAGCCAGGGTGAGGGGGGGAACTCTGTTGAATGATTCAAATTACTCTCAGACTGTTGGTTAGTGGCATGGATAGAAAAACTTGGCTACCGAGTTTAGTAGAGTTTGGTAGTTTGTGTTTTCTCAGCCTAGTTCACTTAGTCTACGATGGTTCTCCTTCCTGTCTTCCTTCTTTCCTTCCTTCCTTAGTGAAAACTCAGCTAGTTTCCAATTGCTAATTTTGTATAGATGCTCCAGTGACCTTCTGAGAAAACACACTTCACTTAGCATTTAAACACTGCAAACAAGGTACCAATTTCCTGGAGAGTAGACAAGCAAATGTTGCTGGGATGGGCACCAAGGCACTGGCTAACCCTGGAGGAAGATGGAGCCTGGGTGGGGCTTGACTGGTTTCAAGAACCAAGAGATTGTTGGAGGGATAGCTGTTGCCAAAACCTTTGTTAAATAGAAGCACCAGTTATGAAATGCTTCTGTAGGTTCTGTGGATAGCAGGGCAGTCATCGGGCAGATTTCCACATCCACTTGTCAATGGTGATTATACGACCTTGTCGGGTACTTCAGGGTGCAATATGTGGTATCCCTTCACTTGGGAATGTTTCAGTAAGGTTTGCATCCTGCCTAAAAGTGGTGTGTGTGTGTGTGTGTGTGTGTGTGTGTGTGTGTGTGTGTGTACACCCATGCTTCTGCCGATGAGGGGGCTTAATTTAAACCCACAGTTAAGTATGAACTTGTGGTTACTTATCAGTATTTCTAACCAACCAAGTATATATATATAAAAAAAGTCCCAATAATTTTACTTTTTCCTTAAAGAAAGAAACAGCTTCTAGAAGTAGCAGCATTTGAAAGTTTGTGGCTCCAGATGTTCAGCAGAGCACAGGATGTCGGGTGTCTTTGAAGGTAACATTGTTTCTTCGCTGGCTGAACTCCAGGGGCACAGGGAGATTTTCATTTCCATTGTGAGAGGGTTAATCATGAAGAACTCTCAAGAATGTTATTGTTACAGACTAGAGTGTGCTCTCCACCCTCCTCTTCCTAGCTGGAAGCCCTAACCTCCATTGTGACTGCATTTGCAGGAAGTAATTAAGAGTAAATACAGTCATAATGGTGGAGCCTTAATCAGTAAGATTGATGTCTTTGTTAAGAAGAGAGAGGGGCTGGTGAGATGGCTCTATTGGTAAGGGGCTTGGTGTCAAGTCTGACAATCCAAGTTCAATTCCAGGAACCCACACAGCAGAAGGAAAGGATCAGCCTTAGCAAGTTGTCCTTTGATTTGAAGGTGTGTACTGTGCTCAGCCCCACCCCCAGTACAAACAAATTATTAAAAGAGAATGGGAAGAAGAGGCCAGAATCTTTGTGCCACACAAGGGTACAGTGGGTAGGAACCTGGGCATCTGCTAGCCAAAAGAGGCCTGTGATGGAACCTACCCAGATGCCATCTTGCTCTTGGAACTTAGAGCTTCCAAAATGGTGGGAAATAATCTCATGTTGTGTGTGCTGTCCAGGTTACTCTGGGGTTCTATCTCAGCAGTCTGGGCAGACTAACATAGCCCCTGAGCTTGAACATCCTCTAGACTTAGAACAACCATGCTTGTTAGCTCTGTTGTTTCATTACTGTAGTCTGATGTTCCTTCAGAACTATTTCCAAAAATCACAGATCTTACTCTAAAGGCATAAAGATATGCTATTCCATGGCCTGAGAACATAGAACACATTACGCTAAACTCCATGTCTCAGTAACAGCTTCATGAAGATTTTTTTTTTTAAAAAATGTATTTACCTGACCTTCATTTTTTTATGGTGTTTTTTTTTTTTCAAATCAAATTCCCTTGGACATGATTTTAAGTTAAATAAGATCTATGACTTTTCATACATTTCCAGAGGAGAGGTCTCATCACACACACTCCAGAGAGTCCCGGGACTTAATAGAGTCAGGATCTTTTGTTGCTCACCATGCTGGGGGCAGGGCGGGGAGCACTTAGAAATCCAGCTATGGCTGGGTCAGCACCCTGAGCAGACCTTGGGTGCAAACTCTGCAGCCAGCCCCACAACACCCAGAGGCAGCTCCACTCCAAGATGCTCCAATGTGCCCAGGATCAGAGGATCAGAGGTGAGGAGGACACAACATCTGCCCCCAACACAGGGAGTAACTTGGACTGGTAGTGGGACCCAGGCATGCAGGAATTCTGCCAGACCAGTGGCATGGGTTCCTTCCAGTCTGTCTGGACCAGTGCCCTGAGCAGACCTTGGGAGCAAACTCTGCAGCCAGTCATACAACACCCAGAGGCAGCTCACTTCCAGGCACTCTAACACACCCAGGATCAGAGGATCACAGAATTTCAGGAGCTTAGTCACACCAGGATCTCAAGGTCCCAAAAGGCAGCTCGACTCCCAGGAGCTTGGACACTCCCAGGAGCTCGTACACACCCAGGATCTCAGGATTACAGGATCCCAGAATCACTGGATCACAGAAACAGCTTGACTTGGAGGAGTTCCGACACAACCAGGATCACAGGAAGGAGAAGCTCCAGTCAGACATAGCCAGGACAGGGAGCACTAGAGATAACCAGATGCAGGGAGGCAAGCATAAGAACATAAGCAACAGAAACTAAGGTTACTTGGCATCATCAGAACCCAAATCTCCCACCATAGCAAGTCCTAGATACCCCAAAACTATGGAAAAGCAAGATTCAGATCTAGAATCACTTCTCATGATGGTAGAGGACATTAAGAAGGATATAAATAACTCCCTTAAAGAAATACAGGAGAACACAGTTAAACAGCTAGAAGCCCTTAAAGAGGAAACACAAAAGTCCCTTGAAGAGTTACAGGAAAACATAATCAAACAGGTGAAGGAAAGGAACAAAACCATCCAGGATCTAAAAATGGAACTAGAAACAATAAATCACAAAGGGAGACAACCCTGGACTTAGGAAACCTAGGAAAGAGATCAGGAGTCATAGATGCAAGCATCACCAACAGAATACAAGAGATAGAAGAGAGAATCTCAAGTGCAGAAGATACCATAGAAAACATTGACACATCAGTCAAAGAAAACACAAAAAGCAAAAAACTCCTAACCCAACACATCCAGGAAATCCAGGACACAATGACAAGACCAAACCTAAGGATAATAGGTATAGAAGAGAGCAAAGATTCCCAACTTAGAGGGCCAGTAAATATCTTCAACAAAATTATAGAAGAAAATGTCCCCAACCTAAAGAAAGAGATGCCCATGAACATACAAGAAACCTACAGAACTCCAAATAGACTCGACCAGAAAAGAAATTCCTCCTGTCACATAATAATCAAAACACAAAATGCACTAAACAAAGAGAAAAATTTAAAAGCAGTAAGGGAAAAAGGTCAAGTAACATATAAAGGCAGACCTATCAGAATTACACCAGACTTCTCAACAGAGACTATGAAAGCTAGAAGATCCTGGGCAGGCAGATTTCATACAGACCCTAAGAGAACACAAATGCCAGCCCAGGCTACTATACCCAGCAAAACTCTCAATCACCATAGACAGAGAAACCAAGATATTCCATGACAAAACCAAATTTACACAATATCTTTCCACAAATCCACCCTTACAAAGGATAATAGATGGAAAACACCAACACAAGGAGTGAAACTACACCCTAGAAGAAGCAAGAAAGTAATCTTTCAACAAACCCACACAAACATAATTCCACCTCTAACAAGAAAATTAATAGGAAGTAACAATCACTTAATCCTTAATATTTCCTAATATGAAAATTAATACTACCAACATATCCTAATTGATTGAAATTCAAAAATATAAGGAATTAGAAATTTGTTGGCTGTCATCCCGTGGTCTCTCTAATTTGGTAATGGGAGAAATAGGTCCAATATGGTACAATCCATATACACTTTCTGCTTGTTTGTACATGACAGGGTCTTGCTGTGCACCACATAATGGTCTTGAAATCATGCTTCTCCTATCTCAGCCTCACTATTAGTGGGATTGTTTATTTGATGTTTTTCCACTATACTATGGTTTTCAGAACAGCTTACATATTTCAAAATTATTCATACAGTCAAAAGAAATGTAGACAATTAATTTGGGAGGTGGCTTGAAAGAGAACAGCAAAGAGTGAGACTGAAGGCTTTGCTTGATATTTATAATTATTGTATTGATTTTAGGAATTTCAGGAGAGGACTTTATAAGTTACTCTTATTCTGAGATGAATGCTTTTCAAAATCGTCACAGCCAATGAACCCGATTCTTACCCTCACCTTACGTCTGTGCCACCTTCCAAGCAGAACCATTGTTCATTGAAACAGCTGATGAATGACTTCATGGATAGACCATCTTAATATGTAACCTGTTCCCTGTGGATTGAGAATGACAACAATCACTCAAATCAAATAGCTTTGACCATAGCAGGAAATCTGTATTCAAAAATCTTGCCTACAATTCATTCCTTGGCCCAGCAGAACTGTCAACTCTTAGCTTAGCTACTGTGGTGGTAAAATTCTTTGGTGATGTGAGGGACATTGAAGTACAGCCTTATTACAATGAACTCAACAATGTCCAAAACCTCTTCTTATTTTGTGTTTGTACCACAGTAAGCCAAGATTTTAAGCTCTACTAAAATCAAAACAAACAAACAAAAAGATGTTATCTATTTATGTTCATTAAAAAACTAATAGTGATATATTATTTTAAAATACACAGTTAATTTATTTGGAGTTACTTAAAATTTATTTTGAGAAAAATGTATGTATTTTCAGTATTGATGTAGACAAACATCTACATAAGACTTTTAGATTGATTGTTGTTTTATATCAAATAATTACATAATTATCTTGGAAACACCAAAAAAAAAAAAAAAAAAAAAAAAGGAATCCAGCTATGAATGCACAGCCTCTGTGTGATCTGTGCGGTCTGACTGTAGGCAGTCAGAGAAATTTTCCTGGCAAGTGTGGTGAGAGAAATCTCCGAGATTTGACTCAGCAGCAGAGCCCTGTACAAACACACATGTGCCTGTGTGTGCACATGCACACACACACACGTCTTGAGCTTATAGTGAGACAGCACAGCACACTGAGGAGTATGTGGTGAAGGAAGAGACTGGTATCCCATAATGCTCTTGGAAGTCATAAACTAAACCTGCTCCAAGTGCCAACTCCAAGTCCCACCACCTTGCATGAGTACCAGGCTGAGGGCCAAGCCTTTAACACATGAACCTGGGGTGGGGTGGGCATACTATGGCCCCTGTTCTGGGGTCACAGGTCTGAGCTTAAAATCTCAGCTTCTGCAGTGTTCTTGGCCAAGTGTTGTGCGCTGCTCTGCAAACACGGCATACCAGTCTCCCTCTTCAACTCCGAGCCGCCATGTCTACTTGAAGGAACACTATACAAGATTGGGCCTATTAACTTCCCATCATGGAAGTGGGGACTTCCTCCTATTCCCCTCAAGTGTATAAAGAGGTAACCACTCCCAGGGGAAGAAGCTTACAAGTCTCTGACCCTCCCCAAGATTGACAGGTATGTAGTGATTGCTGTGGGGATGGTGGGTTTTTCCAATGGTATAGCTGATGAGAGGGGGCGGGGCGGGGCTCCTGTAAGGAACCTAAGTTTTCTTACAAAACCTAACACGTTGCTTCAGTAAGCTAGACCTGAGAGGAATCTCCTCTTTAGCCTGTTTCTCGGACAAGCTGCTCCTCCCTTCAGGATATTTAGCTTTCCTGAAATCCAACTTCCTTATGGACACAGATTTAGTAAAGCAGGCTTAGTAAAAGCTGTCCTCTGAGCAACACTTAGTGTAGTGCCTGGCTTGATAATGTGGGTTTAAGTCCTGCCCCTCCATAATGCTTAAAGAGCAGAGGTAACAGTGCAGAATACCAGTTCCTAAAAACATCACAGCAGCATCTTCAGCGGGAACCAGGTCAAGCTCTGCCTTTGATTCCAGGCGATAGCCAGTGCCTGAAGAAGAGCCCACAGCGCCCCTTTCCTGGGGTGGTGGCCTCACTCGATGCTCTGCTGCTCTGAGTGGCGTCTTATCTCTGGCCACCGCAAATCATGCTGCAGCCTCATTACTCAAGGGCTGCTAGGAGATTTGCCTCTGTCCTCATCGAGGGCCAAAGTTCATGTTAAATTTAATCAGGTGTGAGGAACAAGCAAGAAGTAACTAATATATCATTTAGGATGACTCCACTGGCCCGGGGGGCGGGGGGTGGGGGACGAAGAACTGGTCCCCTCCTCCCAAAGAAAAAGCAATTAATGACGACTCCCAAATGATTTTTGATGTAATCACACTGCGCATGACTCACAGGCCAGAAAAATTAATGTAAAAGACATTTCTCCTTTTCTTTTGGGTATGTGTCAAAGGGAAAATAGTAAGACAGCTAAAACAGTGTAGGCAGACTCTTCAGGGTGTGACCCGGGTAGATCGGAATTGCTCCCTGCAATGCAGGGAGAGGCGATTAAAGGGACAGCTTGAAAATAACTTACATTGAGCAAGCAATTATTTAGTGCCTACCGTTTGCCTTGAGTAACCCCCAATCAAGAGCGTGTAAAAAAGAGAAAGGCAGAACTCTTTTTTTTTTCTTTTTATTATTTCTATTCCTCAATCACATTTCCAATGCTATCCCAAAAGCCCCCCATACCCTCCCCCCCACTCCCCTACCCACCCACTCCCACTTCTTGGCCCTGGCGTTCCCTGTATTGATACATATGTAGCTAGAGTCAAGAGCTCAGGGGTACTGGTTAGTTCATATTGTTGTTGCACCTACAGGGTTGCAGATCCCTTTAGCTCCTTGGATACTTTCTCTAGCTCCTCCATTGGGGGCCCTGTGATCCATCCAATAGCTGACTGTGAGCATCCACTTCTGTGTTTGCTAGGCCCCGGCCTAGTCTCACAAGAGACAGCTATATCAGGGTGGAAAGGCAGAACTCTTAACGATGAAGCCGATGGATGCTCTTGAAGTTAGAGCTTCTGTCACGTGACATTTGAAGTGGGGAGCCAGCGAGTCCTGGGCAGCTGAGAGAAGGTGGTGAGAGGTGAGTTATAAGCTGGTTGGTTTTCCTTGCCCCTTTCTTGGCTCAGGAGGACGCTCAGTTTCCGGTGGCTTTTGCATTTAACAGTTCTAGTCAGAATACTCAGTATTTTTTCCTTAGAGACAGAGATGCACTTTTGATAAAGAATTTACAATGAAAGGGTGCTATAAATAATGGAGGTGATGAGCTTAACCCTGGGAAAGTATGCACCCACTGGGCTCTCATTGCATACCAGACACTTAGCTAGACGACTGTTATAGAACGATCCCTTCATTCCCTATATCGTATTCTTACAGTTTTGGATTCACAGTCTCCAGTAATGATGGTTAATTATGCAGACTATCTTAGTGGACTATGCAGCTGGTAAATTAATTTCTGTGTTATCATCTGTGAGGGGTTTCCAGAAAAGAGTGCCATTTGAAGTCAGTTGCCTGGATTAAAAGCCCTTACCAGTACGAGTGGTCATTATCCAGTTCTGTGAGGTCCAGAATGCAAACAGGTAGAGAAGGGTGAGTTCCCTGGAAGTTCCCTGGAAGTGAGCTGCAGCCTCATTGGATGCTGGAGCCTCATTGGACGCTGGAGCCTCATTGGACGCTGGAGCCTCATTGGACGCTGGAGCCTCATTGGACGCTGGAGCCTCATTGGACGCTGGAGCCTCATTGGACACTGGAGCCTCATTGGACACTCGAGCTTCTCTGAGGCTAGAGCCTCCTTGGACACTGGGCATGAGCTGGTTTTGATACCACCAGCTCCTTCTGTCTATACTGTTGGCTCTTTTGGTTTTTCTGTTTGATATGTAGATGATGTATTATAGCACGTATGGCCCCTATAAATTCATGAACAGGTTCATTCCCTCCCTCCCTCCTTTCTTCCCTTCCTCTATCTCTTCTACTCTTTCTCTTTCATGCCTTCCATCCGTATTGCTCTATAATCTCTGTAGACTTCTCATGGATATATCTCATTAGGTCTTCGTTTTCACAACTGAAAAATTCGGGCAGTACATTCTGAAGTTGCATAAAGACACACAATAACACACATATACCATAAACATACACACAGGCACACACATATATTTATATGCACACACACAACCACTCTCACATAAATGCACACATTGCATATACACCTGTGCATACCTACACACACACTATATATATATATATATATATATATATATATATATATATACACAAGATGTATTCTAAAATATTGGATCTTATAATTATGGAGGTGGACAAGTTCCAAGACCTTTGGGGTGACGCAGTAATGAGGACTTCGTGAGTGCTTGCTTTGATCTGGAACTGGAGACTGAGACCTGAGGAGGTTATGGTGATCCGCAGTCTGAGAGCTGCTAGGCTCAAGTCTCAGTTTCATTCAGAAGGGAGTAAGGGGAGATGGGCAGCCTATTTGTCCTAGCCAAGCATTTAGGTGGTTGTGGGAGGCCCACCTAAGCGCAGGAGCTCAGGCTGGTTCCTCAGTCCACTGATGGGATATAAATGTTGATTTCATCCGCCTTCTCTGGTAGTAATGTTTGACCAAATACCCAGCAGTGCTTGGTCCAGACAAATCCACAACTGCTTTTTTTTTTCTCATCTCTTCCGAAGCCCCCACTCACTCTTCTATTAGCCTGGAATCTCAGGCAAGAGTTTCAAATTATAGAGAATTTACCCACAATTGAAAATAAGTGAGATTTTAATCCAGGCACAGGAAGTGTGGGGAGTAGGTAGGGACAGAGTGACCTAAACAGAAGTAATTGCAATTATTTGTAAACCTAACTCATCTGTGTCAATTAAGGAGGAGAGGGCCTCTGGGAGGCTGTGGCCAAGAGTGGAATCCCCACAAGCCAGGTTGTCCCACTCTGTCCTTTTATTCCCTGTGGTCACCCTTGGCGTCCACATCACCAGGCAGGGGACCTTGTTTGGTTTTCTGAACCTACTCCACATAGCACCTCTACAGGGCCCTGATTCCTGGATATCCTTCTACACACAGCCCAGGTGTCACCCGCTCTGACACAGTCCACAAATATCCCACACTCCCTTTTCCTATGAATTCTCTCTTATCTCTTTTGTGAGCTGTTATCTTGGTGGGGAACCACATAGCCCTTGTGCAATTGGTGGCTGTTTTCCTTTCTCTTGCTCCATCCGCAGAGGAGACAGACTTAGCACAAACCTTTACTTCTGGTGTATTCTCTTTAGCACCCAGAGCAGTCCAGGGTTAGAGCCCTGCTCAGGTGACAAGGCCAGGAGTGACTGTAAGCCAGGCCACCTCAGTCCTCTGATGGAACCCTCTGACAGCTCGTCATCATAAAATCTGCCAGAGTTCTATTACAGGTGACAAGGGACTCACAGGTGACAAAGGACTCACACCTTTATCTAACCTCTGCTCCCTTCTGTTCTAGCCTTGTAGAGCTCTCCCCTTTGTTTATTGATTCGTTGCCCTGAATCCCTGCCAGGAGCCCCCCAGGAGCTGGAGTGCAGTTACTGTAAGGGCTTATACATAAAACAGGAACCCAGTTTCTCTCTGTGAAAAATGAGGGAAGATCTCTCTCTCTCTCTCTCTCTCTCTCTCTCTCTCTCTCTCTCTCCTCTTCTTAGAACATTTGATTCGAGGGGACTTGGAGTGGTAACTTCTGCCTTCTCAGAAATGTATGTAAATCTCTTCAAAAGCTAACTAAGCCTCTTGTCAGCTTATGCAAGGGATATCTTTCTGGTCTGCTCTTCTCTTCATGTGACTCTGGGAGGGTGGCAGCCTAGCTTTAGTGGGTGCCTTGATCCAAAATGCCTCCTGTCAGAAGGATGCGAGCAGTTTAATCCCCTGGATAAATCTAATTAGCAAACACAGATGGCCACCTCCATTGTCTGGTGGATGCCGGATGAGCTCCTTCTGACAAAAGATGCCGTCCAGGCTGCACTGAGTGGCTATTGTTTGAGAACACGTGTGTGATGGAATTGTGTAACGTTGCTTTCTGACTTTGAAATTTCTTAACAGGTTGACTGGGACATGCACCACACCCTAGGCCAATGACTCTTCAATAATAAAATTGGTTTTCTCTCTTCTGCTTGTGTGGTTAGATTTTATGGGCTGGAACATGATTGTTTTCAATTCTGTTCGCCCAGCACCGCCTTACTTAACGTTTTTTTTTTTTTTTTTTTTTTTTTTTTTTTGCGTCTACCTTGAGAAGCGTCTCTCTTGATTTCTTTTGTTTTTATGCTCTAGAGTAGCAAACAGTTGGAGCTACAGCCTGCATCACCAACTCAGTACTTCTCTAAACAATGGGATGAAGAGGTGGGACCCTTAGCAGTTGGTCTTGAGAATGGAATGCTCAGGAAAGAGTGCCCTTATGAAAGGCAGCCAGCTCATAGTTTGCACCATGCCCAGACTCAGGCCAGGCTTTCTTGAACCAGGAAGTATGTTTTAACTACACTAAGTTCGATAGTGCTGTGACCTTGGGTTTTCGAGCCTCTGGGGCTATGAGAAATAAGTTTCTGTTGCTTATAGCCGTCCGGTTTATAGCATTTTGTTACTGCAGAGCCAACTGTGTGGAAAGGGTTTTTATTTTCTTGGGGAGGATTTTCTTGGGTTATAGCTGGGTTATAGTCTCCTCCTCTCTGCTGGCACCAGTCTCTACAAATCAAGTTTAGTGGAAAACACTCTGACTGGAGTCTAACAGGCATATATATATATATATATGATATGGGAGCCCTGCCAAAGAACCCCCAGAATACCAAGACAAGGATTCAAGCAAATTTATTATTATTATTATTATTATTATTATTATTATTATTATTATTATTAAGGAGTGGTTGCTGCCTGTGCTCTAGACTACTAGCTGCCTGACCCTACCTGCCCTTTGGGGTTGGAGGTGAGGTGGCCTGCAAATCAACTGACACAGACTCCGAGAGCAAGCTCCTTTAATACCCTCCACCCGTGCCCCATTGGCCCCATGAAAGCATCTCCTGTAAACAACAGTTCCCAAACGGCTGTCTGTGCCAGCCATCCTTGGTAGCTGTGTGCCCCTCCCGCCTTGTTCATGCTACAGAGGGTATTGAGGAAAGTAGGCGAACGAGGAAGAGGGAGTTGATGGCCAATAAAGATTGGGTTATGGACAGTTGCTGCGTTAGATGACTGGAGCTTCACCCGCTGCAGGGATTCCAGGCACCGTGGACGTTACACATCCTGGAACTGTCCCCAGAGGGTTGGGGAAGCCGGAGCATGGATTCCCCTGACTCAATGAATGATTAGTAGGAGAGAGTGAGATACTGACTTCCTTCGCACTCCCCTCTGCTCTCAGTTGGCAAGTTTGCCTTTGGTGATTCAGGCAAGAGCCACAGGGATGTGGATTCTGCCAGAGGGAAGTGAGCGGCATGGGCAGCAGAAGCCTGGGATCTTGTGCTTGGTGGGAGTGGGATGAACGGCTGGGACCCATTCGGTGCTGGGAGGGTCCCATTCGGTGCTGGGAGGGTCCCATTCGGTGCTGGGAGCAATCGAGGGTGCACAGCCTTTGAGGATAAACTCAGGTGCAGAGATGTCTAGGTCACAGGCTCACTCCATTTCACAGTCGTGACTGGGTGGGATAAAAGCATAAAACCTGGCCATCTGTGCGACCCTACGTAGCTCCGATGTGTTGTAGCTGTGAAGGACCCAAGGGATGAGCCTCTACCCTCTGCCCCAGAGCTGGTCCTGAGGTATCACTCTCTTTGATAAGCATTTTGAGTGGGAAATTAATTTCCTAATGCCGCTTTCTGTAGGCCTCTATTGCTTCACGCCGAAGCAGATTTTGTATGCCTACATGCGACGGTTTTGTTCCGATTCTCCGATGAAGTTGATAATGATTATAGTCCTACCTCCACTTCTATTTGTTAATATTCTTAGTAAACAATATATAGCAAGAGTTTATACATTCTTTATAACATTCGGACTTGTATTTGCTCTTTACTCTCAGGCTTAAATGTACTGGGCTAATCTTCTAACGTTAGAAGATCTTGGTGACATCACTGAGAACAGGGAGCTTTCCATTTGTCCTCTCTGATTTCGGTCGGCCCTTTGAGTTCTGACAGGGAGGAAAGAAATAGTTTCCCTCCACACGGATCCAAAGTCATGGTGTGAAAACCCACGAGAAGAGCAAGCGAAGGACGAGTCTCACTCATCTTCGGCTAACAAGATGTTCCTCGAGTAGCTGCTGTCACACATAAGGCACGGTGTAATGGGAGAGGAGAGAGGTGTCTGGTTCTAGTCTGACTTTTGAATCTCACTGGGTAATCTGGGCTAACCTTCAAGCTCAGTTACTACCTGCAAAACGAGACTGTTTGATCAGGTCTAAAATGATAGTATTCCATGTGTATAGCATACTATTCCATGTATATAAAATGATACTATTCTATGTGTATAAGATGATATTATTCCATGTGTAGTTATTCAGAATGTGAAATAATACTGTGTATTAGAACTTGAGGCCTTTCGTTTTGTTTTGAGATAATGTCTTGCTATGTTCATGAATCCCAACATGGCCTAAAACTGGTGATCACCCTCTATCAGCTTCATGAGATCTGGGAATAGAAGTGTGTACCACATATCTGGCTGGTCTTGATAAAAATGGTTGAGTAGAGGTGATTCCAGTCCCTGCTGGAACATATTGATGAGCTTCTGCTGTGGTAGGACATGATGTAGCCCTCCCTCCCTAACTCAAGCTGAAGGTTGATTGCCAGTGTAGTAGACTTGGGAGCAGAGCCTGTGAGAGCTGAACAGGTTCTTAAGAGGATTCTGTTATCTCATGAGAGTGGATTTATCCTGGCAACAGTGGACTGTTACAAAGCAAATAGAACACTCATGTTCTATCTCTTCCACCTGGTTGTTCTTCTGATTTCTGTCATAATTTAGAGTCAGAGGAGGCCTTCACCAGAAGCCACAATGTTGCACCACACACTTGGGCATCCAGGCCTTAGAACCATGAGTCAAAGGAAAGATCCCATTCATTAGAAGCCACCATGTCTCATATTTTGTTTTGAAACATAAAACAGACTAAGGCAGCCTCAATTTTCAAAAAGAAAATTTTATATGCATTTTTGTTTCTTAAAATTTCCCAGGAGTATTCCCCCCCCTTTTTTTATTATCTAGCCATATAGGTTAACTGCTTTCAAACAGTATTTTGTTTTTGTAATTGAGTTGTAAGACAGTATGCTTCCACATGGCTTTTTAATACTCCCTTAACTTTGGTAAACCCTCATCTCTTCCATATCCTTATATGAATATAAAATAGTGGAAAAATCTGATAAGTAAGATATATTTTATAAACAATATAGAGTAAAAGGCATTAAGTATATAAAGAAACAAGATTCTGCCAGAAATTTGAAAATGGTCCAAATGTACCGTCAATTGTGTCTTGTGAGATTTTTGATTTATACAGAAGTATCTTCCATCCAGTCATTTGACAGAGGTTAATATCCAGAATCCATACATAAATAAAGAATTCATCTTGCTAAAAACTCAAATAATTCACCTTTAAAAAAAGGACAAGCGATATGAATAGACAACTTCTCAAAAATGTAATGAAAAACATTAATGCCAATAAAATATTAAATATTAGTTACCAGGGAAATAGAAATCAAGCTGTTTGAGTCCATCTTACTTTTCTATTAACTATTATCAAACAACAACAACAACAAAAACTAAAACCAAAACTCTGTTACAGATGGACGACACGCAAAAGAACACCTGAGGGTCTGGCAAGACGACTCAACAGTTAAGAGCACTGGTTGCTCTTCTGGGGACCCAGGGTTCTATTCTCAGTACCCACATGACATCTGACAACCATCCTGTAACTCCAGTCCCAGGGGGACCTGAAGGTTCCTCTGGCATCCTCCCTTCACAGACACTGTGCAGATCCATATACATAAAATACAAATAAAATCTAAAAACAGAATATGCAAATACTATATAGTCACTATGGAGTGGGAAAAAATGTACAGGCTCTACATAGACACACAGATAGTACCACAGACTCACACACTGAAAGTAAGACGGGCTGTGTGATACCTGGGCACATATCTGAAGGAGATGAAGTTGTAATCTGATAGAAGTGTGAGTATCCGCATCTATGCTATAGCATTATTCATAAAGCTAAAATACAGAATCACCCAGGTGTCCATCAATTGATGAACAGAAGATAATGTGATGCATGTACACAATGGATTATTACTTTTTATGTGTCTATATACGCATATGTATCCACCTCCTTTGGAAATAGGGTCTCTCACCGGCCTGGGACTCATCAATGGATAAACTGACTGACCAGTGAACCCCAGAGATCCTCTTGCTTCTCCTTCCTTCTCCTCAGCGCTGGAATGATAAGCATGGGCGACCACACCAGACTGGCTTTCATGGGTTCTGGGGATCAAACTCAGGTGCTCCAGCTTCCGAGGCAAGCATCTCACTGGCTGAGTTATCTTCCTGGCCCCTTATAACGTCCATAGAGATGAATGTTGTATGTGGGAAAATGGATGGAACTGTAGGGCATCATGTTAAGTGAAATAAACCAGACCTGGTAGGGCAAGTGCTATGTTTTTCTCTTTAAAAGCGTAAATGAGGGCTGGAGAGATGGCTTCGTGGTTAAGAGCACTAACTGCTCTTCTGGAGGTCCTGAGTTCAAATCCCAGCAACCACATGGTGGCTCACAACTATCTGTAATGAGATCTGATGCCCTCTTCTGATGTGTCTAAAGACAGCTATAGTGTACTTACATTTAATAAATACATCTTTTAAAAAAAGCATAAATGAATTGAAAGTAGAAGAGAAGTTACTAGGGACCAGGAGAAAAGTGTTTGTTGTCTACTTGACTCAAGCTAGAGCTATCTGAGAAGAGAGAAAAATTGAGAAAAAGCCCTTACCGGATTAACCTGTAGGCAAGCTTGTGGGGACATTTTCTTGATTAACAATTGATGTGCACGGGCCCAGCCTATAGGGGTGGTGTTGCCTCTAGGCAGGTGTTCTAAGTTGTAGAAGGAAGCGGGCTATGCAAGCCATGTGGAATAAGCTAATAAGTAGCATTCTTCCATGGATTCTATGTCAGTTCCTGCCTCCGGGTTTCTGCCCTAAATTCCTTCAGTGATAGAATGCTACCAGGAGTGTAAAATAAAATAACCACCTTTTCTTCCCCAGGTTGTTTTATCACCACAATAGAAATTAAACCAAGGTATGATCAGAAAGGAAGAGGGAGGCAGTGGTGGTAGATGAATGGATATGACAGACAGGTACACATATATGAGTCCCATTCATTAGTAACGTTGATATATTCTAATAATTATAATGAGGAGAGATAAAGGAGGTGTTGTCATGGCACTGGGATGAGCATCTCCTATTTACAGTGACCTTTCTATAGCCAGCATGTTTGGCAAAATGTAGTAGGCTATCATTAAGTAACTTTGTGATGAATACATTGCAGAAGACATATCAGAGGTTCTGGGGAAGGGCTGTAATGAACAAACTATTCCAACTGATGAAATTGGATATGATTGGTGCTTTAATGTCTGCTTATAGAGCTTTAAACAGGAGGACCAAAGGAGAGGCCTTTGAAGGCAGCATCACCACCACTGGAATCCAAGCTTCACAGAAACCAAACGAAAATATCTTTAATTAGTGAAAGAATTTGCCCTAAAATTTTACATAGTAAGGTAGATGAGTTTTTTTTTTCTTATGCAATTCCATCTCCACAAATGATGTAATCCTGTGTGGCTTGCCCCACCCACCAGTGAGAGTATAAAACCTGGGAGAGGTCGGTAACAGTCACATACAAGAAACTTATCCAGTTTACAGTTCCTGACATCATGAGTTTCCAAAGCAGCTACTATGGAGGCCTGGGCTCTGGCCATGGAGGTGTCAATGGACTAGGCTATGGCCAAGGAGGTGTCAATGGACTAGGCTATGGCCATGGAGGTGTCAATGGACTAGGCTATGGCCACGGAGGTGTCAGTGGCTATGGCTACAACCAAAGAGGCTTCAGTGGTCTGGGCTCTGGCTCTGGCTGTGGAGGTAGCAGCTTCCATAGACTGGGCAATGGCTTTGGAGGCTTTAGCTCTGGCTCTGGCTATGGAAACTACAGATATGGTTACTACCATCCCTCATCTTTTGGGAGGTATGGCTTCTCCAGCTTCTACTGATGGGTGAAATTATTCCTTGCACCATTGAATCGTCACATGTCAACCGCTCTGCCGAATTCTCAATAAGCCACATCCATCAGCAGATGGCTGCCTGATGGATCCTCTTCAAGATCAAGACTCAGTTCTAAAAGGAAACTCCAGAAACTCCAGAAATGGAAGGGAAGCCCTTCTTATAACCCAGAGTCTTACTTTCCAAGTTACTAATCTTTCTTTCCTTTCATTATAACAACATAGTACAAACTCTCATGTCTCAATAAATTAATTTCAAAACTTTACTGACTGTGGTAAGAGAACTTAAAAGCATTCGACAGAATGACCAAGACTCATGTCGTCCAATACGGCTAAGAACTCACTGTGTAGCTGAGGGTGGACTTGAATTATCGATTCTAATGCTGGGGTTATGGGTGTGTGCTACCATGCCTGTGTGCGGGATGCTGGCAGTTGAAGCCAGGCTACTGTGCATGCTAGGAGATCACTTTACCAACTGAATTACAGCCCAACCTCATCAGGTAATGAGTTGTGAGTGTACTCTTTACTGTTGACTGTAGGTGGATGTCGTTTGGCTGATCTTTAGGCCTTATTCATCTGTTTAACCCAAACTTTCGATCCATTAGCAGTTCTCCACTTCTCTTCCCACCCAGCTTTTCCTAGCCACCGTTTTGCTCCTTGGTTCTATTTTCAGAGACATCATGTGAGTTTCCCTGTGACTGGCTTATTTCACCTGGTTCCATTTGCGTTGATTTTTCCAACTTAGACCCAAGCTGCCAAGTCTGTGCCTGCATGTTCACCATTGTAAATTCAGTGTGCGTGATAGTGCCCGGCACACATACGTTGTCAGAGAGCTATGGATTAGGAAACTTGCTCACTTTATAACATAAGACACTGATCACCTCTTCATAGGGAACTTGCTCATGGGTTTTAGAATGTAATACCAGCTACTGGTTGTGATCCAATAGTCACCTGACATGCCATCTGAATTTTGGAATCATGATGGTTGTTAAAATTTCCACATCCTATTCCATGTTTCTATTTACCTGTCTATTAGTCTATCTGTCTGTCTGTCTATCTATCTATCTATCTATCTATCTATCTATCTATCTATCTATCATCTATCTATCTATCTATCTATCTATCTATCTATCTATCTATCTATCTTATCATATACCTATCTAGCATCTCTGTCTTGTAGGTTCATCGGCTCCAGTTCTATGTATGATTGTCATTCCAGGAGCTGAGTAAATACCTCATCAGGACCTCCACAGTCACCTTCTAGGTACTCTCCCTGTGGGCTTGCATATACTGATTTGCTATTTGTAAAGCAAGGTGTTAAATTTATTTACTCTCAGGGCAAGCTATTGAGTGGGAAAATATTCGCATCATGTATAATACATACAGACTTGGACACTATTATAAAAAATTCATTGCCTGTGGATAATAGAATGGAAAAACTATATATTCTTACCACAAAACTAAACTGAGATGACAATTAGAGCTGTGTGCGCGCAGCAACCCGAACAAACCTCACAGTCACGAGGTTGAGTGAAGAGACCTCAGCAGAATAGAATAAATTTGGTACACACCTGTTTATTTAAGTTCCTAAGCTAGAAGAAAAAAAAAAAGACACAACTAAGATAAGTTGTAGTTAGGATTTAAGTCAGGAAAGTGGTTCAGTTTGGAAGGCAGTGGCAGAAAAGAGCCTTAAGGGAGTTTCCGAAGTGCCAGCAAGTTTCATGTTTCTATCTAGAGAATGTTCCAAGGTGATATGCCACTGTTCTAGTTAGTTTAGCTGTCAACTTGACACACCCTAGAAAGGAGTCTCAATTGAGGATTGTACCCAAATAGGCTTGTGGGTAAGTCTGAAGAGATGGCCTAGATTGGTAGTTGATATAGGAGGGTCAGCACACTATAGAAGGCACCATTCCTTAGGCAAATGGTCTTGGGCTATATAAGAAATTTGGGTAAATATGGGGTTGTGAGTATATATCAGCAAACAACATTCCTCCATGGCTTCAGCTTCAAGTTCCTGCCCTGACTTCCCTCAGTGATGGACTATGACCTAGATGTGTAAGCCAAATAAACCTCCTATAAGTGGGTTTTGATCAGTTTTTTTTTTAATTACAGTGACAGAGAATAAATAAAATGGTCACTAACTTATTTATTTGTGTTTGTGTGTGTGCTTGTTGTATTTTAAATTTACAACAATTAAAACCCTTGACTATATAACTTGAAAAGAGTTAGTCTTAGAGCAGAGAATTCAGGTGATTCGCTGACACTATGCATTTCTTAGTGACCAAAGCAGGCAGAGATTTTTAAATGATTAATGCATTCATTGCTTTGTGTGTCAAGAGACTCAAAACCTTCCAAACCACAACCCAAGGGTCTGTATGAGTGTACGTGTACAAAGGAGTGAACGAGTTCTTGATCCAAAGTCTAGGAGAGATGGAAATTTTCCTAATGGGCTCAGACTCATACCATAGGTGTATTTCTTGTTCCCTGACTTCATTCCCAAGCCCAATACTTTCAAGGATGGATCCTAAAGCAATGTCTGCCAGGGACTGAAAAGGCAAGTGAAAGAATGCTATGTGGGTTAGTATTCATTGTCAACTCAGAAGGATCTAGAACTGCCCAGGAAATGGGCCTCTGGGAATGCCTACGGCAGATTATCTTTACTGCCTTAAGGTGGGAGGACCTGTTCCCAGTGGGTGAGACGATGCCTGGGTGGGATTCTGGACTGTGTAGAATAGTGGAAGGGAACCGTGAGGGGTGTGGTCAGCACTCTGGGCTTTCTGATTGTGGAGTGGGTATGGCAGCCGCCCCAAGCTCCTGCTGTTGATTTCTGTACCATGAGGTGCTCTGAATCACAAACCCTCTCTGCTTTGAGTTGCCTTTGTTAGAGTATTTTATCATAGCAACAGGAAAAGGAACCAAGATGAAAATGGGTCCCGCAACTTGCTTAGCTACTGGTTTCTCTCTCGCTCTTGCATGGAGGCAGGTCCTGCTCCTGGGAGGGAGGGAGGGTATGTTTGCTCCAGAGGCAGGCACCGGTGGGCGCTCTGCTCGGAAGAGATGGTATGGCAGATACCTACATGTTGATAGAACTTCAACAGCATTTCTCATGCCTGGAAATCATTCTGGAATCAAAGTTGAAAATTCTATAGTAGGCTAAATTATTCCTTAGGATGTCCTGGGTAAAATTTGTGGTTTTGACATGAGAGACACAAATCTGTTACCAGAGATTGTGGCTACCTGTCTATATATTCCTATATTTACTCTATTGTGAAGGCTTGGCTAAATGACAATACCTTGTTAATGTGCTTTATGTTAGTTGGGAAACAGTACTATTGATAATCTTCCTCTCTTTCTGTCTCTCCGTCTTTCTCTCTGCCTGTCTTTTCTTTTTATCCTCCATCTGTCTGCCTGTCTGTCTGTCTGCCTGCCTGCCTGCCTGTCTCTGAGTTGTGGGGGTTTGCCAGACATTGATGTCAGGTGTCTCTACCTTTCTTTTTGAGGCAGTCTCATACTGAACCTGGAACTCAGGGTTTTGAGTGGGCTGGCAGGGCAATGAGCTCCAGGGATGTCCATCTCCTCTTACTCCTGAGTTCAGCCTTTACAGGGCTGCTTGGGGGATCTGAACTCAGGACCTCATGCTTGCATAGCAGGCTCTTTGCTGACCTAGCCACATCTTTCCAGTCCTAGTGTAAATGCTGGTCATAAAAGCCATTAGAACTGAGATGTGTTTAGGCCAGATGACCAGAGAGCCACCAAGATGAATGTTGACAGCAAACACTTTCTCGTGCTTACGGATGTGTCTGAGAGACGTATGTGGGAAAGCAGTGGCTTGGAAACAGAGGACTCATGGGGACTGAACAGAGAGATCAGCACAAATCTTGGCCAGGCGGCTGCTTTTATGACCGCCCTGGCAACTAGCATCTTCTGTTTGACAGAAATAATACGCCACACCTGAACCTCTCACTAAATCCAACTTCCCTCCCAGTGCTTGCTGAGATTTATCTGCATAGAACAGATTCAATGTTCAAGGCTTGGGGGGAAACTGTACTTTCATTTCTAACTCACCATCTAAATAGAATGCCAACCTCACGCCAAGCTTGAAAAAGGAGCTCTGACAGCCATTCTGATGACCTCAGACAAGATGTCACCACATGCCATCTCCTGAAGATACTGCTTTTGAAATGTCTTTTTAAAAAAGTTTTTACTTTTTCTTCTGAATCTGGGACTTTGTGATGCCAGACAAGCGCTCTGCTGCCTGGTTCCACTTGCAAACCCCACTCAAGATTTTAGAACGGAGGCTTTAGAAAATACCAGTGTGTGCTGGAACCGAGAGTAAGCATTCCTTTAATGGGATTATACTAACTGTATGTTTCGGAATATTTCTTAGGAGTAATTTTTCAGTGTTTCTTGAAGTCTGTAATTTCTCATTAACCTTTTGGTGCCTAGAGCTGTGTGTGGAAGGAGCTTATACGTAGAGAACATAACCCCCCGAATCTATGCTTTATTACCTACCTTTGCTGTGGCCTGCTCTTCCCATTGTGTGAGATTTGAAATAGCCGAATCTGAGCTGAATTCAGATCAAGGAATCCTTGCATGATTTGGAAACGTGTCTCTGCTGTGGCAGTACAGGTGGAGCACACTGCATTTCCAAACACAGTCTTCTCAGCGGCTTCATCCCTAAGGCCTTATTTCTTGTTTTGTCTCTGTCTTAATGATTCCGCTCCTTCTGGGGCTTTACTGCAGTCGTTCGGGGATTTGAGCTGCCGCAGGCTCACGCCCCAGGCCCTCTAGCTCCCCAGTTCTAGTGGGAGAGGAGAAGGCAGGAGATGCTGCTGTGTAAGAGATGAAGGGCTTCACTCTGCCCCACTTGTTTCCATGGGTGAAGTAAGTCCTTGATCCTACCCACATCCCTGTGTGTCCAAAGAAGGGGGTACTGGTGGCCAGTTCTCTCCTGTCGTCACAGCCCGTTTGGTTATATAGCTGAGGAACCCCTGGCCTTATGGCTGTTTCTTCCAAAGCGGTGGGAGAAGTGGGGAAACCAAGGGTGAATTTTTCCTTATTAAGCATAGAGCTTTTATCTAGGTCGACATACTTTCTTGCAGTTCTAAGATGGTACAAACTACCCTGTGGACATTCCGTGGCTCAGAGAAGTTCACATCTCTGCCTACCTGTATTCGACTTATATGCTCCAGGTATTAAATCTATAATATACTTTAAATTTTGATCTTAAGATAAAGAGGTATTTATTTATTTATTTTAGCTTTTTATGGATTCTTTGTGAGTTTCACACCATGCACCCCAGTCCCGCTCCTCTCCCCGTTCTTTAGTATCCACCCTCTGCCCCTGAAACCTCCCCTACCCAGAGGAAAAAAAAATGAAAAAAAAAAACCTAGAAAACATCTCATCATGGAAGCTGTTGTGTGTCCCAGTGTGTCTCAGGGTATATCCCTCTGTCCACAAATCTTTCCTTGCAAATGTTCATTACAGTGAGCCACTGGTCTGCAAACACAAAAAACTCACAGCAGCTAGAACTGTATACACAAGACTTGCACAAGAGCAAATCCCAGCATGAATGGGGGAGGGGCTTATGAAATTTTGCCTCTAGTTGAAGCGCTATTGGCAGTTGGTGGCAGATGGAGCAGGCGAAGTCAGTTTTCTTCAGAAACACAGCATCTAAGAGAGTACAGTCTTACACCCGTGTGCACACATGCAGTATGAAACAGAACTGGTAGGTATTAAAATTAAATTAATGTTATTTGATAAAATTAAAGTCACACAATATTGGGAGGGGAGAGTGGGGGAAGGGATAGAGGAGGAAGTGGAGGAGAGGAATGGAGGGTGAATTTGGTCAAAGCACAATGGGACTCACAGCTTACTCAGGTCACAGCTAACCAAGACCTAAGTATTATCAAGTCCAGTCAAGCTTCCCAGTTTTGTAGGTTGGTAGGGAGCAAGGTGTGCATTCAGGAAATGATGATGCTCACATCTATGTTACAGGGGTTCTGCATCATGTCTGAGGTAATGTATTCATGCATAGAACCAAGGGAGATGCCTAAAGTTTCACAGGGTCAGAAATCCTTCAGGGAGAAAACGGAAAACCGGTTATATCAAGATGTTACTGAAAAGTGATTACTATAACCCTCACACTATGTTCTCAGTTTCATGTGTGCATGCCCACCTGGCTTAAACCCAATGGGTTTGTTTAGTGAACGTAGTGACCCCTGGGCATGGGGTCACCATTTACCGAAGTGTTGGTCTCAGGGGGTCACACACTTAATACAAACTGACGCTCCCTCTCTCAGTAGCTATTAGTTGCTAATAGAGCCTCAGGTAGGTATGGGACTTCATGATATCCCCACAGCATGCTGGGATTTTATCTGGCTTGAGCTTGTGCCGGTCTTGGGCAATGATGCTACAACCGCTGTGAGTTCAAACAAACAACTGCCCTGCTGTGTCTGGAGAACTCTGTTTTGTTTTAGTTACCCACTGTTCCAAGTATTACAGAACACCAGCATCGGTGTGGGAAGCATAAAGAAAGAAACAATGGAGTCCTTCTGTTCCTAAATAGCGATCAATGAGAGTGAGTGTAGACAGGCTTTGACGACTTACCTGAGTTTAAGCAGAGAAACTGAAAGAAGCTCGCTCGGTCTTCCCAGCCTTCCTGTCCTTATCTTTTATCCTCTGCTTCGTTTGTACAGATGAGATTTCTGCCGTGGCCTGCATGAAAACATCTTTCTCTAATCCATGGAATCTGGAAGCTTGACGGAATGTCACTCTGATAATTGCATCATGTTAAATGACACAACTGGCCTCACCGTGACCTGGATGGGCCTGATGCAATCATGAGTCCTTCCAAGCAGAGTTTTCTCTATGGAATGGGGTAGAGGTTTGAAGAACAAGAAAAATAAATGATTTTGTGGATTGGAAGGGATATAGGTTAGCTTTAGGGGTGGAGAAAAGTTCCAAGAAATAAACTGGGGACCTTTGATCTATATCCACAAGGCCCTGGATTCTGCCAGCAGCCAGAATCATCCTGGGATTCAGCTATTCTTACTACGTTTCAAATAAAATCTCAGCCTGGCTTCAACTCTGACTTTGGTTTTGTGAAGTCTAGGTAGAGGGGCTGACTGTCCTGACTGGATTGGTTACCCTCTGAGCTATGAGATGGGTGTGCAAGTTGTTTAAGTTGTGAAGTTTTGGCCAACTTTTTATATATCGATACAAAGCTGTTAGGTTAAAAAGAAATCCATCTCTGCAGCAGCTTTAGGCATTTTGAGCAGTCAGTTGTGAAGTACAATGCCCCCCTGTTGGGCGCCACTCATGGGGAAATAAAGGGGGTAGTTTGGGCATTTTGAGCAGTCAGTTGTGAAGTACAATGCCCCCCTGTTGGGCGCCACTCGTGGGGAAGTAAAGGGGGGTAGGAAAGATGACCAGCATCCAGGGCTCTGGGCAGGTGGACTCAGGGGACTGCCATGCTCTCTCCATGTCGCCTTGGGTGGGCATCTGGCTGTGGGAAGCCATGGAACCCCAGTCTGCAGGGATAGAGAAGGAGCATTCCAGGGTCCCTGGGCCTCACAGAGTCCAGGGATGACAGGTTCTAGCTCTTGGTCATCCCAGGACATTGTCACTGGATACCACAGAAGAGCTGAGAACAAAGTGTCGGTCCCCAGAGAAACCCTGTTTTGAAAAACCAAAAAAAAAAAAAAAGATACAAAATGTGGTGTCCCAGGGGTGGCTCAGTCAGCCCTGGGCCGAAGGAAGAAAGGGGCAGGGAGAGAAGGCTCGCCCCTTGGGCGAGAGCCCTTGGTCTGGCCTCGTGGCTGGAAATGCTGGGAGGCCTTCCTGTGGGAGATTAGACTCAGCTCTTTAGGGGAAGGCCTATTCCATTATTCTAGCATGGCAGATCTTGGTCCATGGTTTTAAGGTATTTATTGTAGAAAGGCAGAGAGAGGGAGAAGAGTAGGGAAGTAGAAGCCAGCCATGGTCACATGGAGAGAGGGGGGAAGGGAAGGGCGAGAGAAGGTGAAAAGTGAGAGACAAGAAAGAGAGCAAGAGCTTAAGAGAGAAAGGAGGGGCCAAGAAGCTCCTTTTATAGTGGGCTGGGCTACCTTGCTGTTGCCAGGTAACTGTGGGGAGAAGCATACCTGCCTATTGCCAGGTTAGCTGTGGGGGTGAAGTCTAGCTAGAATACCAGGAGCTTGGAACATTGCCTAAGTGACTGAGAGTCACAGGATTATGGAGCTGGGGGCTCGGTGGTGTCAGGCGCCTCTGTCTGGGAATGTGGTTCACTGTTCTGTCCCTTGTAGAGTTTTCTACTGGGTCTCCGGAGTAAGCTTCGCTCAACCAGAACACAGGCTGCCTTTCACAGTCCCACACCCCTCTCCCCCATCTCTCTCATCATTTCCTCAGGCACTCTTAAATTATCCTGAGAAGACTTCCTGGAAAGCAATGCCAGCTGCCCCCTGGTTTTTCACCTTGAAGCTCTCTTCATGTTTATCCAGATGTTTCTGCAACCACTTCTCTGAGGGAGTCAGGAATCTCTGACCCCACTTAGACAGTTGGGAGTCAGAAAGTTGAGGAATACTTTTCGGACAAGTTTTATTTGCAAAGGTAGACTGCTTTCTGACTCAGTTCTGAGGTTTACATGGGAATGTTTTATAGTTTTTCTGCTCTTGTTTTTAGGTCTCAGCATTACCAAAGCCTCTTGGATTTTATCATCAACATGTGTTTTAGTAACCCTGGTTGCTTTCTCTTCATTTGTTTGAACCATGCTATTTGCATTTCCATAGGTACCTTGTTGGCTACTTGTCTTAGTTACTGTTTTATTGCTTGTGAAGAGACACTGTGACCAAGGTAATTCTTATAAAAGGAAGTATGTAGCTGGAGGCTTGCTTACAGTTTTAGAGGGCTAGTCCGTGGTCATCATGAAGGAGAGAAGAAAGGCATAGCCTTGGAGCAGTAGCTGGGAGCTTTACATCCTGATCTGGAGGTGGCAGAGAGACACTGGGCCCGATGGGGTCTTTTGTAACACATCTCCTCCAACAAGGCCACACCTTCTAATCCTTCCCAAACAGTTTCACTAACTGTGGACCAAGTATTCAAATACATGAGCTTACAGGGCCAGTCTCATTTAGAATACCAGTATACATTTGACAGACCCTCACATCAATAATTATGTAGCTATTCCTTGAAACCATCTGGATGCAGAAAGGAAGTATAGGTTGCTATCATGAACCCTAACCCTAACCCCAACCTTAACCATAACTATAATCATAACCCCAATTCCAACACTAACCCCAACCCTAACAACATTAACCCTAACCTGAAGCCCAAGAACATGTGAGGTAAGCTATTTGTGTCCTCAGTGTTAGAAATGACTTATTTTCTTTTTCCATTGACTGCTCTGTAGAAGAGCTATTGTTTTCAGAACATGCATTCTATGGGGATTGTGAAACCAAGGAAACAATACCTTACCTGACATGCTTAGCATTTGAAACAAGTCTAGTCTCCATTCCCTATGTGTGGCTGCTATATAGTTGGATTAGATAAGGGAGCTGACTAGACCTCATCAGCAGCAGGTATTGAGATGGCTGGATTCTGTTGCTAGGTCTGGAATGATTGTAAAACACCTTATATAAGTCACAATAACTTATTTTTGGGCTGTCATTAAGTGGAAAATATCCTTTTTCTTTAGGATAATACAAAGAGCAGCTTAATTTCCATCTCTGAAACCTTTTTGTTTAAGCCTGGCTTTTTTCTCTCCATCATCTTCTTCATATTCAACACTTGACAGCCTGGGGATTTGTGTTATCTTTTGGAAGGGAGAAACACAGCTCAAAACCTCAAAAGATTCTTCTTGTGTTTTGCTTCTCTGTGTTTGGCCCCAGTTGGGTCTGTTGGCTTTATTCTCAGTGCCTACCTCCTTCTGCAACCACACCGGGTCTCCAGATACCCTGGGGCTGTTTATTTCTTAATTAAAAACTGGAATAGATTAATTTGTGTGTGCATGAGTTCAAGCAGGATTTTGACTTGATATTTTCTATACAAACCATCAGAGCCTCAGCAATGTCTGTTCAAAGACCACCCTTTCCTCAAGTATGTATAATTTTATTGGATAAAGTTGTTACTTTCTTCTAAATACCTGCAGGACCTACAGTCGTGTCTGTGCAAGTATGTGCACATGTATGCACATGTATGCAGACGTATGTGGAGGCCAGAAGAGGGTGTTTGTGTCCTTGGAGCCGGAGTTATAGGCAGTTATAGGCTAGAGGCTATCTAACTTGGGTCAGGGCAGCAAGTATTCTTAACTATAGAGTCACCTCTCCTGCCCTGAAAGATATTACTGATTGGTTGGTTGGTTGGTGGGGGGTTGGTTTTACATTATTATTGATGTTATTGGTATCTTTTTTTTAATGTGTGGTGTGTTAATGGCATCATGACTCTGAATCTATTTTGTCAGAATGGACGGAAGAAAGCAGATACCACAAAGGACTCACCTAAAGCTTAGCTTTTCCCTTCTCCTAACAAAGGCAGGAGTGAGGTGGGCTTGGAAAAGGGTTCTTAAATACCACACAGGCCATGCCCTTGAGTCACATAAACCTGGGCCAGCATTTTTGAAGTCAGCATTGTGGCACCATTTTCTAAGATCCAGGTTACCTTGTAATTCTAAGAATCTTCAGCACTTGACAGCGACTACCCACAGCTTTGGGAGAGATGCAAGAACAATACACTTTTGAACTGCCAGAGCACAGTTTTGTCGGAAGCGCTTTATCAGGAAAGAAATGGATGAAGAGTGCAGAGAATATGCAAATACGTTCAAGTGCACAAAATTAAAAACCTCGAGATGTGTTGGGTGATAAATCACTCTGCAGTGGTTGCAACCGGAATTCAAACTGATAATTGTGATTATATGATTCTGAGGATAACTAACACTTCTCCATTTTCATCTGCTCGTTCAAACTGATCTCTAATAAGAAGACTGTATTTTAAGTATGCAGGGAAGATTTCTCTTCTGTCATAGCAGTGAACTGAAAAATACCTGGAGAAAACCACAGATAGAAAAACCGAGTCTGTCCCTGTTCCACTTCTCCACCTCCTAACCTTAGCATGAATCCCCCAAGCTTGCTCCAATCCCCTAAACATCTCTAATGCGACCTTTGAAGACTGAAGGTTGGTGCCCTGTGCTCTCATCACACTGAGAACACCACTAAGGAACTTAAGCTACCTCGAAGCAATCCTTTCTTGCTGGAAATTGCCTCCTGATGGGACTGTGTAAGGGGATGTATTGCAGGGACACTATTATAGTTTGTTAAGTTAGACTTGCATCATCGACTGGACCACTTCCTTTCAGCCTTTACTAGCTCTTCAGGCTTAGAGGAATGGCTCCAGCAGAGCAGACGTTATTCTATTGGACAAGTCTTTTTGGTTGCAAAAGCGGGGACTCTGCAGGGCTGCTTGGATGTCAGGGTCACTGGGAATTTGCTAGACCACAGGTTCTAGTAAGGGCAATCTGTCCATGTCTTGCCAGCCTAGAATCTCTCTATAGCACAGTTCTCTGCACTTGGCCTCCACTGTCACCTGCTGGGTCCTGGCTGACTTTAATTTGTAATATTCTAGGGCTCAGTGAATATAAGATATGTAAGTTTTCAAGCATCAATGAGTATTATTCAGGTACAGACAAACCGATACATCAGTAGATAATTGCCACTGAGATTATTCATGATACTCTCAGATGTAGATGGGGCCACACCACACCCCTAGGAACCGCACAGAAAACCACTAGGTTGGATTGGGAAATGGGGTGAGGGAGGGGACATAAGCAAGAACTTTTATTGTGGGTTCTCTGGGAAAGAGCAGACGAGGCAGGCTCAGCAGAGCAAGGACTGGCTATTTTAAATAAGTAGAGCTGGTTCCGGGGTGCAAGGATATCTTTAGTTGTCCCGTTCTTTGATTTGGGGTGTTTAGGATGCAAAAATAAAGGTCTAGGGCACCAAGGGAGGTGGTTGGAGTGTTGCAAAGGCATGTTTCAGGTGTGTTCTTTGCTTTTCCAGGACATGCCTTGCTTGGAGTGGTAGGGACAAAGACCTTTGCTCCAGGGTCTGTCATGCCTGAAGATGTTAAAACATCAGCAATACATGGCTCATATGGCGGTGTGTTAAGAGAGTCTCTGAAGTTGCTGAAGAGGTTTGCAACCCCATAGGAAGAACAACAATATAAACCAACCAGATTCCCCCCAGAGCTTCCAGGGACTAAACCACCAACCAAAGAGTACACATGGTGGGACCCATGGCTTCAACTACATATGTAGCAGAGGATGGCCTTGTTGGGCATCAATGGGAGGAGTGGCCCTTGATCCTGTGAAGGCTCGATGCCCCAGTGTTGGGGAATGCCAGGGCAGGGAGGCAGGAATGGGTGAGTGGGTGGGTGAGGGAGCACCCCCATAGAAGCAGGGGTGGGGGTGGGATGGGGGGCTAATGGGGAGGGAACCAGGAAAGGAGATAACATTTGAAATATAAATAATGAAAATATCCAATTAAAAAAAAAGAGAGAGCCTCCTTCACTCATCAGTGCTTAATTCTTGTATTGTTGTTCTAGTGTGACTGGCTTCCAGGTAGCCTCAGAACATGGAAGACAAAGATAGTCCAGGCTAGACCTATGCAAGTTGTGTCAGAGGTTAGGGTTCCTTTCTGTCTGTCTGTCAACACCTGGCCCTGATTGGTTAAATCTGCAGTATGCCTTGTTTATAAGGTCACTTCCTTTCTTGCATTTCATGTGTGAAAAAACAGGGGAAGATAAGAGTTTTCTTCTGGGCTTAGATTGGATTAAAGGACAGGCATGGAAAGAGACTGGAAGCATCGCAGACAGATGGAGGCAGGTTCCTAATTTGATGTGGAGAAGAAGTAGAAAATTCATTTGCTGCTGTTGTTTGAATGTATACGCTGAGTTTGTTCATATGTTGCAGCTTAGTGTGGTGGGAAATCTAGCACTTGGGCAGTGGCAGCAAGAGGATCAGAAGTTCATGACTAGCCTTGGCTTCATAGGAAGACTGAGGCCAGCCTAGGCTACCTGCCACCCTGGCTCAGGAGAACAGAAAACATGTTTCTGTGTTGATGTGTTAGAAGCTTGATCCTCAGATTCCCATGTAGATGGTGTTTAGAAGTGGGGCTTTGGTCTTGAGATGATGATTCTGTGAAGTTCTTTTGTTCTGTCTTGGCATGTGATGCTCTTTGGCATGTTAAGATGAGGCAAGCATCCCTGATCAGGTACCCAAGCAAATGCTGCTACCATGCCCTGGGACTTCCCAGCCTCTGAGTCAAATAAACTTCTCTTCTTTATAAATTACCTGGTCTCAGGCATTCAGTTAGAGCGATAGATAGTGGACTAAGACACCTCCACAGACCTGTCAACAAAACAGAAACCATGCCTCAAAGGCAACCAAATAGATTTGTTTTAGTTACAGGTTTAAAGCTTTCACGGTCAGGATCCCATTTGGCATTTCCACAGGCAGTTTTTTGCTCTGAGCTGAGGTAATGCAGAGAATTTAGTGACTTTATAGCTCACTATTGTGATGCGGGGTTGTTCTGTTACAGAACACAGTGGCACAGAGTTTGTTATGTCTTTTGAAGTGAGAGTTGAGCGATTTCCCCATTATGCCCTTGAGCAGTTCAGAAATTTACATATGATACAGAGTTCCAGAGAGATCCAGATTAGACCGGTTGCCAATCCAATTAAAAAATTTTTTTTCCCCTCTCTCTTGAAAGGCTGGAGAGCACACACACAAACTTGTTTATCCTAACAAGCTTGAATCATGCCTAGTTAGCTGCTGCTCTGTGGCATGATTTTGAAGTAGGAGGTGGTGAGGCTGCCTGTTGGATTACTAAAGTTCCCAGGAGACAAATGTAAACACAGCATAGAGAAGAGGACCAAGACTGTGCTTTGAAGACCTCAGCAAGCAGACACCATTGATAAGGAACTGTTAACAGTAATGAATGAGAGGTGTGTGTGGATGGAATGGGATCAGAAGCTGGGCACCAGAAGAAAAGGCAGAAGTGGGGAACTAGGCGGAAGTGGGGTACTAGGTGGAAGTGGGGAACTAAGTGGAAGTGGGGAACTAAGTGGGGGAACTAGGCTGAAGTGGGGGAACTTGGCAGAAGTAGGGAACTCGGCTCAATGTCTGCTTTTTTTGGGATATGTCTCTTGGTTCCATTTATTATTTGAAAAGTGGAAAGTGCCATCATCTATGAGAAGGTCGTAGCACTGGCCAGAAGCATTGACCTCCCCTTGATCCCCACTCAGGAAGCTTTGAATTTCTCCAGGAATGCAAAAATAATGCTGCCTTTTTTAGTGGAGATAGTAAAATAATAAATGCGTGCAAGTTCACCAGCTTTAAAACCACACTGTGAACTTTAATCTCCGGAATAAATGTCTCCTGGTGGAAGGTATTATTCTCAGTAAATAGAAGAACTTAAAAACCGGTGATGAAATTTGCCTAACGAAGAGGGAAAAACTTGAGTGGGCAAACTCGGAATGACCCTTTCTAGAACAATCTGACAGTCTGAGCACAGCAGACCTTGTGTGGGTTGTGTGGACTCTCTTGTGGAACTGAGCACAATGAGAAGCTGTGGTCCCAGACTGTCTCTATGAAGTTCCTCTCAGTTTCCATAAGATTTTGGAAACCCTGAATTCAACCAGTATTTGATGAAGCCGGTCTCAGGCTGATTCTGAACTCCATTTCTTTTTAAGGCTGATGTAGGTTCAAATCTGATTCTGAGGTGGGTGTTGGCTCAGGACAGCATCTCTGCGTTTTATGTGAGGTGGCTCTCAGCATGTCTGGTTCTATGCATGGGTAGGGATGTAGATTCTCTAGTCATGTTCTTCAGCCTCTGCCAGGACTTTTACCAGATATTTTCTTCTATAATGCGCAGCTTCTCCTTGGTGGAGAGACAGGAAGCCTCTGAGATACCAGTTCACAGAGCTCCTAGTGGTTTCTCTGCCCTTGCCGCCTTCTTTGCTTTATTACCCAACCTGGATCCCAGGAGGAACAATGCTTGTTGTCTAGGTAGTGGGCCAGGAGAAGGAAGGCTTTTTTGGCTTTGGTTTTAAAGAGTCTGAGGTCTCAAATCAGGGAGGTGATGCAAATTGAATGTGAGATGCTCCCCACATACACTGTCTCGGGAGGTTGTTGAACCTTTGGGATTTACAGCTAATGTACTGCAATGGATTGCTGTAGGCAGCCCCTGTGCTTTCTGGTTCTCCTGTGTGTGAGGAGTCTCTGCCACTTGCTTCTGTTCACCTTGTCTTGCTTCTGCCTCTTCCTTGGCATGGTGGGCTCACGTCCTTTGAAACGGTGAGCCACAATAAATCGTCTCATCTTCAACTTAATTCTGCCTGGCACCTTATCACGGCTGTGAGAGAAGTGATTAACACAGAAAGAGAACTCTAGAGCGTGGACCCAGTGCACAGAGGAAATACGTTAGGAAGGCTTTCTTTTCCTTTGCCCAACTTGAAGAGTTCTTCGTGGATAGTGGTGAGAGCAGACTCTTCATGAACCCTAGAGAAGGGGACCCATTGTCTACTTCCCCAGAAAAACTGCAGAGAGGAGATGGAAGCCTTTACTCTTTCATGAATTACTTCAGGTCTGGCATGGCTGTGGTGAGAAGCCTTCTGTTACTGGCCTGGCATGGGAAAGGCAGAAAGAGTCAAGGATCTGAAGGTGTGGAAAAAGGAAGACTTCTGTGGTCCAGAGTTCCAAGACCTTCTGATGAAGCGTGTGTCAGAATTCTGTGAGTGTCTTGTGTGTGTGTGTGTGTGTGTGTGTGTGTGTGTGTGATTTTTCTCACTTCTGTGACAAAATAGTTCACAGAGGAAGAAAAGGAAGGGAGGGAGGGAAGAAAGGAGGAAGAAAGGGAAGGAGGGAGGAAAAGAGAGAGGAAGGAAGGGAAGGAGGGAGGAAAGGAGAGAAGGAGGGAGGGGAGAAGGGAAGAAGGAAAGAAGGAAGGAAAGGAGGGAGGGAGGAAGGGAGGAGGGAAGGGAGGGTGGAAAGAAGAAAGCAAGGGAGGGAGAAAGGGAGAGAGCAGGAGAGGGAAGGGGGAGAAAGGAAGGGAAGAAAGGAGAGAGGAAGGGAGAAAGGGAGAGAAGGAGGGAGAGAGGGAGAGAAGGAGAGAATGAGGGGTTATTTAGGTTCATGGTTTGAGGTTTTAGTCCACCATTGTTGTGAGCCATCCAGCAGGGGCTGAAAGAGAGTGAAACTAGGCGACGAGAGGAAGAGGGAACCAAGACAGTGTTCTGATCAAGGCTCAAATTTTTAATGGTGGGCATGCTTTATAAAGTGAGGGGGGAGTCCATTCCCACTAATTCATCCTTCGAGCCTGGAACCAGCTGCAGGTGATGACGTGCAGGATAGGGCATAGTCTCTGCAATAGCTCCAGGGCCTCTCAGCAGGTAGCAGTATCTTGAAGAGGAACATTGACAGTGGCAGAACAATAGAGTGATCTAGGGGGGAAGGCTCCATCCTAGATAATCTCCTTAGTGGCAGCAAGGCCAAGTTCTGGTTTAGTCTGCTTCAGGCTTATGGGAGGCTACATCTCCTCCCTGTTAATAATATTAAAAAAAAGCTGGACTGAGGCATAAAATTTATTTATGCTCCATAGTCCTGCCTGGGAATTATGGTGGCTGGCGGCCGTGCCTGCCTTAGGATCTCAGATCCTCTTGAACCATCCATTTTCGTCATCGGAAGTTACATGCAGCTAGTTTGTGTTATAATTCACACAAACATGGCTCTGTGGTGTAATATCAACGTCCACTGACTTTTGGCATGTACCCCTGTCTTAGATTGGTATGATCCGGGATCTGGTTGCCGGTCATTGACTAACTTGCCCTCATAGCGCACCTTATTCCCAAATCAGACCAAAGCCACAATATGTACTTAGAATCTTGATGAAAATTAATAACTGCCACCTGTGCGCTGTTGGGGGCAGGGATGTACACGTCTGCTGCAGTCAGGATGAAGGGCATTGACTGACCTGCTTGAAAACAAAGTCTAGACAGTGAAAGGCACAGTACAAAAGCTTCTTTTGGGGAAGTCCAGGTACTCCATTCAGTTGCAAATTAGCAACGATCAGGCTAGACTTAGAGCTCCCAGTGTGGGGGAGGTGACTTTGAGAATTGCAGAAAGGCTTACAGCTTCCCTGGGAGTGGAGGCTGTGCTTTAATTTAACTTTTTGGCTAAAGAGGATTATTAGCCATAATCAAGGTTAGAGTCATACTTACTAGAAGATTCAGGATCTGTGTAGTTGACAAACTAATCTCTTAGGCAGTCATCACGCTTCATCTTCTTTTTGTGAAAAAACACAGACCGAGCCCCTTCCCCAGATTAGGACCGGGTCTGGACCCTTCCATTCATTAGTAAATGGGTCACACCACTTTACCATGGCATAAGAACTAGAAGTAACTGGATGCCAGTGGTGATCCACTGCAGACTGACCTTTAACATCAGTTTGCAAAAAATTTAGAACAAATAAAGCAAAAGCAAGATGTGCCTTTGGTGACCTTGGGGGATATAACTGCCCCTGTTTTGTCTTAAAAAGCCAATTTTTAAAAGTGTGATGAGCACGTTCAATTATTTCTTGTCCCATGGGGTTATAAGGAATTCCAGTTTTATGTTTGATGCCAAATTCTTTACAAAATGAAGTAAGATTTTTCTAGAATAGGATGGCCCGTTATCTGTCTTAATAAGTTTAGGCAATCCCATGGCATTGAAGGCTTGTAGGCAATGATCAATTACATTTTTGGAAGCTTCTCTAGCATGCAGAGAAGCAAAAAGAAATCCTGAACAAGTATCAATACAAACATGTATATATTTTAATTTTCCAAATTCTGCATAATGAGTTACATCCATTTGCCAAATATGATTAGGCATAAGACCTCGTGGATAAACTCCTAAATGTGGCACTGGAGATAATGTAATACATTTAGGACATTGCTTTATAATCATTCTTGTCTGCTCCTTAGTGATCTTATGTCGGAGCCTTAAGGTATGGCTAGAGAGATGAAAATTTTCATGGTCACTTTTGGCCAAAGCAACAGGATCTGAAATTAAGGCTTCTATTAGAGCTCTGTCGATGCAATCATTGCCTTCAGCTAAAGGTCCAGGAAGACCAGAATGAGCTCATATGTGGCCAATATAGAACAGGTGTTTTCGGGCAAGAATGATGTTTTGCAATTGTGGAAACAGGGATCCTGCTGGTGTATTAAAGTTAAAAGGTCTCCAATAAGGGTAGCAATTGTGCAACATATAAACTATCAGTAAAAATATTAAAAGCCTCATGCACAGACTGAAAGACATTCAGTACTGCTGTTAATTCTGCTAATTGAGCTGAGAGGCTAGGAGTCTTTATGATTACCTGTTGATTATTAATAAGAAATCCAGCTCGCCCTTTAGAGGAGCCATCAGTAAAAATCAATAGAGCATTATATAAAGGCTGTAAGGAAGTCATTTTAGGAAATATCACCTCGTGTACATTTAAAAATTTTATCAACCTATCTTGAGGGTAGTGGCTATCTATAGTTCCATTAAACACTATTTGAGCAAGCAACCAATCTGTACTATGCTGTTTCAGCCAAGTGTCTTGACTTATGCTGTAAGGCTGAACAATAATATCTGGCTCCTTGCCAAAATAAGTTAGTGCCTGCTTCCTTCCAATGATAATCATCTGGGCTACTGCTTCATAATATGGCAAGATATTGTGTTTAGGAGAAATCCTCAAATGTATCCACATTAGAGGAGACTTTTGCCATAACAATCCTGTAGGCACATGAATTGTATTAAAAATTAACAGGTGTAACAGCAAAGAGTAATCTATATAAGTGACAAATTGCTCTTCAATAGCTTTTTCCACTTGTTGTAAGGCCAGCAATCCTTCTGAGGGTAGGGATCTAGGGGAGGTATGATCAGAACTCCCTTTAAGAATATCAAATAAAGGTTTCAACTCCCCTGTAGTGAGCTTTAAACAGGGGTGAAGCCAATTAATATCACCTAACAATTTTTGAAAATCATTCTAAGTCCTTAAGTTGTCTCTGCAAATAACTATCTTCTGGGGAAAAACAGCTTGATTAGTAAATCTAAAGCCCAAATAATTATAAGGATCCTGAGTTTGTATCTTTTCAGGAGCTATCTGCAATCCTTTTTCAGCTAAAGCTTTTTGTAAATCTCTGTAACACAAAAGCAAATCCTGGGGTTCTTTTCCCGCCATCAAAGCATCATCTGTGAAATGAATGATGTAAATCATGGGCCATTGTCGTCTTACAGGCTGAATGGCTTGTGCCACAAGCTTTTGGCATAAGGTAGGACTATTAGCCATGCCCTGTGGGAGAACTGTCCATTGATATCTCTTCATAGGTTCCTTAAAATTTATGGAAGGAACACTAAAAGCAAGTCTTTCACAATCCTTTGGATACAAAGGAATAGTAAAGAAACAATCTTTCAGATCTACCACAATTTTATAATATCCTTTAGCAATGGCTACTGGGGAGGGAAGCCCAGGTTGTAAAGGTCCCATGGTACCATAGTCTCATTAACGTTTCTTAAATCTTGTAACAATCTCCATTTACCAGATTTTTTTCTTGATAATGAAAATTGGTGTATTCCAAGGGGACTGAGATTCTACTAAATGTCCTGCTTCTAGTTGCTCCTGCACTAGTGAAGAAGCGGCTTCTATTTTTTCTTTAGGTAAAGACCACTGATCCACCCACACCGGAATATCATTAAGCCATTGAATTTTATCGGTGTGGGATGCAGGCAAGATAGTGGCCACTACCGAAAATACTCCAAATCTCTTGTGTCAGAGTGAGGTTTAGGATCTTCAAAAGTCTTAATTCCTTGTCCCTTCTTTTTTAGTCCATGACCAGGCAAAAGTCCCTGCCTGAGCGTCTGCTTAGTCACCATCTCATTAGGATTGTACATTATAATGCCCATCTGTGACAAGAGATCTCTTCCCCATAGAGTGACAGGCAAATTTGACATAACATACGGCTGAATTTTTCCTGATTTTCCTTCCCCATCTCTCCAGGTTAGCAATTTGGAGCTTTGTTTTGGGTTACTAGTATAACCAAATCCTTGAAAGTGAGTTAGCATATCAGTCGAAGGCCAGTTTGAGGGCCAGTCCTGTCGTCTAATGATTGTTACATCGGCTCCAGTATCTATTAGTCCTTCAAAGCTTTTTCCATCAAATGTCAATTTAAGGTTAGGTCTCTGGTTAGTAATATATAGAACCCAATTCACACCAGAGGAGTCAAAACCACCTTGTCCTCTTTCATTCTTAATAAATCTGGACGGTGGTGGATGTAGAGGAATTAAAACAAATTGAACAATTCCTTGATTAGCGGGTACAGTTATAACACCATGAGGAGAAGCAGCTATGATTTTAATTTCTCCCTCATAATCATTATTTATAACATCTGGATAAATCTGCAGGCCTTTTATAATAGAACTGCTTCGTCCTAAAAGAAATCCACAAGTTTCTACAGTTAGAGGTCCAGACTCTGGTAGGTAGAGTTTGGACTCTCATTTCTGGGGTTAATACTGCATGGGTGGTGGAACAGAGGTCCAATCCTGCACCTCCTGGTTTTGCCCTGACAAGTTAAAACACTGATCTCTTTGGCTGGGCAGCAGATTTATAGCCCCATAAGCTGTTTTCTGTGAGTAAGCCAGGGCCTGGGGCTGGCCCCTCCTCTCGTTTCCCGGCACTGGATGGCCCAGCGTGCCTGGCTTGGATTTGCACACCTTAGCCCAGTGGTTGTCCTTTCTGCACCAGGGACAAATTCCTGGGGCATGGCCTGCTTGCCCACTCTGGGCACCTTTGTTCTTGGGACAATCACTTTTAAAATGACCCAAACTTCCACACTTAAAACATGCATTATTCTTTCGTTTCCGCGAGAACATTGCTTGTACGGCGGTCCCTTGTGGAAACAGCACCGAAAGCCAAACCCTGATTATCTGACGGCCCGATTTCTGCACAAAGACGGACATATCCCGCTAAATCTGTTTGTCCTTTATGCGGCTGGATAGTGGCATGACACATTATGTTAGCGTTCTCATGAGCCAACTGCATAATGAAAGGACTTCCCGTGTCAGATTTTCCAATTATTCTACTAGCTGCTATTAATAACCTACCCACAAAGTTCTGGTAAGGCTCATCAGAACTCTGACAAATGCTGGCTAAACTCCCAACAATATCCCCTCTAACCGGTAACAGTCCCCAAGTACGGCGGGCAGCCACTGCGATCTGCGTGTATACTCTAACGGGAAAACCAATCCGATTAGTCTGGCCCTCATATGGGCCTTCTCCCAGAAGCATGTTACTATCCCAGTCTAGATTACCGGTCTGAGCATTTAAAGCGTCAGTTTTCTTACTGGCGTCTTGCCATTCAGAATCCCAAAGTAAGAAATCTCCTCCTGACAGGTGGCCTTACATAGAGTTTTCCAATCTAGGGGGGCTAAGTGTGACTCCAAAACCGTATCCAGCAATGCTTGTGTGAAAGGGGCTGAAGGACCATACTGCACAACAGCTGTTTTTAACTCCTTTATCAACTTGAAATCAAAAGTCTGGTATTGTCTGACTCTAGTATCTTCCTGGTCAATTACTTCGACGACAGGAAAGGCTAGCACATCAGAAGTATCCTGTCCTCTCCCACGAGCCTGACACACAGCTCTTTGCAGCGGTGCTTGGTACATTTTAGAAGAGTTACTCCTCCTTTCTGCATCTGACATCCTTTTTAGCTCCTGAAGCTCATCAATCAATTTTTGCAGCCTAACTCCAAACTCTAATTTGCTTAGTTGCGTGTCCCTATGAGTAGCATCTCCCACGGTGGAGGCTATAGGTGGAGCAGGAGACTTGCAAGGAAGCCAATCCTCCTCAGAATATTTGGAAGCTCTTCTTTCTGAGTGATCTGCTTTGTCTAAAATTAGCTCATCATCAGAGTCTCTATACCTATCAAATTTAGAGTTGAGAGGACCCTTTTCTGAAAGGCGCTCTTCCTGAGATTCATCAAGCTCTGCCTGGGTACCACCTAACCCCTGCGAGATCACCTTTTCAATAGCATCTTTTACAAGGCCCAGAGGCAAAGGGCGAAATTATCTGCCTGAGTGATTTTCAAGGCTTTTCCAATTTTCTCCCAGGTTCTAATATCTAAAGTTTCTTCTTCCTTGAACCATGGGCAACAAGAATCTATCCTATCTAAAAGATTTTCTAACAATTGTACTTCGAGCCCTACTCCTCTTGCTTGAATCAACTCTTGAAAACTGAGGACAATCGCCTGATTCATTTCTTTTTTTCAAACCCTTTTCCTCTCCTCTGAGGCAGCTTTTAAAAGCTGCAGACAACCGCCTGATCAGTTCCTAGTTCCGATAATTCCGCTGTTGACCCAAGTGAATCCAGCACTGGGTTAGCACTGAATCCAAACTTAGCCCGTATCTTTCCACATCTGTAGCAACCCTTTAAAAAATGAAGTTTTAAACTAGCGCTAGAATGTGTACCTGTTGCTTCGGTGTCCGATATGACCTTTTCTTTTTCTTTTTCTTCCATGGAGCTCCTGAACTTCTTCAGGTCCCTGTTTGGGTGCCAAATTGTTGCGAGCCATCCAGCGGCTCACAAGGACGGGTACACCTGAATAGCAGGCCGGCGCTGAAAGAGAGGGAAACTAGGTGATGAGAGGAAGATGAAACCAAGACAGTGTTCTGATCAAGGTTCAAATTTTTAATGGTGGGCATGCTTTATAAAAGAGGGGGGGAAAGTCCATTCCCGCCAATTCATCCTTGGAGCCTGGAACCAGCTGCAGGTGATGACGTGCAGGATAGGTGTAGTCTCTGGAATAGCTCCTGGGGGGGGGGCTCTCTGCAGGTAGCAGTATCTTGAAAAGGAACAGTGGCAGTGGCAGAACAATAGAGTGATCTAGGGGGGAAGGCTCCACCCTAGATAATCTCCTTAGTGGCAGCAAGGTCAAGTTCTGGTTTAGCCTGCTTCAGGCTTATGGGAGGCTACACACCATGGTGCAGAAGTTACTGTGTAAGGAGCAGGATGCTCATAGTTTGTCAGCAGTCAGGACGCAGTGAGTGATGGTGCTGGGGTTCACTTTTACTTTCTCTTCTTAATGCAACACCTCAGTCCATGGAAGGAGCTAATCACAGTTTGGATGGGTCTTCCCACCTCAGTCAGCTCAGTCTAGGACTTTCCTAGAGGTATAGGAGAGATCCTGTCAGTGCCATAATCAATACTGAACATTGTACTGCAGAACCTTGGTAGAGCTCTGGGAGGGAGGGTTGGGGGCTTCTGCCACCCTAGTAAGATGGGGGCTTATGCCTAAAACCAGGTTGAGTTAGAGAAAGAGACAATTTGTATTCTCTGACCACTTGATTCAAAACAGAGTCTGGCCCAGCTTACTTGGGTCTTCACCATCTTTTCCCACAGGAGTTTGAAGAATTCATGATTTTCTACTTCATTTGTCTTCCAAAAGTGCTATATCATCGTGCCATCAACTGTGCTGCCACCGTGGTTTTGACTTTTCCTGCCCCTGCTGACCTTTGCTTTATGTGTTCTTTGCTTTCATATTGGCCATTTTAAGTTTCAGGGGACAGATTTGACTCAGAGTCCCTCAGATAAGAGAATGTTGAACAAAGAGAACACCAAATAGGCAGCAGCCATGTTACTGTACTCCAGGGTCCAGGGAGTCCTTTCCTTTCCTTTCCTTTCCTTTCCTTTCCTTTCCTTTCCTTTCCTTTCCTTTCCTTTCCTTTCCTTTCCTTTCCTTTCCTTTCCTTTCCTTTTCTCAATCTCTTTGACCTCTACCGTGTGTATGTGTGTGTATGTGTGTATGTACATGTTAATATGTGTGCATGGGCATGTATGTGTCCGTGTGTTTGTGTGTGTTAGTACATATATGTGTATGGCATATTCATTCATGTACATGTGTGTGTATGTGCGTGTGCATGTATATGCCTGTGTGTATGTATTAGTCCACATACATGTGTGACACACTCATTCATGTGCACATGTATGTATGTGTATATGCATGTGCATGGATGTGCCTGTGTGTTACTACACATATGTGTATGGCACACTCATTCATGTATACATGTGTGTATGTGTGTATGTGTGCATGTGTATGTGTCTGTGTATGTGTGTTTCAATGTAGGTGTCTGTGTGTGTACATGTGTGTGTATGTGTATATTCAAGTGCATGCATATGTCTCTGTGTGTTAGTAAACATATGTGTATGGCACACTCATTCATGTACATATGTGTGTATGTGTGTGCATGTATGTGTGTTTGAATGTGGGTGTCTATATGTATACATGTGTGTATATGTGTTTGTGTGTGTATGGATGTGTCTATGTGTCTGTGTTAGTACACATATGTGTATGGCACACTCATTCATGTACACATGTGTGTATGTTTGTGTGTGTTCATGTGTATGTGTCTCTGTGTATGTGTTTCTATGAAGGTATCTGTGTGTGTACACAAGTGTGTCTGTGTGTGTACTCATGTGTATATATGTGCATGTGCACGCATGTGTCTGTGTATGTTAGTACACATATGTGTATGGCACACTCATTCATGTACACATGTGGGTATGTGTGTGCCTGTATGTGTGTGTGTTTGTATGTGGGTGTCTCTGTGTGTATGTGTGTGTATGGATGTGTCTATGTGTCTGTGTGTGCTTGTACACATATGTGTATGGCACACATTCATATGGAGGCCAGAAGAAAACCCAGGGTACAGCTCCTCAGGCATAACCCAACTTTTTTAGGTCTCTTACCAGTTCTAACTCACCAACCAGGCTGTACTGGAGAGTGATCCCTCCGGCTCTGCCCATCTCTGCTTCCCCCTGACCCCCAGGATTTCAAGCCCATGCCACCACACCTAACTGCTTGTTGAACCTAGGTTCTTGTTCTAGTAAAGTAGAACGTTTAGCAGCTGAGCTGTCTCTCCAGCCCTCTCTTCATTTCTTAGTTTGTCCTCTCTTTTGTAAACTGGAGTCATTATCATATTTCACAGAATGGCTGGCTCCTTCCAGCAATAGAGGAACTGAATATGACTGCCAGAAGTACAGAATCCTTTATTTTGAAATCTCTCTGTAGAGGAAGTGCTGACCCCAGCGGTCTCTGAGTTACCTCGCTTAGGAATTCACATCAGACTCATTTTGGCTTCAGGTTTGGGGTGAAGGTAAACTAGTTGGTAAAGGGGTGGGACGTGAGGGGGCGGAAAACTACCCGCTGTGAAGAGGGTGTCGGCTCTTGCGACTATTTAGATGGTAAGCGGTGGGAGTTGGGATCTGGACTTCCACCCGTCTCTGTGCACTGTCTTTCAGCCCGCCTTCTGCTTTCATAGCCTTACCATTCCCACAGATGGCCTCATGGTCCTCAAACCTGACCACTTCTTTCTCTCCCCGACCTAACAACTCCATTTTGTTCTAATTGGACAAAGCATTTTCTCTGGGGTCTGTTTGACCTGGTTCTCTCTCCTTCTCAGAGATATAGTCTATCTGTGTTTGATTTCACTGGTCATTTTTTTTTCTTTCTGCTTTTGTTCCCAATTGCCAGTGATTATCACGTTTCCAACCTTGATTCTTTTTTTTTTTTCCTTTGCACTTTCTCTCATGCAGTGTGGGATCTTTGAACCATAAGTGTGTCAAAAGCCTCAGGGAGTGAATGCTAAGTTAGCAAGCTACAAAAACAGTGCTGCAGATGACGATGGTGATGATAGTGATGATAGTGATTATGATGATGGTGGACAATTCTGGTGATGATCGTGATGATAATGACGGTCGGTGATGATGGCGGTGGTGATGATGACAATGATGATTGATGATTGATGCTATTGGTATAGAGCAAAGGCTGCAGCAATTCAGTGCTGAATGTTGCTCTCAACCCTTGGAATGATGTGACTTATCCTTCTCAGTTTGAACTTAATATGATTTAAGGACATTTATTGTAAGTAACATGTATGTGAACACGGATGCTGGGACCCAGGAGAGCTAGAGGCACTGGATCCCCCTGGAGCTGGGATTACAGGTGGTGGTGAACTACCCGATGTAGAAGCTGGAAACCGAACTCCAGTCCTCTGCAAATGCAAGGTATGCTCTTAACTGCCCAGCCATTTCTCCAGCCCCGAGAATACAACTTTTTATTCTTCTTCTTCTGTTAACAGATAAGGAAAAGGTCATGAAGAGGTTAAACATTCGTCTAATGTGGAACAATAAAAAGGCTGTAATAATTCTTGAGCAGCCAGCCTCCTTTTGTTCTTGGTTTTGCTCCTGGCAATCGTCTCGTAGTCAACATTACCGTTTATTATTTTTTCTCTCTCTTAGGGTGGAAGTTTCCACATGACCCCTTTCCAGTGAGTTGTTAGATGAATTTGCTTTCTTCTTTGAGTTCCTGGCTGTTTTGCTTTCTTACAAATTTATCATTCTGCTTTCTTCTCTATTACTTCAGAGTTTGTTATCGTATTGTGTGGGAGGGCTGTTGGGTGCTGCCTCCACCACCCCCCCCCCCCGACATCTGAGTAGTTTCTCTCTGATTTCTTCTGTCTTGCATATTCCACCCATGTTAAGGGATCAAGAACCCTTTGTAAAATATGTAACTGTGGAGAGTTTTTAAAATAATGTCTTATGGACCTTATCTATGTCTGTTCCTACTACAACCATGTGTTCTAGATCAGTGGGATGCATCCCCCAGAATGCACACCAACAGGAACATTCCTCCATCAAGAAAGTCTTGCAGAGGAGGGATGCTGACCAAACTAAACAGTTTGATTAGAGTTGGTTGACTGAAACTGAATGGAGTTTTTGTGTGAGCCACAGACCTGAGGGACAGGCCATACACAGATTGAGAACAGATACTGTAATAGAATCACCATAGGATGTATGTGTTCCTCCAGAATTCAAATGAATGTCCCAAGACGATGGTGTTGAAGGTCTGCTTTCATGAGGCCGTTGGTCCTGGGAGCCATTGCTTTAAGAATGTGATTAGTACCCTGACAGAAGTGGTGGAGGGGGCTATCTACGTCCCCTATGCTTTTTCTTTTCCTAAAAGGTGAGGACCCAGCTTCCAGCAGTTATTCTCATTGGCAATGGTCTTACCACCTTGGTAGCACAGAGCAGAGCAAATGTGTCATAACTTTGATCTTGGGTTTCTCAGTTCTGGGAACTCTGAGGAATAAACTTCCATTGTTTGCAAAGTCTTAGGAATTTTGCTACAGCAGTGCAGACAAATCACCACAGGGCTGTGGTGGAAAGACACAGGGATGTAGAACAGGCATGCTAGAATTTCTGATTCTGGGATTGTGCATTCTAATTGAAATGATACAGTGTGAAATTTTAGTGGAAACAGTTACAACTACAGGGCAAACATACAGGCCAGTAAAAGAGTAAAGAAAAAGTACCACCAAACAGGACAATTCTCTAACTCTTATATCAAGAACAAAGGCTCAGACAGTTTATTTTAAGCCTTAACAGCACATAATGTTTCCAAGGAAACCAAAAGTTAGAACTCAGTTTAAATTGTGACCAGATGTTAAAGTGTGATTTGAAAATTAATAGCAGCTAATTAACGGTGTCGGGTGGAAGTGGGTATCACCAGGAAAGTTTCTGATGTTCCTCTGTACAATTAGTAAAGTCCACGATTGTCTGACCATGTGTGAACACTGGGGTATAAATACTGTAAAATTGAATTATTTTGCATCTTACATATTTTTTGCTTTACTTAAGAACTATACTTTGTCTTATTTTTATAAATGGAGTATAAACTATTTAGAAATCTTCTTTTTTTATGGGGGGTGGGTAGAGGTTGTATTATTTCCTTTGAAGGGTTTTCAGATGTTAAGTATGACTATGAGACACTAGTTGGTTGCAAACACCATTTGACATAGCCTGAAATTCATCCATTTTTCTGAAATATTGTCAGCAAGAGTGGAGTTACTGAACCACATATTGGTCACCCAGAACACAAGTACACAGATACCTAGAGACATGTGTGTTAAATCAGCAGAATTCTAAGTACATAGAAACAGAACCTGTTTTTAGGAACAGAGCGTATAATTTGACAGGGGGAATTTATGGTCTTTGGAGGAAAAGAGAAAGAGAAGTCTCCACTCCAAGGCTGAGCTAATGTCACTACGGAGGCTGAGCTAATGTCACTATGGTTTATGTGCTCCTGACAAAATGTGTGGTGTGTCGGGGCTCACATAAGGCAGAAAGTGACAAGATGGGCCCAGCACAAGACAGAGGAGCCTAGCACGCTCTTACAAGGGCCTTAGAGAGACCACTCGATTTACAGTCCTGCCTAGGTCAGCTGTGCCCGTTGCCCTTGAGGTGAGGGAGCACAAAGCAGAACTCACATGTCAAAATGAAATCCTAAGGTGACCAAAGGAAAATAGGAGAAAAGAACTCTGGAAAAGACAGCGTGTCTGCCAGTCAAGGCAAGGAGGTGGTAGGGTTGATGTGTGGGGTTGTTTTGTTCAACTCGTGGCTTTCTTCAGTTGTCCTTTGAAGTGTTCATTAATTCATGAGACCTTTGATAAGTTATTTGGAAGAAACGTGCATCAATATAACCAGACTGATAAAGCGGGAGGGGAATCACACTGGACAGAGCCACAGGCTGGGAAGGGAAATGGTTTTTGCCTTTCCTTTTGAAGGCAAGGACTCACTATGTAGCCCAGGCTGGCCTTGAACTTGTGATGCTTCTGGAGTGCTGGTACTCTTGAATGGGGATATTCTGTGGAGAATGAACCTTATCTGTTAAGTTGCTTCTCTCCCTCCCTCTCTCTCTCTCTCTCTGTCTCTCTCTCTGTCTGTCTCTCTCTCTGTCTCTCTCTCTCTGTCTCTCTCTCTGTCTCTCTCTCTCTGTCTCTCTGTCTCTCTCTCTGTCTCTCTCTCTGTCTCTCTCTCTCTCTCTCCCTCCCTCCCTTTGAATGTTCATTTGGCCCTTGGTAAGAAGTGTACCTCTGTACCTTTGTGCCTTTTTCTTCTGACTAGGACAAGGCAGAGGCAGAGAGTTTTTGTGGAAACCCACAGGGGCTTCATTCTTGTTATGGGAAGAATCTTGTCTTCCAAAATTCCTAGGTTGAAACTTTAGCCCCCATGTGTCTATCTTGGTAGACTGAACCTTTAAGGAAGTTATTAAAGTTATAGGTGGCCACAGAGGTGGGGTCCAACTAACTGAAAGAGACTCAAGTCCTTACAAGAAGAGGGTGTGGGGCATCAGAAAGATATCTGCATTTAACTAGATTCTCAGAGTCCCTTCTGTAAGCCAAACCCTGGAACCCCGGGAGAAACAAGGCTGCACATGACGTGGCCTCTGACTTCTGACCCTTAGGTTGTGAGAAATACATTTCTGTGAAGTTGTCGGTCTGTACGTCTTCGCTCTAACAGCGAGCTGTCACAACGCCAGAGCCGCCTACTCCAAGAGCACTAGGTGCCAGCGCCAGGGGGTGAATTACTCATTAGCAGGTTGTGGGAGATGAGAGTTAAAACTGAGGACTTTACAAAGCATTGAAAAGCTATTCAGCAGAAGCTGTTTGTGGCTCTTGAATCAACTGGAATGATATCGAGACTTTTTTTTTTCACTTTCCTAATAATTCTTTAAATTTTTTGTTTTGTCAAGGTATTGATCCTAGATGGGCTCAATAAAGAGGAAGAAAAAAATCTGGGTCTTCACTACAGACTCCACTTTAGAAAAAAATTAATTCCCCCAGTTATCCTATGTTTTAAACCCTGACTGTTATCTCTGACTTAATTGATAAAGGTCCCAGAGACCACAGACAGATGGACTACCATCCTCTTTGGCAACAGCTTAGAATCAGATGATCACAGATTCTGTGTTAAATTGCCTCTTTCTTATGTAGACAGGATCTGTGAGAAGATGAAGCCACATCCTTGTAGGCCAGGTATTCTGAAACCTCAAAATATCTTAGCCTCAAAGTAGCAGTAAGGTGGAAAAATTCTTGTGTGTATGTACACGCATGCATGCACACATGCGTGCATGTGCCTGTGTGTTTGTGTGTGTACAGATGTGCAAGCATGTATGTGCCTGTGTGTGTACAGGTAGGTGTGGAAGCATGTGTGTGCAGGTGTATAAGCATGTGTGTATAGGTGTGCAAGCATGTGTGTGCCTGTGTGTACAGGTGTGCAAGCATGTGTGTGTGCCTGTGTGTGTACAAGTGTGCAAGCATGAGTGTGTGACTGTGTGTGTACAGGTGTGTAAGCATGTGTGTATGCCTGTGTATGTACAGATGTGTAAGCATGAGTGTGCATGTGTGTACAGGTGTGCAAGCATGTGTGTGCCTGTGTGTGTACATATGTGCAAGCATGTGTGTGTGTGCCTGTGTGTGTACAGGAATGCAAGCATGTGTGTATGTGTGTGTGTGTGTAGATTAGAACACAAACTTGAATATTGCTCCTTAGTGCTGTCCACCCTTGAGATGCTGGACTGAAACTCACCAACAATCCTACGCTGCCCAGAAACCAAGCTACCTCAACCTCTCCATCACGGGGATCGCAGGCCTGTGTCACTGCAACAGGTTCTATTTATTTATTTATTTATTTATTTATTTATTTATTTATTTATTTATTTATTTATTTATTTATTTATTTATTTATAGGTGGTAGCTGGAGATTAAACACAGATCTTTGTGCTTCACCAACTCCAGATAAGTCTTCCACTCACACTGTATCCCAGGTAGACACTGTGTTTTCCATCTTACTCCGTCAGCCTCCACACAGCTGTGGTTACAGGTCGACACCACCAGGTCCACCTGAGATCTGTTCTGCGAGTAGAAGCCTTCAGACTTGCCACGAAGGCGGCTCCATTCACCTTGGAATGGGAGCAAAGTGGGCATAGCTAGTGCCTGGCACCAGCTCTTGCCAAAGAAATAGTCTTTACTTTGTCACCCTGGCAAACCTTTTATATCCTTGAAGTGGCGAGGGAATGTAAGGCTTCTGCGCCAAGTCTCTCATTCTTAGAGCAACTCTAAGAGGTTTGAGCATTAGGGGAGGAGGGCGGGATTATTTAAGTGGGTGCTGGTGGATTGATCCCTGGTCTCCATGCTTGTTCAGCACGTATTTTAGCAAGTGCGCTATCGCCCCAGCCCCAAGACATCAGTTTATGAAGGCTAGGCGAACGTGATTGAATTCACTTTACTTCTGATGAGGCAAGGTGCCTACTCTACCTTAAACTTTCAAGCCCCACACTAGGGGTTAAGACTCGGAAAGAGCTGTTAGCAATCGGTCTAAGCTCCGCCCCACAGTTACCTAGCAATAGCCAGGTAGGCTTGACCCACTATAAAAGGGGCTGCTTGCTCCCTCCTAGCTCTCTTTTCTTCTTGATCCTCTCTTGCTCTCTTGCTCTGTCCTCTCGTCCCCTCCCCGCCCCCCCTCCACGTGTTCATGGCTGGCCTCTACTCCTCTACTCTCTCTTTCTCTTTGCCTTTCTCTGCCTCTACTACTTTCTTAACTCCCCTCCCCATGCCCTTAATAAACTCTATTCTACGCTATACCATCGTGTGGCTGGTCCCTCAGGGGGAAGAGATGCCTCAGCATGGGCCCGCCAAGGTACCACCTTCCCCCATACCTCACCACAGCTCCATAGAACATCTCCTTTCTCTCTTTATCTTTTAATAAACACACCAGGAGCCTTTCACTTCGCTTGGTTGTTACTGCTTAGACTGAGGGATGCATGATCAGTCTCTTGAAGCAACGTCAGGGTTAATCTGTGTTCACTGACGCCCCCTGGAGGCTTCCGCGGTATGGACGGAGGGCCCCTTTTCAGGTGTGCACAATTGTGTTGATTGAGCGCCTGTTTTTAGAAACTAGAATCTCCGAGCCATTCATTTTCAGTCTGGTAATCAGGCTGATTAAACTTTGACAAGCTTTAAGAAAAGGAAATAATTCTTCCGCCAGATTTTAACTAGAGGAGAAAGTGACAGCCTCCGGAGGGAGAAAGGATGAGGGTTTGAAACAAAAAAATGAAGCTTGTAGAAAGAATGGGCATCTGGAGGGCCCTTGTTGAAAAGCTCGTTGAAATAATTGGTGATAATGCTTTGAATCCCAAATCACCCCCCAGATTCCTCAGCATGATTAATACAACTATAGAGCCTCCCAGTGACCTACTGTGGGTTTCGACTCCTCTTCCCCTCTTTAAAGTGTCTCATCAGTAGATCACTCCCCCATCTCTTCATCCTACCCTGTACTTCTTAGCTGGGAGAGTTTTTACTGGCAGGCATAACTGGGGACATCTTTTGGTTATTGTCACTTGAGGTGGTGGTGCCATAAGCATCAGGGTTTTTTAACCTTTTGAAATACCTGCAGCCCTTACTAGAGAACTATCCAGTTCCAAATGTCGGTAGTGACAAGACCACTCTCTCTCAGTGTTGTGCCCAGATTGCAAAACCCCAAAGAGACCATCAGGAACCACAACTCCGACACAAGCACATGACAGTCTATTCAAGCTCACGAGCTTGGGCCACAAACCTTCCTCATGCAACAGGATAGGAAAATCGACCGAGAGCTTTGGGAGAAGGGGTTTGTAAAGGACAAAAAAGCAAGCAGGGGTGGGGTGGGGTGGGGTGGGGTGGGAGGCGGGGGTGGGGTTGGGAGTTCTTAAGTCTTGGCATTACCTTATTGGATAAGAAGTTTATGGGGGAAGGTTGGCTTTAAAGTGATATGCCTGTTTTAGGTTAGGCTTCATGATATTTGGGGCAAAGTGATATGTGACTCTCAGGGGCCATTTGGGTGGGAGGATTGCTGGGGTTGCTAGGAAACTTGTAATCTCGGGAGTTCAGAAAGGAATGCAATGGGACAATTGACTCCCTGCAGCTGCAGCTGGCTGGATGTGTTTCATTCAGGGACCTGATTCTTTGTTTAAGCTTATGTTTCTGGGCTTCTGCTTAAGTCTCTCAACAGTGGTTCCAGACTGGGGACACTCTTTGCTGCCACTTGCTCAAGGCAATCCAAATGTCACCCCAGAGTCACTCCGTGTTCAAAGCCCTGGGTCCCAGTAACTGTGAGATCATTTCCTCTATATGTGGAGGGAACTATGATCTCCCTGCTAACACATTTGTCAATGTCTGTGAGTCGAGGTTCTCCGAGGCTCCAAAGCTCGTAGTCTTGCTCCCATTCACCTCAAATCCTAATCCCTCAACTCACAGACTTACATCTCATCTTCTCTCCTCATTTCCCGCTCTCTTCTAAACCAACCAAGGAGCAGTTTTCTTGAGTGGGGGTGCCGTGGGGAGGTGGGGGCGCATGTGGCCATTTTGGAGGAGATAATTTATCTGTCATAAATAAGCAATAATACACATGTCTCGTCCTATTTCATGATGTGGGGCTGTTTCTTGCTCCTTTACACGGTGTACTTCAACAGCCCTCTGCCCTCAGCTTCCCCTGGGAAACTTTATTTCCCTGCTCTTGAGAATGGATTTAGAATCCCAAGGCCAGGTTACTTCACTCTTCTCACTCCATGGTGGAGCTGACTCCTGAGGTCACTCTGCTCAGGGCCTTCCCCTCCACGTCCCACTGTAATTCAACCAGGGGTTCCCTTGTTTATGTCTTCCTTTTGTGCTCTCCTATGAGTCAGAGAGAGAGAGAGAGAGAGAGAGAGAGAGAGAGAGAGAGAGAGAGAGCGCTTCATATTCCCATCCCAAAGCTATGGCCCATCTTCCCCATGCCTCTTAGATGTGAGTGAGACTTGGCTCCCTCTCTGCATTTTCCTTACTTATGAAGCTATTTGACCCAGAACAACTCATTCAACTTAGCATTCCAGAAGGTACAGCTTGAAAAAACCCTGGGGCAGGGGGGCATCTATTTTAAGCTTCATTTTAGCATTAAGAGATTGACTTAGGATTTACTCAAGGTTAATCAGTGATGTTTGGGACCAGACCAGGTAGCTGTTTCCTGTTTTGTTTTTTTGTTTTTTTGTTTTTTGTTTTCATAAATAGGTGAAGATCTAAACTCTAGCCCTCAGCTTTCCAGGAAAAACCAACCAAACAAACAAACAAACAAAAAACAAAGAAAGGATTAGACTACATAGTCTCACTTCTTTTCAGCAGGAACACACAGATAATTTTATCAAATGTAGCTTGGAGACTCTCTGAGCATCCCTCACATCAGCACTGTTAGCAGCCTGTCTAAGCTCCACCCCACAGATACCTGGCAACAGCCAGGTAGTCTTGACCCACTATAAAAGGGGCTGCTTGCCCCCTCCTTCCTCTCTTACTCTCTTGATCTCTTGTCTTCTTGCTCTGTCCCCTTGCCCCTTCCCCATTCTCTTCCCCCTCTCTCCATGTGCTCATGGCTGCCGGCCTCTACTCCCCTCTGCCTTTCTCTGCCTCTACTACCCTCTTGACTCCCCTCCCCATGCCCTGAATAAACTCTATTCTATACTATACTGTCAATGTGTGGCTGGTCCCTCAGGGGAAGGGATGCCTTGGCATGGGCCTACTGAGACATCCCCTTCCCCCATACTCACCACACCTCCATAGCTCATATCCTTTTTCACTCTATCTTTTTATAAACATATCAAACACAACAAGCCAAAATGCCTTTTCCAGTATGCAAAGTTAACTCTTTCAACCAGCCAGTGCATTTAGGTACCTAGGGAGCTTTTCTGTGTGGGTGATCACAGTATAGACTTTAAGCCAAGAACACTTGGCTGTGAACCCAGGCTTTTCCTTATACTGAAGAAGCTTTGTGAACTTGGGGACTTTTAACCTTTTTACACGTCTGTTTTATCATCTAAAAAGGGATGCAATTTCCATTCACTCTCCTGACCCTCTGGGCCTCTCTCCTGTCTCTCCCCATACTCAATCCTGCCCCCTCCTCCCCTCTCCCAGCCAGATTCCTTTTTCCTTCTGCCTATTTTGTTCCCCTTCTAAGTGGGATTCAAGGGGGGGGGTCTTGGAATTCCCAGGGACCTGGGAGAGGGGGGCCCCCAGAAGTCAATATGGGTGACCTTAGTCAAAATGTCCATTAGTGGAGATACGGACATGACTACCTTCAGTAGCCAGACAGGACCCCCCAGTGGAGAGATAAGGGAACCAACCCTTCTACAAACTTTCAACCCAAAATTGGTACGGTCTGAAAGAAATGCAGGGACAAAGATGGAACAGAGACTGAGGGAATGGCTGACCAGTAACCAGCCCACTTGAAACCCATCCCATGGACAGGCACCAAATCCTAACATTATTACTGATGTTATGTTGTGCTTGCATACTGGAGCCAACATAGTTGTCCTCTGAGAGGCTCTACCCAGTAGCTGACTGATACAGATGCAGATACCTACAGCCACACATTGGACAAAGGTAGGGGACCTTTCTGGGAAGACTGAAGGCCCTGAATGTGATGGCAACCCCACAGGAAGACCTACAGTGTCAACTAACCTGTACCTCTGGGAGATCTCAGAGAGTGAACTACCAACCAAAGAGCACACACCAGCTGGTCTGAGGCCCCAGGCACATATGCACCAGGCCTTGCCTGGCCTCAGTGGGAAAGGATGTCCCTAATCCTGTAGAGACTTGATTCATCAGGGTGGAGGAACTTGGGGGACACCCTCTCAGAGGTGACGGGGAGGACCCCTTTGAGGAAGGGACCAGGAAGGGGCAGCATTTGGGATGTAAATAAATAAATTTTAAAGATAAAAAGGGATTCAAATCATTTATATTATAGTATAGGTTAGAGTCACATAAGTACTTAAAACAGTAACTAAAGCATGGTAAGTACTAGGTAACTGGTAAGTGTTATTGCTTCTGACACCTGCAATTAGAAGTCTGTATATCGTGAAATAAGATACTTAGGTTAGCACAGGCTTGCAGGCTGTACTGTTCTATGACATCCAGATAGTGATTTATGATAACTGTGAACATTTTGTCTAGGTTCCACCCTACAGTTACCTGACAACCGCCAGGTGTGCCTGTCTCACTATAAAAGGGGCTGCTTGCCCCTTCTCTCTCTCTCTCTCTCTCTCTCTCTCTCTCTCTCTCTCTCTCTCTCTCTCTCTCTCTCTCCTCTCTCTCCCCTTTCTCTGTTTCTACTACCCTTTCAACTCCCCTCCCTATGATCTGAATCAACTCTATTGTATACTATACCATTGTGTGGCTGGTCCCTCAGGGGGAAGGGATGCCTCAGCACCGGCCTGCAGAGGCACCCCCTTCCTCCACACCTTACCACACCTCTACCCAACATATTCTTTCTCTCTTATTTTTATAAAACACAACAATAGCCACACTCCTGGCTTGGAATGAGTGAGTTTCTTGCTTTGTTTTTGAGATGTTTTTGAGATCCAGGGTGGCCTGGATCTCACTGTGTGATGAATGTGTGCTACCGCGCCCTGTTTGTGAAATGTTGGGGCTCAAACCCAAGGATCTGTGCATGCCAGGAAAGCACTCTACCAACTAAGCTACATCCCTAGTACCAATGTGTAGAAAGCAAAGGAGAACAACAACAAAAAAAACCCCAAAACAAAACAACAAAAACAAGTAGGAGGTTCAGAGAAGCTGGAGGAAGCTTGCAACATATCAAAAGAAAGCTTGCAACATATTATCAAATCAAATGCTACAGTAGCGGTGAGAGAGCCGAGCAAACAAAGGTAACACCATCTAGCCAGGGTTTACCATGGCCAGCAAAAACAGACCCAGAAGCCTCATTGAGCAAGTCAGCCGGATTCTGACTGAGATCATCCCGCTTCCTGTTCCTGGTCAGGCATTTTTATGTCATGAGATAACAGATAGCAGTGTGTGTCAGAAATGGTTTATCTTCCAGCTGTTCCCAAGGACACAGTACACACACACACACACACACACACACACACCCTTAGCTGCTTCTTTTTCCCTTTCTCCCATGTTACAGAGCTGTCAGGACAGAATGTTTAGAGGACCCTTGATGTCAACATGTTGGGGTCTGGGAGGGGAGAACCTTTCCCCCAGGGTCTGCTTTCAATGTAAATAGTACTTGATAATTTTATACATATATTCTACTCAGCTGCGTATCTTCTCTTTGATTTTAAAGATTAGAGAAGATATTCAATTTGTCTTGTGCTCACGCTATCAGTTTCAGACTTTTAGGAGAAGCTCCTAATTGTACTCATACTGGAAGTAATAAATCGTGCCACGAGAAAGATGTTACTGCGGGTGGGCTAAGGGCATCCTGATGGAGCTGTGCCTGTGCCCACAAGAACGATGTGTTATCAAGGATGGGCCAAGGGCATCCTGTTGGTGTTGTGCCTGTGCTTTGGATGGACTTTTGGAAAGGACAGAAGACAGTTTGTTTTCTGCAAAAAATCTAGACGAAAGCCATATGGTACTTTTTTTTTTTTTTTTTTTTTTTTTTTTTTTAGATGTAATCCTTCCAATCCTTGGCATCAGAAAGGATGAAATTTGCCCTGGAAACCTTACCTGTGTTTAAGTTATTTCTAATTAGCTCCAAATTATTTTCCTGGAGGACTTGGACTTGAAAATTCTTTCACTCCCCCTCCCCCTTTTAATGATCTCACTCAGTGGTGTCTGCCTGGAGCATCTACTTATATCTTTCTTATGAGTTTATCCTGACATCATTCGGTCTTAGAACACTTGCCAAATGAGATCCCAAGGTGAGACTAGCATGGGAATGCTTTTTGAGCAGATGTTTCCCAGCGAGGGCCCTGCCTGCTTCAAACCCTGGTGGCTATTCCTCTTGGAAGTGACAGTGGAGGCGCCTGCGTCCTCCCTTCCTCCTCCCGTGGCTCAGAGATAAGCACGAGGAGATGACACCATGAGGTGACACTGTGAAGAGGGGAATTCCAGTCAGCAGCAGCCCCAGCCTCTGCCAGCCTAGGGGTGGCTGAGAAGCCACCAAGAATCACAGGTGCAGGACACCAGGCGGGCTACTAAGACATGTTCCTGCTCTTATGTGTGCCTCTGTTGATGGGAAGGACAGCCAAGTCCCACAGTGTCACCTGTTATGCCCAGACAACTTTAGCATCAATCAGACTCCCTTAGGTGAAAATATCAGATGGGCAAATGTTCCAGCCGGGAACCTGCTCATCCCGGAGTCAAGTTCAGTTCTGTGGCTTGCAGAGGAGAATCAGAGAGGTCAGAGGAGAATCAGAGTAAAACCCAGCGGAGGGTCAGAACATGGTGGGCGTCCCAGACCCTGAGGTAGAATTCGTTCTAGCATTCTCTGGCGGGGGGAGGGGGGAGTATTTCTAGGGCTCCTGGCCATCCTCTGTAGGCCAATGTCTCTGCCTTCATACGTGTGCAGGCATTTACTCTTCTTTCTGGAAACTTGGGAGCTGTGTGCCTCAGAGTCCTTCTTCCCAATTCCCATATTTTGTTTTACATTGAACTCTCAGTCCATCCTAGCTCTTCGTTTACGGCAATTAAGGATCTGTGAAAATGTCCCTAACTCCCAGCAGTGAGGCACCGATTTATGTTGGTTTTTCCAAGGGCAGTGGTGTGCAGGGAGTCTCCTGTGCAAGCTTCCACCATGAGCCTTTATGTGGATTTTCTAGGGAAGGTTAAACACTAGCAAGTAAACCTTAGTACAAACCGGAGCCAGGAAGGAGGAGAAAAACATGGAGATTTACAGGGAGAAGAATTCTGAGAAAAAAAAAATGTCAAAGGGCAAGGTGAGAAGATGATTTGAAGGTTTTCAGTCCCAGGTGAACAACCATGAACGTGTTGAGTTAGGACCTTCAGCTCCTTTATTAAATACACAAAATGAAAGTGTCCTTTCTGGTGACTCAGCTGATAGGTAGTACATCAGCTTTTATGTTTTTCCCTTCCCTTCCCTTCCCTTCCCTTCCCTTCCCTCCCCTCCCCTCCCCTCCCCTCCCCTCCCCTCCCCTCCCCTCCCCTCCCTTCCCTTTTCCCTTTCCCACTTTCCCCCCTCTTTTCCCTTCCCTTCCCTTCTTGCTTTTTTTTTTTTTTTTTTTTTTTTTCTTCTCATGGAGAAACAGGAACATCATGGACACCAAGTCGGGTTCACGAAACAGCTTCTTTAATTCGGGCTTTCCCCCCTTCCATCCTTCTTCCCCAGCAGCTTCTTCTACTCCTTCTTGCAGCTTTCCTTACAACAACTACTCCTACTTAGGGCAAGGGCTACGATACAGCTTCTTCTTTTACTTGTGGCCTTTTTTTCTTACAGCTCTCTCCCCCAGCAGCTTCTTCTTCCACTCCTTCTTGCAGCAAGCTATACCCTAACTCCCGGCAACAACAACTTCTACTATACTCCCGACGACTAACTTCATCTAGCTCCACCCCCACCTCATCCAATCAGAGTTCACACACACTCCAGCTCAGGTCGGTCACCGATAGGCTGATAGGTCCGGATCACGAGGAACAGTCCAGCCTGGCAGGCAGCCCACACATGCAGCCTCACTGAGCATGCTCGGTCAAGGCAGTAAACAAGTGGGTTCACAGGCCTAGCAATGGGTCAGGGTGCCATCTTGGCCCATGCGGCAGCACCCACTTCCCGCATGTATGTATGCATGTATCCATATGTATGTGTGTGAGTATGTATATGTTTGTATGTGAGAGCGAGAGAGTAAGAAAGAGCAAGAGAGAACAAGAGAGCGAGAGAGCACGAGAGAGAAACATCAGGTGCCTAGCTCAATTATTTCTCTATATTTTTTGAGACAGGGTCTCTCACTGAACCTAGAGCTGATTTGGCTTGGTCAACAAGCCCTGGATAATCTTCTTGTTTTCGTTTTCTAAGCAATGGGTTACAGGCACGGGTTGCCACCCAGCTTTGCTTGTGGGTCCTAAGGATGGAAATAAGGCCCTTGGATCCTCATTCTTGCCTGGCAAGCACTTTATTGGCTAGGCTATCTCTTCAGCCTCAGGTTTCTTTCTGTCTGAGTAAGATACATTGAGCTGTTGTTACTGATTCTGACCCTGGTTCACCAGCGGCTGTGCTGATTCTTTCGTTCCCTATTGGACTCCTTCTGTTGGTCTTTGCTCAGAGGGTACCTGCCATGGCCAGTAGTCTCTGATTCTGTGCACATGCCTCTTTTGAAGCCTGTGTACCCAAGCATCACTGCTGTCAGACCATTTGCCCTAGATGGTACAACTCCCAGGAACCAGAAAGGCTATCATTTTCTCTTCACTCATACTGTGTCTTCACATGGGGCCCAGCCTACAGCTAAATCAAACAAAAAGGCATCTTTCTTATTTCCCATGAAAGCTTCACTCCAAATCCAGCTTAATTAAAAAACAAAGTACTTTAAAGTTAGCGTTTCATTTTGAAAAATTCATTCCAAGTATTTTTGTTGTTATTTGTTCTGGGCCAAGGGTGTCGGGTGTTTTAGTCAGACTTTATGTTACTGTGACAAAATTCTGGGAGAAATGTCTAAATGAGGAAAGGTTTACCTGTGCTCCTGGTTTCAGTGGTTTGAGTGCTGTAGTTGTGGGACCATCAGGAGGCAGAATATCGTGAAGGCAGGATGACAGTGGAACATACTTCTTTACTTCATGGCAGCCAGGAAGCAGAGAAACAAGACAGAAGACAGGGAACAGATACCCTTTTTAAAGTCACACCCAAGTGACATGTTCCTTTCAATAATGTCTCATCTTCCAGTTCCTTTTAACTCCCAGGAGCCTGTTTAGAGATATTCAATGGGTTAATCCTCTGATAAAGTGAGCATCCTTATAATAGAGTCATCCTGCACTACCGGCACCAGATGGAGACCAAACCTTCAACATGACCCAAAGCGATGGCACAGATCAAAGGCCTGTTAAACACCTGGCACATGCATGATTTAATTTCATCCTGATTTTTAATAGGAAAGTTATTTGCAGCATTATGTAAACCAAGAATAGAGGTGGCATGACCCAGCAAATTTTCAGTGCAGCTCCCACAGACTCAGAGCCAGTGGTGGCTCACACTGTCAAGCTCAGAGAACTTCATTCTCCTTTGCAGTCAGGAAGGTTCTAACATCTGGTTCATAGTAAAGGTAGTTTTAAGTATCAGAAACTTACAATGTATGCACAGTACAGCTGGCTGGCTGTTCTCATGAATTCTGTATCTACGACGGAGTCAACTAACCATGCATCTGAGACAAGAGATTGGCACTGAACATCTGTATACATTTATTGTTGTTATTCTTGAAATAAAGCACGAGATAACAGATATTTTCATGGTTGTTGCTTTGTACTGAGCACAGGTAATCTGGAGATGACTGACAGCTTGTGGCAGGCAATGCACAGATTCTGTTAGGAACTTGCCACTCAATCTAACAGACTCCAGCGTGTCCTGAAACCTATCCCTCAAGGGTACTAAAGGATGAATGCATTGATAAAAAGATAAGAATGTCTGCTGAGGTTCATGGCAAAAATACACAAAGTTGGGGCACATCTAAGTAGAGCTCTTTCTTTTCTCTCATTAAAAAGGCAACACTATTTGAGTTTTCACTTCTCTCTGCTCCAAGCAGAACAGAAGGAAGGGTCTTAGTGCAGACCATTTTCAGTGAGGAGAACCATTTGTCTTTATTAAAATTCCGGTGTCGAGGATGCAGATTGTATGCACTTTCCCCTCTTGCTCATACTCGTGGAAAATTACCATTCACCCCCACTGAGGGAAAGCAGCTAAACAAGAGAGAATGGAATCTTTACAATTTATCAGATTGCTCTTGAGTGGAGTGGGAGCATGTGGGCCTGCCAGGAGGCATGGGGTCAGCTAAAAGACCAGTCCAGTTGTCGCCCTCATCCTAGAAGCCAGTTAATTATTCTATCTTCCTGACCCTTCTGTTCTTTCTCATTTTATGGATCCTGAGGTTGGAAACACCTTACTATTGATGTGGAAGTTTAAAGTTTTTTGTCTCTCTCTTTGTGACTTTTAAGTGATAGTAGACTTGAGTTGAATAAATCTGGCATCTTTATCAGGAAGTTTGGGAGCTGTTCTGACTCCCGTTTCCACTCTCCTCTTCAGGACCCAAGGAGTGGCGTTTAGGCGGCTGTGCTTGATACTCTTTCCCAGACCTCATTTCTTTCCCTCTATTTTGCTGGCATGCTTATTTAATTTTTTCTTTGATAAATTCTCTTTTATTATGAATAGGTTCATTGAATGTCTTGGTTTGCTTGTCATTTTGTGTTCAGATGTGTAGGGGTGGTTCTGATGCTAAGGTCCTATTCCCCAATTGGTTCTTGATTTATCAGTAAAGAAGCCATGAGCCAATTGCTGGGTGGAAGGAATAGGTGGGACTTCCAGGTCCCTGCAGGCAAGCTGGCAGGTGTGGGAGAGGTAGGAAGGGAAAGTTCGACAGGCTTTGGAGAGAAAAAGCCCACTAGCTAGGTGAGTTCTTGGGTGCAGCAGCCACAGACCGCTTCTACCTGTGGGCTGTTGGGGACGTTGAGCTGTGGGTGAAGGTGGCAGAGCAGCTGAGGCTGCGTGCAGGTTTAGGGTGCTGAGCTAGGTGTTTGGGGAAGGGCATGCTAGCTAGCTGAGTAGATTGGGGGCACCCAGCCATTGTGCCAATAAGGCAAACTGAAATTGAACTACTGTGTGTATTTGTGTTTTTCATCTGTGGATCCAATATTCTCTGGGCAGGGAGCTGGTAGTTTGGTCTGTTCCTGGAGCTTAGGTGGGGTAGCAAAAGCTGTACCTAACACAGATGAATTACTTTCTTGTGTGATCCATGAAATAAAACATGTATATCAAAAGATACGACTACCTATCTGAACTGATCTAGGAAAATTATTTTGTGAAAAGGTAGTTTCTGTCAATAATAACAAGCTATGCATGCCATTCTCATCATGGCTCCCTTGATGTGCTGATGATTTGTTTTTTTTAAATTAAAACATGGCCACCGTAGTGGATATGAAACTTCACAGTGAGTTTAATTTGTTTTTTATTTGAATTATGGAGAGGGGAAGACTCTAGGAATATACTTAGGGCTTACATTGATTCTTAGATAGTCTCAGTTTTATTCCCTCATCTGCTAAGTGCTGTTTTACTGATAGCCACTCCTTACACATTTGCATGTCCTCCTTTCACTGAACTGTAGATCCATCCCATGGGGAACATGTCGTGATTGATTGATGCTGAGCATTGAGAAGGATCCCTATGTAAGTTGACCACTCTGGACCTCAGGCAGGACTCGGAATATAGGTATGTCTCAGTTGGTGCTGGGCTGGATTTCCTGGGCATCAGGATGATGGGAGGGGCTTACTCGGGACAAAGTGTTAGAATGTTGAGTTGGATTGGGGAATCTCTGTTGCCTTCTTTTCCATGTGACTTGGGATATTGTATTAGTTAGGGTGTTACTGCTGTGAACAGACACCACAACCAAGGCAAGTCTTATAAAAAACAACATTTAACTGGGGCTGGCTTACAGATTCAGAGGTTCAGTCCATTACCATCAAGGTGGGAACATGGCAGCATCCAGGCAGGCATGGTGCAGTAGGAGCTGAGAATTCTATGTCTTCATCCAAAGGCTGCTAGTGGAAGACTGACTTCCAGGCAACTAGGGTGAGGATCTTATGCCCACACCCACAGTGACACACCCATTCCAACCAGGTCACACCTATTCCAACAAGGCCACACCTCCAGATGGTGCCACTCCCGGGTCCAAGGATATACAAACCATCACAGATATGTTTCTACTTTATTGAGGTGTTTACTCCCCTCATTCTCTCCATCTTTGAAAATTAGGATGCTGTTTGTTTCCTCCTTTTATTCTGGGATGAACAAGAGTGGTAGGGTCCTAAGAGTGTCTTTATGATGCTTGTGTCTAGGAGGTTTCTTACTGCATTCACTGCACAGCGTTTATGTAACCTTCCGTAGTCACCAGCTAGGTGAGTTCCAGTGGGTGCAGAAATGTCTAGCTTTTATCAACCTGGCTAACATCTTAGGCTGTCCAGAGTTTAAGTGCTACTATTTCTAATAAAGTCACAGATTAACAGGATTCTGAAAATGACTCTTCCCCTTGTAAGTACTTTCAGTTAAAGGCCCCAAGCTGCAGATAAGAGGCAGAAGGTAGTTTTACATTTTGAAGAGAATTCTAGAAAGCAGGAAATCCTGCTTCAAAATATCTTACTAAAATATGATGAGTTATCCTGCTATTCACAGTAAGTGACCAGAAGACTTGAAATTTTAGGATAATCTTTCTGAGGGGAGATGATATAAAGGAATTCAGAGAAGATGCTAAACCATTGAGTTTGTTACTGAATGGGGGTGGGGAGCAGGAAGGGGGAAAGCTGTGTGCTCTGTTCATGTCATGGCAGTTCCAGAGTCCTCAGGCCACTGCTTAGAGCCCCAAGTGTACATGGACTGCTTGCAGGTTTACTCAACTGAAGAAATTCAAAGACACATCTCCAGGTAGAAGTGAGGGCCTTTAGGGAGAAGATGGAACACATTTCCTGGACTTTGTACACACATGGGCTTACCAGAAAAAAGGCTGATAGGATGGTGAGTGATGTAGGGAAATACAGAATGCAGATGGGGTGTTGTTGGTAACATATACATGGGTGCATTCCTATGGGTTAGAGGGCAGATCACCCGATACTGAGTTAATCACTGTTCTGTTACCTTGAAGAGACATTGTGACCAAGGCAATGCTTACAAAAGAAAGCATTTAACTGAGGACTTGCTTATAGTTTCAGAAGACTAGTCTATTGTCATCATGGCAGGGAGCATGGCAGCAGACAGCCACGGTACTGGAGAAGTGCCTGAGTGTTATATCCTCATCCACAAGCAGAAAGAGGAGAGAGAGAGAGAGAGAGAGAGAGAGAGAGAGAGAGAGAGAGAGAGACAGAGACATATAGTGACACAGAGACACACATACTGAGAGAGAGAAAGAGAGAGAGGGGAGAATGAGAGAGAGATAGAGAAGAAGAAGAAGAAGAAGAAGTAGAAGAAGAAGAAGAAGAAGAAGAAGAAGAAGAAGAAGAAGAAGAAGAAGAAGAAGAAGAAGAAGAAGAAGAAGAAGAAGAAGAAGAGAAGATAGAACCTGGCAGGCTTACAAAACCTCAGCCTTGGTGATGCACTACCTCTGACAAGGCCACACCCACCCCATCAAGGCCATACCTCCTTATCCTTCTAATCTTATCAAAGAGTTCCATTCCTTGGTGCCTGAGTATTTAAATAAGTGACCACCACAGAAAACCTTAAAGGAAAACTACAAGTAGAAAATTTCCTGTAGAATTTTGAAAGCCATCCTGTGTAACCCAAGGGGACAGTCCCATGAGAGATCCCTAGGCCCTGGAAGATGGCTCTGAGCCCTGCTTGTTACTGCCTAACTACAATCACTGGGGACAGGAATAGAAGTGTAGCTCAGGGTTGCTCTCTGTTCCAATGCATAACTTGCTGAAGGGCTAACTCAGATTGTGACATGGACTTGACATTTAAGCTTACATTGTCTTAGTAAGCCATGTTTGCAACAGTCATTTGTAGGAAGTTTCCCTTCTCACAATGAACCAGAAAGATCCATTGTCTGTCTGGGATGCCATCATGGGTGAAGATGGAGAACAATCAACCTTGTCTCTAGTTGAACCTCATGAAGGTCAGCCGTTCACCAAGCTTGTGACTTGACAAGCCACAGACAAAGACATCTGGACCAAGATATTAACACACAGTGCATTGCTCTCCTGGAGCTGCAGCTACCAGCAAGGGTGTGAGGACCTGAGTTCAAATTCAGACGCTCCGTATGCTTTAGCACTTGTAGGTCAGTATTGCTCTTTCCTCAGAGCAAAGAATAAGTAAACTGCGATTATAATAATAATGATTATATTCTGTGTTTGATTAACTATATTTAGGCAGTGTGTTAAAAATCTTGTCTTAATCCTCACAGCTTTCGAATGTTTTCATTATACTTATTTCTCCATTAATTCATTCTGAGGTTGTTTATTTTTATGTGTGTGGTATTTGTGTATGTGTGTTGAGGTCCAGGAATGCATGCTACTCACGTTGGGTCATCCTGGTTTCAAGGGCTCCTTTAGATGGTGACATTTGTACTGAGTTTGTCTGTGATGGCCTTGATAAGTTTAGAAGAGTTTTGCAATGTGTTTTCCAATTTAGGCTTATCTGATTTTTTTTTTTTTTGGTAAAGTTTGGGTTTTGGGGGTTTTTACAAGGAAGACAGTTCGGAGGGAAATGCCAGTCTGTTCACGTCATGTCAGGCACACAAACTATTAAAATGAGTTTTCACTGCCACTGTTAACCTTGGTCACCTGGCTGAGGAAGCGTCTGTCAGTCTCCATTGCACTGCAGAAGATTTTGCCTCCCACACTGTACCTCCCAGAAGGAAGTGCTAAACTCAGGGAGCTGGGCACATCTTGGTACTTCCTTTGGTGGGAATATGTTATGTACATTTTTTTTATTTTTAAAAACATTTATTTTACTTATTTTAAAAATTATATGCATATGTCTGTGTCTCGGGTATATTCTTATAGGTGGACACAGAGACCTGAAGAGGGTGTCAGATTATAGGTGGCTGTGAACTACCTGATATATGTGCTGGGAACTGAACTTGGATCCTCTGCAAGAGCAGTGTATGCTTTTAACCGTAAACCATTTCTCTGGGTTCTGGAATTAAAAAAAATCCACTTATTTGTGTGTGTGTGTGTCTGTGTATGTGTGGTGTGTTTTGTATATGAACCTATTTCTGTTTGGAGATCAACCGACAGTTTATATCATTTTTCTCCTTCCATCCTGTGGCTTATGGCAAACTAAATCAGGATGTCAGAATTAGTAATGGGCATGTTTATCCGCTGAGCCATCTTACCCATAATAGAACTATTTTGCATGGGGATTTATTTGTATATACTCCTTAGTTTATATATCTATGAATTCAGTCATTCATCTATATCAATGTAGTGAATTGAATGATAGTTTCTCCAAAAGACATGTCCATATCATAACACACATCTTCTTGCTTTCCCCTTCCTTCCTTCCTTCCTTCCTTCCTTCCTTCCTTCCTTCCTTCCTTCCTTCCTTCCTTCCTTCTTTCCTTCTTTCCTTCCTTCTTTCCTTCCCTCCTTCCTTCCTTCCTTCTGCATTTTTGAGACAAGGTCCCATCGTGTAGTCTCAGTTGGTATGGAAATCTCCACGTAGACCAGGCTGACCTTGGATCTTCTTGCCTCTGCTCCCCAAGTTCTATGATTATAGGTATGCACACTCGTGCTTGTTTTTCTCATATCACAGCTTATATGGTGTGTGAATATGAACTAATTTGGGGGAAAAGGTCATGTAACAAAAATCTCAAATATGAGGTCATCCTAAATTGCCCAAAATGTAAGGACAAGTGCCCATTCTAGAGACAGAAAAGGAGAAGATGCATAGAGATGAGGAAGATGGAGGCGGAGCTTGGAGTGATGCCACTAAAAACCAACGGGTACCTGCAGCCTCCAGAACTGGAGGAGAGAAGGGTGGGCTTTCCTCTAGAGTCTTGGAGGCAGTGCAGTGCAGTGCAGTGCAGTGCAGCCGACATGAATTTGGACTTCTGCCTTCAAAACTATGAGATTAAACCCGACTTAAGGTGTTCAGTTTGAGGGATGTCTCATCTTGAAGCAGCCATAGGAAATGAACACAGTTAAGCGGGGGTTATGGACATTTTCTTCCTTACTTTGCTCTAGAATCCAGCTCTGTATCAATAATATTAATGCTCCATTGGCCCAGCACTGTTCATTGGGGCCCCTGTTATTGGCAGCTGTGCATTTTCACTGTTTTCCCCGTCTCTCACCCTGGCCTATGTGGCTGGTCCTCTCCTTCGGAGTACCTTGACTTTGGAGTATGCTTAAAGCCCCAAAGATGCACACTTGGTCAACAGCCTGTGGTGCTATTAAAAGGGAATAGAACCTTCTGGAGGTGGGGCTGGGTGGAAGGAAGTTGGGTTTTTGGCAGCATGCCCTTGAAAGTGATGTTAGAACCTCAGTCCTTTCTTTTCACCTTCTCTCCCTTGCCCAGCTCCCATGAGGCAAAAGAACTCTGCTCTCCCATTATGTGCTGTGCCACCAAAGGCCCAAAGCAATATGACCAAGTGACCATGGACTCTCTACCTCCCAAACTGTGACCCAAAGTAAACCTGTTCTTTAATTTGATTACCTCAGGTATTTCATCACAACCACAGAAACTAACCAGCCCACTCACTTCATATGTGCACTTCCAAGCTCAAGGCCTTTGGTATGTTTGCTTGGATCTCAGTAACCTCCTATTCAGAAACTTGAAAGTGGCCTTCAGTGCTTTATTCTTCTTGAATGATTCTGCCGTCTACAAGCATCCCTAGGAGTTTAGAAGTGTAATTCAGGATGCTTGCCGGAAGAGGACACACTCAAGCAGGACGTGCTCTATGCCCTTAAACTTCTACATGTTTTAACAATGTACCTATATAACACTAAAGGCAGCCAACAGAGAAGCAAACACCCCTTTGGACTGCTCCTTGCTTGGTCTCCTTAATCGGCATGTTCTCATGCAAAGGGAAGTTAAAGAATAATGTTCTGCAAGGAAATCTACATTTTAGGGAGTTAGATGTGTGCACAGGTCAACTTTGGTATCTCTCTAGTTCTCTAGAGGAATTTCCTTGAAGACGATAAGGATACAGATTGAAGTTGCTCTCTCTCTCTCTCTCTCTCTCTCTCTCTCTCTCTCTCTCTCTCTCTTTCGAGACAGGGTTTCTCTGTATAGTCCTGGCTGTCCTGGAACTCACTTTGTAGACCAGGCTGGCCTCGAACTCAGAAATTTGCCTGCCTCTGCCTCCCTAGTGCTGGGATTAAAGGCGTGCACCACCACGCCCGGCAAGATGAAGAAACAAAAGTATTTGGGAAGCAGCTTTAAATATGAGGGCCCTTTGGTAAAGTTGCTGTGCCTCTTGTAGAACAAAGATCTTCATTTCCTTCTTGGCAGAATGGGTTGTTCTAGGAACTGAAAGAGATGTGACCTGTGGAGATGCTTGTGACAGGCAAGGCTCAATCGCCAAACTTGCGGGTTTAAGTTACCTGTCTATTGTTGTGAAGACACACCAAACTGAGGCAAGTTATAGAAGACAATATTTAAATGAACACTTGCTTATAGTTTCAGAGGGGGAGTCTATGACCATTCTGATGTATTTATTATGTATGTGGAGTGTGGTGGCAGGTAGGCATGGTGTTGGAGCAGTAGCTAGGAGTGTGAGTCTTTTTATCTACAGGCAGCAGGGGGTGGTGGAGAGAGAGAGACAGAGACAGAGAGAGACACACAGAGAGAGACAGAGAGAGACAGAGACAGAGAGAGACACACAGAGAGAGACAGAGAGAGGCAGAGAAAGGCAGAGACAAGGAGAGAGACAGAGAGACAAAGAGGAAGAGACAGAGACAGAGAGGTAGTGCCAGAGGCAGAGGCAGAGACAGAAACTGAGCCTTTTGAAACCTGAAAGCCTACCTCAGTGACCTCCACCAAGGCTACACCTCCTAATCCTTCCTACACAGCCTACTAGCTGGGCACTAAACATTCAAACACGTGAGCCTTTCTCATCAAAGCTCAGTTCTGAGCCATTCAGCACTTCCTGTCTGCTTCTCATCTTGCAGTCTCATGACCTACCTTCTTATCCTCCCCCTTTCTCCGTCCCTCCTTCAGCCTCCCTCTACCCGACCCAGCCACCACGAATGGTGCATTTTTATTTTCCTTGATATCCTTTATTTATAGTTTATATTACCTTCTAACATTGAACATCCTAATCCAGACCAATATTATCTTATTTCTTCAGTATTGAAAATTTTCCATCTAATTACCCGTGCTTGGCCTCTCCATTTTACTCCCCTTTGTGAACCAATACATAACCACGTTTCCTAGCCACAGTCTGATGTTTCCCAGCTCATTGTCTTTAAGGTTCTTTACATGGCTAAAGAAGTTCCACCGTCTTCACTGTAGTGTCTCCCCACTCTCAGATCTCAAGCAAAGTAGTTACATCTCTCAATGATTGATATAACTCCAAGGTGGCCTACATGGTTGAAGAGATGGCTCAGGAGATAAAATACTTGCTGTGTATGCATAAGGATAGGAGTTAAGGTCCTCAGAACGTACATAAAAAAATTTGGTGTGGTGGCCTGCCTAGCATCCTAGTGGACGGGAGATGGGGACAGGGTGTTACTGATCAAGCTGGCCAGCCAGAGCAGCTGAATCTGTGCACTGTTAGGTACAGCAAGAGTTCCTTTCTGGGAAGACACCCAATGCCAGTTGTCCTTGAGGATGGGTGTGTGTGTGAAAGGGGAGTTGGCAAGGTGAGGAAGCTATCACCCTGTCACCTCAAACTCTTATTAGAGTTTATTCTAAAGCCAAAGCACTTAAAAAATACACGGGTGGAAAATTGGGTAGAGCAGGCAGAAGATTCTCAACTATGGACCAACACTCTTAGCTTTTCCATTTGTAGAGAAGAGGACTTTGTTAATACATCCCAAGTTGTTTGATTGTTTTGTTTTTTTTTTTCAGATCGGTTTATCAGGATGCTAGGTTTGATATAGAGGTTGGCAAGGGATGGCTCTTGCGAAGCTAAAGATAGTCCCCCAAAAACCACACTCCAGGGCAAGCCCCATGCCCAGGAGTAGTTTGGCCAACAAAAAAATAAGCTCAATGATATTTTTGTGGAATTTTCATTTTGTTTTGTCCTTTTGAGCCTTACTGCTTTTTTTGTTTGTTTTGATTTTCCTTTTGTTGTTGTTTTGGATTTTTTAGAGCAAGAGAGAGAAAGAAAGAAGATGAAGTTGGGGAGGATCTGAGAAGAGTTGGAGGGGGAAACATAATCAAAATATATGTGCACATGGAGGGCTGGAGAGATGGCTCAGCTGTTAAGAGCACCGACTGCTCATCCAGAGGACCCAGGTTCAATTCCCAGCACCCACATGACAGCTCAAAATTGTAACTCCAGTTCTAGGGAGTCTGCCACCCTCATACAGACATGCCTGCAAGCCAATACACAATACACATAAAAAGAGATGTTATTTTAAGTAAAAAAGAAAGATAGCCCCAAGCAAATTGTAATTAACAACATTTTGTCACCCTCAAAAGATAGCTTCTTTTTAGGGATTCCGGTTCACACCATCTCCACATGCTTGTACACAGTGCACCTGCACACACATGTGCCTACACACCCTACACCTATACCCATGCTAAGAAAAGGATCTTTCTTCAAGAGCTGAGTACCGGGACAGGACCGATGTGTATTTGTGCCTCTTGTAATTCCCTCCCATTTCCCCTCAAATTCTTTCTCATACTTTCACTGCCTCATGCTAAGTAGGGATGACTCTCTTTAAAGGTCCCCATGCTGTCCCAGGGTCACGCGATGACCTCTCTGATTCTGGTGTACATTTTGATGATTGCTGTGTTTTCAAAGCTGATTCACAAAAAATGTAGGATGGTTCTGTTTCTTGAACTCTGAAGCACACACCATGGTCTCCTAGGTCTTGCAACTTCAAGAGTCTTTCAATCCGTGGGTCTGTGGTGGAACGGGATAATTTGCATTGTTAACAACACAAGACCAGAGGAGATTCGGATTCTACAGGTCTGGGGTCCACAGTGAAAGAGAAGCCATAGTTCTCAGAATCACAAAGAGGGCTGGCTAAAAGTGAAGGCTCTGGGCGCCGACTTGAGTCAGTTGAGGAAGGAGCATGGCAAAGCCCTCTTACCAATCCCATGACTTCATGACAGGGGGTCATTAGCTGCAGAAAGTGAAGGCATTTTGACTCTGAGAATAAAGGAATCCTTTAGGTTGGAACCCCTGCAACAGCTTTGGGCTTCTCAGCTTTGAGCATCCTACCGACTGCTTCAGTTAGAGCTCTCCTTCTAGGTCGCTTCTTTTCCTTCCTTGTCTCCAACATAGCTTTTTCCACAGGAGGTCGATTCCCAAGATACATATTTTGTGTTTCAACCAGTTAGAAAAACAATTCCCACCTATTTTGATATACTGTGTAAGTCAGAATTAAATTGTGACTGGGGAGGCAGAGGCTGTGGTCTAGCTCTGTTAAAAAAAAAAAAAAAAAAAGCCCAGGTTGTTTGAAATTCCCAGGACTGAATTCCTCTCTCCTTGATGTAGGCATATTAAGGCTAAGCCTCATTTTTCTCTGTTGCTTGAGGTGAGAATTGAACATCTTTGGGCGGTGTTTAAGGGGTCTTCTGATTGCCAAGTCCAAATCAAGCCACTTTTCGCTTTCTCCTCACGTTGTTTCTTGGAAATGACAAACTTTAAAAAGTGAATCTAAATGTCACTTTCATTTGAGGCTGGGGAATAAAGGAGATTGCGGGACTCCCAGGCACAGAGTACGTGACAACGATTCTTTTGCTTGTGTCTTGTCTGATTGCTTCATGCTGCCGTGACGGACAGTGTGTGGGCAGACTCTCTGTGCACTTACGGGGACCCTGTGCCTGCTACGCAGGAGCCTGCAGAATTATATTCCTGGGGAACATCAGAAAACTCTCAAGTTCAGATTTACATCAGTTTTTTTTTTTAAATTAATTTCAGTAAATACTTACCTATTTGGGCAACTGATAAAGTAATTGTTTCTGAGAATTAGATTTTTAATTTAATTTCAAATAGTTGAAATTTAAGCTCTAGGAAAAAAAAAGTGTTTAAAGTTCAGACTGCAGGCTCAACAAGTGAGTGGTGAAGGGGCAGGTTAGTTCAGTGGTTCCTCTCTGTACGATATGATATGTTAAAAACAACGATGAGACTACATAAGAGAAAATAATGCAAGCATTTCTGTTATAGAGAGCCCACCAGGAAAGACCACCCAGACAGCCTATAGCCAACTGAAAGTCTTTATTCTGCTTGGATGCAACTATACTTAAGTATTGGGAACCCAAGTGCATGGCTGGGCATTTAGAATATGGAGCTTTTAAAGGCAAAAATTACATCCCAGTGTCTCACTAGGCAGCTGTAGGGGCTTGAACTTAATAATCAGCCCCTATGTAAAGATCTGGGCAAGGTGCCGTGTGCTTATAATCTCTGTGTTAGCAAAGCAGAGACAGGGAGATCCCGACTCCACTGCAGAGCAGCCTGTGTTTAATATGGTGGACAGCTCCCGAGGAAGGACATCTAGCTTGACCTCTCTCTCCAGTATGCACGTGCACGTGTACAACACACACACACACACACACATACATGGACCAAACCATATACCACACATCACACACTGAACACAAACACAGCACACCCACACTATACCACACATAGCACAGACATATACACATATATACACACACACCATATATACAACACACATATACACACCACACATACATAGCATGCACACACATACCGCGCATACCACACACACACATGCACAAACACATACACGCATGCATACAAACATATGCACAGCACACAACATACCATATTTCCAGCACACTACACACACACACACACACACACTTACATACATACTTTTCTCACCACATACAAAGAACTACATGGCTTGGTGGGACAGGCCTGTAACAGGTATTCGTGAAGCCAAGACAAGGTTGTAAGTTCAAGGACATCTTGGGCTTCAGGGTAAATTCAAGACCAGCCTATCTCAAATAAGCACCGAAAGAGGGCGTAAGATGTAGCTCAGTGGCAGAGCAGTTGCCTTGCGCTTAAGAACCTGAATTCAGACCTCAGCTCTGCAAAATGACCAAATAACACCCCCAGGCAATATAAATGAATTGGCTTCTTCTGGAAAATTTTCTAGGGGTCACACCTACCATTTGACATTTTCCTTGAAACCTCATTTGGGTTACTTGTGACTAGAAAGGCGGCTGGAAGGAGTGGTGGGCCCTTTGTTTTATTCTTAAAATTTCACAGATTCTGCCTCTTCTAGGTGCTCCGAGGGAAGCCAAGTCTTGCCCAGGCAAGGCTCCTCCAAACACGTATTCTGTAAAAAAAAGAAACGTAATGGTTTGCCTTGCAATGTTCTCTTCTTCAGGGGAGCTCTCAGGGAATCATTCCTGGAGCTCTTGGAGGCCTGTCATCTTCTCTGGGCAGCCTTCCAGCCAGGGCAGGTATTTGAAAAGTTTACCTTCAAGCCTTTGTGCATTAGTGGTTTTTCCTGCAGAGTCTGCCTGCATCCAAGCTGCTTCCTGAATAGCGTGATTGCTGGAACGTGATTGTTATGAATGACAGGGATTCGGACAGTCTTCTCAGTTTGCAAAGTGCTTTGCAATGATGTTCACTTAGCCCTGATTAGGCGGTAGTGCCTAATTGGCCAGGCCTCAGAAGCCTGGCTTGGTATGCTTGCTCTCTGGAGTGGGATGCTGAATTCCCTCCCCAGCCTGGCTGAGTGAGTGTGGGCTCACTCACCATCAGTCCCAGCAGGCTCAAATCTTATTCTCTGGCCCCTAGTGAAAGGAGACTGGAGGGCAAAGCAGACAAAGGCAGACTTGATCTTGGGCTGCATTCTGTCCTTCAGCATCAGTTCACCAACCCCTGTAGAGGACTGGGCTACCTTTTGCTTTGCTGAGCAGCAAGGATTTGTCTGTTTCCTTTCAATCTCGCAGGTGGCAGCCATACTTAGAAGCATTATGAAAGGCATCTAACAAAGGCGAATGGAGAGTTGTCATGAGTGTCCTTCAGTGGCGGTACTTATAGGTAAGTTACCATGGGAATGGTTTTATCTGCAAGGTGTGCTGTGTGATGAACGTCTACATTTAAAATAATTGCAGATAAAACCATTCCTGTTGTAACTTACCTAGTGGAATTGCTAGTATTTCATAACCCAGCTAAGCAATGGAGCACACAAAGTTGCCGGCCTCAAAAAGGATAGTTTGAGTTTCTTTTCAAATATGAGAAAGATATACAGTGTGACCACATTGGGATGAACTGGAGCCTGGGGTGTTCTTCGTGGAAGCGGGCATGATGCTGAGATTTTTGTAGCCCAAGGTAAAAGCCATAGCTTTGGATGACGTCACTTGCTGTCTGGTTTAGGACATTGTTGAAATCTTTTCTAGGTCCTGGCCTCTTCTTACTGGAGAATTGAAGCAAAGATCCCCACACTTCTCAGCGGGCCTTTGCAGCTGGGGTGAGCATCTGTACTTCCTACTTTCACCAGGCACTAGGCATCCTGCAGCCCTTTACTTCCAGGGACCAGAGTACCTTCATCATTTCAACGTGGGTGGAATGGAAGGAACCCGGGTTGGCCTCCCTGTCATCCTGAGTGAGGAGACTCCAAATAGGCTAGAAAAGCACAGGCAAGTGAGGCCACCATGTTCTCATGGGATGGCATTGACCACTCAAGAGCGATGGTATGTTTGTCCTAGAGGAATATACTTCATTATACAGTATTATTTATCCCCTAAGGATGTAGCCAGCTCCAAGAAAGGGGACATACATCTCAAAGGAACAATAGTTCACCATCTGAAGCCCCTCTATTCCGGAGACTGCCCATGATTAATGGCACTAGGGCCTGTTTCCCTGCTTCCCATGAAGGGGCCTCAGTTTCCAGTTTTGTTTTTTTTTCTTTAAGATCCTGTTTTCAAATAGCCAGGCAATGGACGTTTGACCGAAGCTCAGCCTGGACTTTCGCTTTGGGGCCGTATACAAAGAGGCAGGGAACACTTGAGAATTCTCTCTAGGGTCAGCAGGTGGGGTTTGTATTGGGCTGGTTTTCATTGTTAGGTTGTAATTGAGGTTCTGGTCTCTGTTGCCTTTTTTTGTGCTTTGTTGACCAACCCTTGCCTGAATCTGATTGTCTACCCCACATCTTTCTAATAAATTACCTCTGTCTTCAAATTTCCAGAGTTGGTTTGTATGACCCAGAATCTTACTCAGTGTAATTGCACTGGGTACTAGGACACCAACTCCAAAGGTTAGTAGATACTGTTTAGCCCAATGCTTCCTTTATGTAAAAGGATCTTTTGTTAGTTTAAAAATAGTATTCAAATGAGTGGAGCTCAATGTGACATTTTCCTATGTTTTCTTTTTGTTGATTCTTTCCTCTTCCCCTCCCCATGCCTGCTCTCTGCTGCTCCCCTCCCCCATCTATTCTCTTTCCATCCACTTTGAGGTCTCATGAATTTTAGCCTCCTTCCTTTCCTTGTTCTATAGCCATTACAATCACTTTCTTATTTCTCATGGGACTCTTTCCTAGTTTCATGACCCATATTCCATACACATATAGGTACATACAGACACACAGACACACATACACAAACACACACAGAGACACACACAGACACAAATATAGATGCACACACACACACACACACACATATACACACATACACCGGCACACACAGACACAGAAACATACAGACATACACAGGCATACACAGAGACACACACACACACACAGACAAACAGATACACACACAGAGTCTCACACACAGATACACATACAGACATAACACAGACACACATACACAGATACAAAGACACACACAGACACACATACAAACAGATACACACACACAGACACAGAGACACACACATAGATACACACAGACATACATACAGACACACACAGACACACAGATACACACAGATACACACACAGACACACAGACACACATATAGATACAGACATACACACAGACACACAAATACACACACAGACACACAAATACACACATAGACACAAACACAGATACAAATACAGACATACACATAGACAGAAACACAGATAAACAGATATACAGAATCTCACACACAGATACACATACAGACATAACACAGACAAACATACACAGATATACAAACACACACATATACAAACACACAGAGACACAGATATACACATATACAGGCATACACAGACACACATATATATAGACACACACAGACACAAATACACACATACAGGCACACCCAGCCACACACAGATACAGACACACAGGCATACATACAGACATACACACACACACACATATACAGGCACACACAGACACAGATACACACATACAGGCACACAGACACACACAACATAGACACAGACACATACACACACAGAGATATACATACAGACATACACAGACAAAGACACAGACACACACACTACATATAACAATCAAAGTATAGGATCCATGAAAGAAAATATATAGTATTTGTCTTTCTGAGTCTGGTCTATTCCCCATACCATAATACTCTGTAGCTATCTATTTCTCTGCAAAGGCTATGAGTTTGTTCCTCTTTGTGGCTGAGTAAAATTCTGTTGTGCCAAGACATAGTTTCTTTCTTTAAATAATCACTGTGCTAATGTGCAAATTAAAGTCTGGAAGGGAGGCATTGTCCAAAGCTACACTTTCCAAACTTCAGGAAGTAGATAGTTTCTGGTGATGAGATGATTTCCTGTAGTAGCTATCACTTTTGAAAGGGCTGGGTTGGGCTGGGCTGGGCCAGGCTAGAACAGGGCAGGTCAGGGCGAGACAGGAGGGGTGGGCGATAGAAAGAGCACAGGAAGTAGTGGAGATAAGGTGTCAGTCCAGAAAGCTTTCCTTCAGTTACGTATATCAGATTATTAAGAATGTACACATTCCTCTTGCTTAAAAGACATTTAAGGCTCTATTCTCTGTAATCTTTCTATCCAGTGCCTCCTTTTTAACCGTATGAGAAAGTTGTCTGTGCTCTGGTGAGCAAAAGCTTGTGTCAACTGATGTACGTGGTCCCCAGTCAAGTGTCTGAAGCACAGAGACCGTAGGCCACCCTGGCTCTGATAGTCATGCTTTGTGCGCTGTGGTGAGTCCCCATGGTACAAGCTTCCCTCCAGAAGTACGCGTTTCTCACGCAGTAGGCTCTGCTAAGGACTTCCTCGGACATTTCAGTCGAGGTTGCCTGTGAATTCATGCTGTGAGGAGAGACAGCCTATAAATCTTCCTCGCTTTAGGAGGGAAAAATAATAACTTCTCACGGAGGGTTATCCAGGAAATATTCCCACCATCACCTCAGGAAAGGCAGCCTTTGGTTTGGCTTATTCCCAAATGTTCAGCCAGACTTGCAGTTAAAGACCACGTTGCTTTGTAAGGAGTTTTTTTTTTTTTTTTTTTTTTTTTTTGGCTTCATGCATATTTATGAAATGGGTTCTATTTATTTATCATTTTGGGGAACTGTTTTCACAATGCTCACTTCATGTAACAGATTCCCATTAAGTGAATAGATATTATTTCTATCCACGTGGCACAACTCCCTGTGCTGGGCTTTAGGGGCAGGCAGCGTATCTACTGTATTGCATTTGTTACATAGGGCTCCTTATGGATGCATACCGACGCACATATGCAAATGCTTATTTAAGGTAATACAACTGTATTAAAGCATATCAGCAACCCAGAATTATGTTGATAATTAACACACAATCGAAATAATGTAATAACAAAGTGAGCTCCCCGAATAAATAGGGCATTTATTCCATCCCTGTTTACAGCAGCAGGTTACTAGTGCTTAGGCTCTTTGAGGCAAGCCGACGCTGGCGTGCGTTCTCCCCTCCGGGGATTTTCTATTTAATTGGGGCAACTTAGAGTTTCATTGGAAGCCTAGGTTCTAATGATAATGATGGGTTTCTAGCCAACCCACCATCTGAGCTCCTGGCTGAATGACATGCTCCTGGAAAGCCTTTGGAAGAAAGCATGTGGAGGCAGACAGCCGGTGTCTTGGAGACCCTTCAGTTCAATACCGTGTTGAAGCACATGGTGCTTGTCTTCTGTAGTCCCATGGCACTGGCTTCTCCAGAGCCGTCATGACGAGGACGATGTGCCACCACCACACCTGACTCTGTATTCACGTCTGCAGCCCAATTGAAATGAAATTAAACAAGCGGATGAACTTACTTATTTTTGTAGTGCTAAGGATCAAATTCAGTACTTGACAGGTTCTACATACTCTAGGTAGTTCTAGGCCTCTAAGCCTGCCTTCTAATTTATTTTCATAATGCCCTTGAATGGATGACAGTAAGACCTTGATGAGCTGAGTCCTAAGAGAGAGTAGCAGTAGAGATTCAGAACATCTTGTCCTGGACCAATGCACACTCTGATTTGCTTCGGCTCACTGGGAGTCCAAAGAGGTGAACTTTTTTTCCCATTTTTTATTAGATTTTTTTCATTTACATTTCAAACGCTATCCCGGAAGTCCCTTATACACTGCCCCCGCCCTGCTCCCATACCCACCCACTCCCGCTTCTTGGCCCTGGCATTCCCCTGTTCTGGGGCATATAAAGTTTGCAATACCAAGGGGCCTCTCTTCCCAGTGATGGCCGATTAGGCCATCTTCTGCTACATATGCAGCTAGAGACATGAGCTCTGGGGGTACTGGTTAGTTCATAATGTTGTTCCACCTATAGGGTTGCAGACCCCTTCAGCTCCTTGTGTACTTTCTCTAGCTCCTCCATTGGGGGGCCCTGTGTTCCATTCAATAGATGACTGTGAGCATCCACTTCTGTATTTGCCAGGCACTGGCCTAGCCTCACAAGAGACAGCTATATCAGGGTCCTTTCAGCAAAATCTTGCTGGCATATGCAATAGTGTCTGAGTTTGGTGGCTGATTATGGGATGGATCCCCGGGTGGCATAGTCTCTGGATGGTCCATCCTTTTGTCTCAGCTCCAAACTTTGTCTCTGTAACTCCTTCCATTGGTATTTTGTTCCCTATTCTAAGGAGGAATGAAGTATCCATACATTGGTCTTCCTTCTTCTTGATTTTCTTGTGTTTTGCAAATTGTATCTTGGGTATTCTAAGTTTCTGGGCTAATATCCACCTATCAGTGAGTGCATATCTAGTGACTTCTTTTGTGATTGGGTTACCTCACTCAGGATGATGCCCTCCAGGTCCGTCCATTTGCCTAGGAATTTCATAAATTCATTCTTTTTAATAGCTGAGTACATTGTATGAATGCACCACATTTTCTGTATCCATTCCTCTGTTAAAGGACATCTGGGTTCTTTCCAACTTCTGGCTATTATAAATAGGGCTGCTATGAACATAGTGGAGCATGTGTCCTTATTACCAGTTGGAACATCTTCTGGGTATATGCCCAGGAGAGGTATTTCTGGATCTTCCAGTAGTACTATGTCCAATTTTCTGAGGAATCGCTAGACTGATTTCCAGAGTGGTTGTCCAAGCTTGCAATCCCACCAGCAATGGAGGAGTGTTCCTCAAAGAGGTGAACTTTTAAACAGTTTATATGTGAAACACACCCAGACAACTGCCTCTCCATACCTCTTCTGCCTCCTCTGGATTATCCAAAGGTGCTCATGCTGTGCCTCATTGGTTTTGATTAAACAAACAATAAAAACAGTGAAAGGCAGATGTACCGATGACATTAACTTGGGGATATCTCCCACTGTTTTAGGGCATGATCAGGACAGAGGCTGTGTCCCTATTGATACAACCTCCTTTCTCTCATGGCATTCTTAGTGCTGGAGGCATCAACATGAATGTTCTTTTCTTGTCAAGGACAACTGAGTCAAGAGCTAAGGATCTGTGTGTCCTTTGAGCTCTCTATAGTCCCTCCTCCATCCTATGTCCTGTATCCCCTGCCACTCTGTGCCCTGTGCTCACCATGATGCCGGCTCCACTCTGTCCTTGTAAGGTTCAAGCACCCATGGGGAATATATACCTCCATGACTTCAGAGCTATATACGTTGCTCCTATGTGAACGTCATCTACTGTTCTCATAGCATGTAATATTACTTTTCTTTTGATTCATATCATCAACTTAACATAAATTAAGGCAAAAAGTTTACAACTTGGTGGTAGAGCACACGCCAAGCGTGCATTGAGACTCCGAGCTCAGTACCACAAAACAAAATAAAATAAAACCTGCATAAAAGCACGGATTATTGTTAGCATACAAACGGTATGAAAAGAGGCCATGGTGGGAGATTCCCAGAGAAGCATTAGGGAATGATCTTCAGGCAGGCCCTGGTGAGGGTGGGCAGGATTGGTACTCAAAGACGATCAATATAAATTATACATAGCTGCCCCAAACTAGTTAGAACCCAGTATTTTAATTATTCTTTTGCTCATGTCTCTACAGTTGAAGAAGGGTAGGGGTGGTGCAGAAATATCTGCCCATTGAGCCCTAGGTCCGCACGTCAGCCATCCATCTCCTGGGCCGATGTTCAGTTTGGTATCTGGAACTGTCGTTTATGTCTAAAGGTTCTTTTCATTCCTGTCCATAATGGACACTCTCTTTGAAAGACAGTCTTCTAACGTTTGGGAGTGGGAAGACAGTGTCTGCCTGTATGGTAATCCCCCAACATCAAGGAGGCTCCCCAGGGAGAGTTTTGGATGATGCCCCATATAAAGAGGTGAGGCGCTGGTTGAGAGGGTTTCAAACTCCTGAATCACTGCTGTGTCATCGTTTACAGCGCGCTGTCTCCATTACGAGGCAAGCACGAGGGTGTGTGAACTTATGTACAGTTTATAAGATCAAAATCTGGATACATTTGCCAATAGCTTTATTCAGGGTGGATCAAAGTGAAAGACAAAGGCCCAGGGACTGAAAGAAAAATGAGATTAGGATGTCATCACGGGCCCAGCTTTTAGCTGCACATCAAAGGTGTTTGGTTTAGTTAGCTCACTTTAAGAACATGCTTAAGCGGGCTGTTGCATAATTTATTTCCCAGAGTGAGGATTTTGAATACTGATAAACTAGAGACCCTGTGAGTGAGAAAATTAATCTTATATTTTGGCTATTCATCTTTTAATTTTTTTCCTTTAAGATAGGTCTCACTATGTAGCCCAGGCTGGTCTTAGTTAGATTCTCAATCCTCCTGCCTCTACTTTCTGTGTGCTGGGACAATCGGGGTGTGCCAGTATGCATGGCTTCTGGTATTCCTTTTGAGGTTAAAAAAATTTCAAAGATAAGAGGAGACATTTCAGTGGGTAACATGCTTGGGTGTGGACACACACACATACACACACACATATACACACACCTTTCAAAGTGAGTCCAAGTATTCTGGATAGATAATTTACCTCTTATTATTATTTGTATATTCTAATATTTGGTAGAAAACCCCAGATAAGTCTCAACTACAACCATATTTCAGAGGAAGAGGCAAGACCTTTTGTCATCTACAAAGGAGACTGGCAGATCTTCTTACTTCCATCTCTGGCACTTGTCTCAGGGTGGGAGGAGGTCTGGGAAAGGAACCTGAAGATTACAGGCATGAACTGTTTGAGAAAGTCCGGATGCTCCATGCCACCATTCAGCCTAGTGCCACCTCCCATTCCTGTGCCTCACCTCCCCATGTGGAGCAGCTTGCCTCCCTCAGGGTTGTGAGGGGCTCGTGAGCTCAGCTTGAGCTGAGAGTGCTGCAGTTTATGGTGGATGTCTTTGAGGACATCATGGGGGAGAGGATTGCTGTGGTGCTGAGGGTACAGCGGAGTCAGGAGGTGATGAACTCTCTCTCACAGTGGGTAAAGAGTCCCTGTCGTTTGGCGGTCAGACGAAAGCCACATGCCAGGATGCTAGATAATGGTCGTTCTAGGCAACAAGCAAGAGGTCTTCTCAAAGGAACAAGTAAGACCAAGAGGAAGGAAGGGCTTTCAAGCTGAGCTCACGAGCCCGTCACAACCCTGAGGAAGGCAAGCTGCTCCACATGGGGAGGTGAGGCACAGGAATGGGAGGTGACACTAGGCTGAATGGTGGCATGGAGCATCCGGACTTTCTCAAACAGTCCCTCAGGCACTGAAAGGAGGGAGCCTAAATAAGCTCTTAGGAAAAGAGATACATTTACCTTCATAAAGGCAGCTAATGGCAAGAGGTTCAAAGATGCAACAAAGTAACTCTCAGCAGAGCTGGCATCAAACACAGCCAGAATGGAAGCTGGACCACACTGTGCCGTCACGCCCATGCCTTCTTCAGTTCCATTGCTGGGGGGAATCAGAGGCCTCAGCTGGGCCAGTGGGGACCTCAAGGTACCCGTTTTCCAATCTTCTGGAAACGAGGCCTGGAGTTTGAGGTTTATACACACCACTCTATGATGCTATATGAGACCAGTTAATAACCAGAGTGCACAGATCTCCTCTGGGATCCAGGAAGGATGACCCAGGGCCAGGCAGGATGGCAGCTACAGGCAAAGAAAATTAACACTCTAAAATGTCTTGGGAGAGCAGGGGAGAGAAAAATGATAAAGATGTTCATCGAGTGTTCCCTTCCAGCCTCCCTTATTTCATATCTGTTCGACAACTATAATTTACAACAACAAATTACAGAAATTCAGAAGTCTTGGTTGCCTGTAATCAGTTGCCGTGGCAGGCTCTCATAGAAACACAGGTTTAAGCCACAGTCTTCAGAAAACGTTTTCTGTATTTTTCTTCTGCTAACAGGGTTATTGAGTGATGACTTTCAACCCTCCTTTCAATAGCGAAGAACACTTGTTAACCCAAAGTAAATGCAGGCTATCTTTATTTATGGAAGTGGAGTCAAAGATTAACATAACATTAAGTATGTAAAGTTAATTAAAGGACTCAAATGCTAAGCCTGGTGATATTAAAAAAGAACAATCTATCAAGATTAAATAGTTTATTTCAGGAACGAGAGCTTGTTTTTGACACTAGGAGAGATGTGGATGTTGTTCACTGTATTAGGGAAGGAAAGCGAAAAATTATGTGGTCATTTTGCTAGGTTCAGAGAAGGGAGCAGATAGAACACGAACTCATTTCTGATAGGAAAGGAAACATTGTAACCAGAGGTAATCACACGCATCACAACAGTGAGAATAAGCCAGCCACTAACTCAAGACAAAGTTAGCTGGGCGGAAACCCTAGTGCAGAAAGATACAGTCACCATCTTTGGGAGATGGTGTCATTTTCTGCCTAGAAGACTAAAGGTCAACTCAAAATCTCTTAGAACTAGTAGAAAAATCCAGTGAATTGGCCAAATGTCAGGATGAATACCTCAATCACAAATTTACTGTCACCCAGCAGGGCAGCCTGACACATAGATGCTGTTCATAACAGTAATGTTAGAACACAGGATGGCCAGGGAGAAATCTAATCGGTAGTAGACAAACCGCATATTAAGATACTCTCTTGAAATATGTATGAAGTGATGAACGGCAGCAGACACGTGTTGGTTCTGGGTGAGAAGGCAGAACTGTAAACCGAAAATTCCAGAGGTAATTTACAGATTCACTGTTATGTCAGTAAAAATTCTTCTGATTTTCTCAAAATAAAAACATATGAAAAAGAAAAAGAAAAAAACTAAAAAATAAGAAATAGAGCAAAACAAAGATCCCAAACCCACCCCATATACCATAAAGGGAGAGAGAGAGAGAGAGAGAGACAGAGACAGAGACAGAGAGACAGACAGACAGACAGACAGACAGACAGACAGACACACGCGCGCACGCACACACACACACACACACACACACACACACAGAGTTTCTACAGCAGTTATCAGAGTAGACATTGCTGTAAAAGAACAGCAAATACAACAATTTTTTCTTACACTGAAATAGAAAAATAAATAAATGGAATAATGAGAGAGGCCACAGAGTCACGTGTATTGAAGTCAAGAACTTGTAAATATACTACTACGGGAGTCACACGCAGACAGCCCTATTCATAAAAATTGTGGTGTATTTTATGTGTAAAAATTGTGGTGTATCTTATGTGTAAAGAAATTCCATTTGAGGTAAAGACATTCAAAAACACTATAAAAGTCATGACATAAACATACAGGATGTTCAAGAAATCCTTAAGTGAGGAACATTTTCCAAGGAGAAATTGCAGTGGGATGCATAGCTTCTCACAACTTTAAACTCGACTATGAACCGAGCAAAAAGACAAGCAGTTAACTAAGAAAACAATAAACATAAGTATAATGAATAAAATATTAATTTTTATAGTACAGAGACACTCTCTAACCAATAAAGCAAATTAACCAATTGAAAAATAGGCATTGACAAGGCAAGATGCATTGATAGCTCAAGGGAAAGTAATAAATTAGAAAGCTAACTACCCAACAAATGAAAATTAAAACAAAAAAGAGTGAGCATACAATAGATGACAAAAATTGTTCTGGGAAATGAACATTTGTTACAGTATCCATAGACATACAAATAAAAAGATCTCTGAGGAACATTTTGGGTATCTATGCCTTAATTTAAAATACTTATTTTAATCTAAGATTTCTATTATGTAGACCACTTGCTTTTATTCACAAAGACAGATATATGACATTTATATGGAAGATTAAATGAAAAGAGCTTGGCCTATATCATTAGTAACTGGTAACAGAAGGAGTGTCAAAAACCAATTTAATTCATGGTCTTATATGTATTCAAATTACATGAAGTCCAAGATATAAGCTGAGATGTAAGCATTGACTCTCTCAGAAAAATAGGCACAGTGTGCTCTGTGTCAACAAGAACGGGGCTTGGTTAGCAGCTGCATCTATAGCGCACTAGCTGCATCTCTTCACAAGGTGCACAGGGGAGATGGCTTCCTGGGGGCATGGCTTTGCTGGCATGAGATAAAATGGATAATTTCCCTTGCTTTATCAAATACTTTAGAATTTAGATTTTTAAGAGAGACCTGATCTTTGTCCTGGGCTTTTACTGACAAATACCCTGACCCTCTGGAAAGTATCTTCACCAGTCCCTGGTGGATTTGTGTACAATTAGAGTCACCTGTCAGGTGCCATCGTTTCCTCTGTGGTCATGGTAGCTACAGCAGCCACACACCGATGGGTGGATTTGAAGCATAATCTTATGGTGAAGAACTTGGAAGTTAGAATCCCAAATTACTACATAAAAAGTACAGTTCCTATTCTCAATAGAGAATTAGGAAAAAAAATGGCTCCCTTCCGCATTAGAAAGCGTTTCCTATGGAGAAAGCTGATGGTTGTAAGGACTGTGGGCAAATAGCAAGCTTACACACAGTTATAAAAGGAGGAAATGCTAACTCCTTGAGACTTTACATCTCAGGGATGGAGTTTCAGTACCCCTTCCCCACCCAGCTGTAGCTGTAACAAAATTAGGAGCCTGGACTCTACAGCTTACCTTGTCACAATGTAACCAAAGCTGTCACAACTGCTTACACTTGCAAGAGGAGCCATTTTTAGAAATATGTTATTTTAGTAAAAATGTATCATAAAATAACTGAGAGGATACTGTGGATACTGTGTATAAGGTTACAGCTCTTGGGGAGAGAAAGAACAAACTCTACCCAGGGAAAAATGCAAAGTGTAGAGACATCGGAGCAAGTGGATGAGTTGTGTAAACTTTCTTCATGTCTAGTCTTTAATTTTTAAGACCTGCGATATGACTCAGAAGTGGAAATAAAGTGCAGTGTATTAAATGGGGGGGGGGATGGGGAGGGGGAGATGTACTTAAGCTAACAGTGACCGGAGATTGGACAAGAGCCAATCCTGTACATGCTCAGATGCTATACGAAATTATTACCACAAAACCGGGCATTTTTGACACAAGTGGGGAGAATTCTTGATTATTATGAATAAACAAATCTCACAGAATGTTATCAGACTTAGCTTAGACTATAATGTCTTTAAATTTTTTTATTTATTATTTTTAATTTCAGGTGTACAGGTGTTTTGCTTGCATGCACTTATGTGTAACATGTGTGGTGTGTGTGTGTGTGTGTGTGTGTGTGTGGTGCTCATGGAGGCCAGGAGAAGGTGTTGGGTCCCCTGGAGCTTGAGTGAGATGGTGGTGAGATCCTGTGTGGGTGGTGGGAACGGAACCGGAAGAACGGAAAGTGCTACTAATCACTGAGCTGTCTCTCCAACCCTTGTCTGTAATTTCTTCAATAATTCTTTAAGATTGAATTTATTTTGTGTGTGTGTGTGTGTGTGTGTGTGTGTGCACATGCACACACTACAGCACACACATGCATGCCCACGGACAACCTGAGGGAACTCGTTCTTTTCTACCCATGGTTTCCAGAGATTGAGCTGAGGTCATCAGGGTCCACCCACTGAGCGGCTCGTTGGCCTTCCTCTGTGATCTCACTGGGCTTCATCAAATCTTTCTAGAACCAATTGGAAGGAATATCTGGGGCAGCTGAGTTTTATCTTGTGATTTTTTTTTCAATATGAATTTTTTTCTTTCAGTTACCTTTCTCATTTATGGTGAAAAACTCCTAATAAGAGCAACTTAGGGAAATAAGAGTTTGGACCAGTTCATAATTAGAAGGTGCAGTCAGCTCTGATGGAAAGTCGTGTGGCAGGCACACATGAGGTTGCTGGCCCACCATGCTGTGTTAGCATCCAGGAAGCAGAGAGCAATGGACTCTAAGGCTCAGTTACTCTCTCCCTTGGCTTCAGTCTGGGATTCCAGCCAGGGGTGGGGGTGTCACCTAATTGATCTTGGGTCTTCTCTGTTCTGTTAGACCTTTCTGGAAACTCATAGACACATCCAGAAATGTGTCTTTATGGAGATTCTAAATCCCCATGTAATTGACAAAGGTTAGCCGGTCCATGCATTTTCTTTCTGTTTTATCGATTATATCATTTTACAGAGCATATATCAATTAGCAGCATTACAGGTTGGCCTTTTTCTCCCTCTAAGAGTTAAATAGTAAGTGTTTTAGATTCTATAACACAACCTGCCCAAATCAGTCTTATAGTGTAAAAGGCGACCCATACACCACCCAAGGGTATAGGCACACTGGATTCCCAGTACACTTTATTTACAGACATTGACATAGTTCACATCCATTTTAGCATTATGGAATATTCTTCTTCTTTTGATTGTTTTCTTTTAGTCATTAAAAAAAAAAACAAGCAGTGGGCCATATTTGACCCATGTTTGGTTTCCTGAGCTCTCAATTAAAACCTTAGAAAATGAGGGGGGGGGGAGACAGAGACAGAGGCAGAGACAGAGACAGAGACAGAGGCGGAGATAGAGACAGAGACAGAGAGAAGGTAAGTAAGGAGAGCAGTAGTGTGTGACTCTGGAGAGATAACTCAGAGGATAAGAGCACTGGCTGATCTTATCATCAACCAGAGTGAGTCTATGAAGGAATACATTTCTCTGCATATTTGGGGATTCCTTTGGGGTTCCCTTTGGGGAGGGGCACTTTCCTTCATTCGTATGGGATAAAGATGTACTCTATGAAAATCCATTAGTTCTGCCAAAGCCAGGTGTATCACATTTCAGTTGTGTAGTATTTGGGAAATCCTTCTCCTATCAGGCAATGGCTTCACTAAACTCTATGGCTGGCAATATCACGAAACACCTCACAGGCATGTTGGAGACGTTAAATAATGTATGTGCCTTAAAAGCATAAAAGAACAATGCATATATCAATCTCTGAATAAAGCCAATGGGAAGATGGATCTAGCAGAACCTTTCTGTTTAAATATAAAGAACCGAATTACCATCCGTGTCAGCACGTTCAGGAAAGACATTTGGTATTTATTTATTTTTACAACAAGAGCTGGAAAGCAGCTAATAGTTTAGTTGCCACCAAAGGTGGGCTTGGAGATCTGCAGAATCGTGCAAATTCATTTTAATTTGAACTAAAGTACACAGTCAACATCCCCACAGAAATGCCGCAGGGGCTAGATTTTATTAAAATATTTGTTTTTATATCCCTCCTAATGCGAAGCATTTTTTCTATTATAATATAAACTTTCTATACGCAAAAAAAGGAAAGAAGAGAAAATTCACACACTCCAGTGGGAATTACATGGGGCGCATCTTTGTGAGGAGGCCTGTCATTTGTCAACAACCTTAGCACGCTGGAGGCTTACAGTTAGAGTTAGCATTCAAGAATAAGCTGGATTTACACCCATTGCTTTATGGCCTTGACAGCTGCCAATATATCTTTTCAAGGTTAATTTTGTTTTTACTAGACATCTCTTTTACCATCCAAAATTAAATTGTTGGCTTTGTTTAAGACTGACTTAGTCCTGGGGACTGGAGAGACCGTTCAGTGGCTAGGTACACTTGCTGCTCTTGAAGAACACTTGGTTTCAGTTTCTAACACCCTGTGGCAGCTCATAGCCTTCTGTTACTGTGGCTCCAGGGGACAGGACCCTCTCTGCTGGTCTCGGTGAGTTATATGCATGACAAACAACCAGACAAAACATAACATAAAATAAAGACCAATAAATCTGAAATTGACTTATGAGGCTTCGGAGAAGGCTCGCAACCACAGGAAACTCCAGGTCCAGGGAATCTGAGGGCGCAGGCACATCTGTGGCACACATGAATGCATGCAGGTACCATACACAAATGTTTGAATAAACAAATATTCAAAAATAAAATAAAATTGGCTTAACATTAACGGAGAAAAATGGACCTTCTTTTTGGTTTCCGGGTGGGATTTAGGCTATGTGAAACTGGTAGTGAAACTCTTCGGGACTACATCACCATGGGCGGTTTCAATTAGGTATGAAAACTGGAGAGAGTTTCTCGAGGATGCCCTTGCTGCAGACCCTCAGGTGCACTCTTCCTGCTTGTGGAGAGAGGGCAGACAGGGCTGTGATCAGTTTCGCCGCCGCCGGTAATCAGTCCTGACAAATGAAGCTGAAGACAACCACCCACCCAGAATTGCATCTGTGACAGCTGAGGACAAGCTCAAGTGGCCACCCCAGGTTCCCTCAGGTATCAGGGCAATGTGGGGAAAAGACAGCTCTTGAGTGCTGGTAAGACTTCGTTTTAATGAACTCAGGGAAGAGAGACGCAGTTTTGTTACATTGCAATGATGCCGAAATGGAACCTTGTTAAGTAGAACAGGGAGGAGGGCTTACATACTTGATTTAATTTATCTAAACAAAACAGGCTTTCCGTGTCTGTGTCCTGGTTTGGTTATTATTTTTTTCATAAGCGGCATTTAATTTTAATCTTCCCTTTGTTCTTCCGCACCTTGAGGTACCTGCCTTTGAGATACTCTCTCCCTGACCCCAAGTTCTGGCAATTTCCTTGCTCACATTCCCTCCCCATCCTCTTCCCTCCTTGGAGACACCAGCATCACAATACTGTAGCCACAGACAGTGCTAACTCTGAACCGTGGCAATGTTTTCATTAAGCAGATCGACTGCTGTGTGGACAGGGATTTGAGAACACATCTGTTCGACAGCGTTTTTCATTTCACGTAATTTTCTGAAACCAAACTGCCAAAGTATCATTCTTAAAAGCCTTCCCCAAAGACAGGGAAATAGTTTTGCTCAACAGAACTCTAAGCTGAAATGCTATTTATGACGCCTGCATCTGTTCGCGGACTTCCAGAGGCGAAGATGAGATCCTAGTGGGCGTGGCTTTGCTGTGGCCTTGTGCTTTGCCCTTGCGCGGCTGTGGGTTGGCCTTTTGGAGGTTGCTTGGTCCTCTCTGTTCAGCAGTAGGGCTAATGGTGTTGCTTAAGGACAAAACCTATGGTGGAGCCATGATTATTTAATTCTAACGTCACTGGTTATCTGGAATGTGCATACGTTGGTTTCACTTCATAAAATCATGCTCAGCTGCATGACAGATTTCAAGAACATGGGTCATATTGCCTCAATAGTTTTTCCATTGGTGTGTTTATCGGATAGGTCAGCATGTGTTTTAGTTGGGGTTTCTATTGCTCTGAAGGAACACTATAACCACAGCATCGAAGAGAAACATTTTTATAAGGGAGAACGTTTCATTGCGGGACAGCTCACAGTTTGGAGGTTCAGTCCATTGTCATCATGGCGGGAAGAAAGCACAGCAGTGCGCAGGCAGACATGGCACTGGAGAGTTGCTGAGAGTTCTACTTCTGGATCTGAAGGTTCAAGAAGAGCAAGTGTATCGCTGGGTTTGGCTTGAGCTTCTGAAACCTCAAAACCTATTCCTTCCCCTGCTGCCCCATCTTCAAACGAGGCCACACCTACTCCAACTAAGCCACACCTCCTAATAGTGCCACTTCCTATGACCCTCTGGGGGCTGTTTTCTCATTCACTGTCACAGCATACTTCCTTGAATAATGACCATTGATCGTTTCTTTCCAAAATTATCTATCTATCTATCTATCTATCTATCTATCTATCTATCTATCTATCTATCCATTCAAGGAAAAATGTGTTTCTGATCCTGACTTTCAGATAAATAAATAAATACATACATAAAATACTTCCGAGTTGAGCTGTTTTGTGTCTGCCTGGAACTAGCTGCTAAATGATTCCCATGAGAGGAAACATGGATGTTGTGGGTGTTAATGAAATCTTTAGAATGGGTTTTAGGTGTGTGAATGCCAACCTCCCTCCCAAGGTTGATGCCTAGGGACTTTTCGGTTGTTAGCCATTGAGAATGGTGGTGTCCAGGCCTCAGTGCTGCTAAATAAGCTTCCTTGAAGCTTCCTTGAGTGCACACTCATCCCTTTATAGCAACCAACGGTCCACACAAACTATTGGTGGTGCTGGCCTTGAGAGACAGTGGGGTTTAGATGAAAGGCTGGTTTGAATCTTGACAGATAAAAGGCTGCATAATTCTGATCCGAAGTCCTGGCTCTAATGTAGCTATAGATGGTTGAGTTAGAGCCGAGTGTCTTTATTTCAGGCATTGTCAAGGACATATTAAGTGAATATGGGAATGGGGATTACTGAGAATTTCTTCTGCTCAGGTCTTGTGTAGAGTGGCATTGACAGCTTCCAGTGTAATTCTTTCAGCAATGGAAGGTTAGCATTGCCCCTAGTCTTATCTTATAAATGAGGAAGCAGACCCTCGGGAAAGTTAGAAAGAAGCGCTTAAAGCTACATGAGTGGAATCAATGATACAATATCAAAGATTTCATGAAGAGCGATATTCTCCTCTGACCGCTCTCTAACTCTGGCTTTAACTCTCTGAGAAATCCCTTTTGAACCATGAGTCAATCATGTGACTCAAAAGCATTAGGTGTTATTTGTTTCCGGAGACTATATTACTGGGATCGGCTCCTTCTCTTCCCGTCAGTTCTGTTGCTCTATTTCTATTGGACGCCATTTTAAACAGTAGCCCATCTTCACTCCTTAAACTAAACCATAGGTGTCTCCTCTGTATTTTGCTTCTTACTCCCCTGAAGTCCCCTCTGTGAGATTCTTCTCTCTCCATCTCCAGGATCTTAACTCTTATGTGGCTTTAAAAGCACTGTCCAGTCTTTGAAAAGATGAAAATGACTTGCTGGAGTTTGCACAGCTGTGCCAATGGCTTATCTCCAGGCGTTCGAGATGGTCATGGGCTTGGACTATATTTTCTTCTCTCTAGCACCACTGTCCTCAGCCTTGAACCCTTGTAGATAGTTAGGGTATAGACACACGGATGTAATTTTTCTTAATAAAGATCATTACTTAATGATCTTCAATAAAGACTCTCCCATTTTAACCTCATTTTTCTCCCAGGTGCAGTCTATATCTAGTGTCTCTCTGAATTTCAAAGACTCTAACGTCTCCATTCTCCTTCCTGGCCTTTGGAAATTCTACCACAATATGTAACTATTCTGCACTAAATCTTTCTGTTTATTAATGTCTTATTTATTCAAATTTCCATTGGTTCAGTGAACAACAACAACAACAGCAACAACAACAAGAAGAAAATGTAGAGAAAAATAGACTCCAGAATGGAGCTTGGAAGGATTTCTCTCTCCTGATCTCAGCTCCAGCATGGCCCCTCAACTAAAAGAAGCAGTTTTTTGACCTTTGAAGACTCTGAGTGACTTGACAGCCACACCTCCAAAGCCCGTTGCCCTTGGCAACCATTGAAGTAGAAGAACATCCTCTTTAGACAGCAGCAGGACTCTTCTGTCAGCTTTCCAGGTGAGGAGAGGTTAGGTCTGGGGAGGGAAGTCTGTGAGGTAGGAGCATGGGCAGCCACTGTGTGTCCATCTGACCTGGGGCGGATCTCTTTTTAATCCATGCTAAGGCTAAAGTGAATGGAAGTCATGGGACAGGAGACTCTGGCCATCCTTTCCTATGATAACTCTGTGGGTCTGAGTCCTTTAGGCTTAGAGTGAAGCTGTCGGTGAGGGTGTTGGTGGGAAGGGAGGGAAGATGCAAATCGGAAGTGCCTCTGGCTCCACATCTCTGGAAGACACCTCAGACTTCCTGTTTGTGTTTGAGTGTTGACCTGTGGAAAGATGAGGCATGGAATGTCTTCGAAGTGTGGCGTCCTCCCACTTCCCAGCACAGGATCCGGGTTAATGGGAGTGTGAAGGCTTTCTGCGTCCCAGTGCACGGCCCAGGTTGATGGGAGTGAACTCGCTCCTGAGCCAGAATCAGTGTACCTTGCATGGCACCGCTTCTACTCTGGCCTTTCTCATGACCTCAGCTGACCTTGGAAGGCTAGCCAAACCCCTTCCACGCTGAATTCAGAGTGCATTTCAAAGTTCCTTAGCACAGAGGGCCTCTTTCTTCCATTTAGGGAATG